>NW_003345198.1:327730-518320 GCF_000150975.2 Nannizzia gypsea CBS 118893
ATTCCTTCTCTTCATCTATCAATCAAAAACCCAGCGTCGATTCTCTACCTTCCCACCATCGCCGGTCCGTGACGTCTTCTCCGATCGTAAGTCTCGGAAAGCTAAATATCAATCCACACCACCAACATCATACCGCTTCTCCCAGCTTAAATCAACTATGACTGAAGGACGCTCAAGTCGTCTACCCAGAGCCTCATCATCATCTTGTGCTGTGCAAATGGCTTTGACGCATCAGAAACCCGGTGCGCTTAACCATATTGAAAGCTACCTTTGATTACGCCTCCTTGGCATTTCCTTCTTTAATTCTTTCTATCATTGATACCAACGTTCTTGCATTCTATTGAAGGCATCCCTATTTCACCAAGGCTTAAAAGCATGCATATACTTATTATTTTGTTCACTATTTCTGCCCACACTTGTTTGACGTTGCTTATATGACCCTCGCTACATAAACTATACCCAGCTGCTACACTCACTCTACATATACCCAGCAGACCATCGTTTGTGTTATATTTTACGTTAATGTGATATCCCACGTCACGAATTTAATGAAACTACAGCCAATCCTTTATGCCGGCTGCATGCCTTATTTTCTTAATGTTTTTATTTATTTATTAGTATTCTTTAGCGGAAACATTGTGGATGGAATTGGGCTGGCTGGCCGGTTGTTTGGGTGGAATCGTATTTGATTTATATTTGCCTCAATACTCTAAGTCATTCACTGCATTTTTTTTTTTTTTGTTAAAATCATTGGTCATTGATTTATTTTCGGGAATATGTACAATTTTTCTATTTTATACATGCACAGCACATATCTTCGAGGAAACTACCCGCTATATTATACTATAGCATAGGACGAAAAACTGTATGAATATATATATGTATTACTTTACCACTTGCGCATTAGAGGTGGGAGGGGAGATTTTCAAGAGATAGGCATATGAATTGCTGTAAAGACAAACAAGAGGCTACTTATATACGTTTATAAAGAGCGTAAAAAGCACTAAGGAGACAAGGGCGTTCAATTTGTGAGTACAGAGCAATAAAATACATCAGAAAGGCACTAAACTCATCGATCTCCCATAACCATCATTCGAACCGCAGAATCATAAAGCTGCATGCGAGCGTAAAAAGCACCAAGGAAACAAGGAAGTTCAACTTATGAGGTACAGAGCAATACAATACATCAGAAAGGCACTAAAATCATCAATTTCCATACCCATCACTGGAGCCGCAGGATCGTAAAGCTGCATGCATCATTCAAAGGCAAGGCATGTCGTTGATCATTTAGAGAATGCTGATCTTCTTGAGTGTTGGTGGAGCTGCCTTAGGCACCTTGATGGACAGGATACCATCCTTCAAGCTGGCACTTACTCCGTCCTGGTCGACTCGGGATGGGAATTTGAAGACACGGTTGAACTCGCCAATGGAACGTTCGGTCATCCAGTATTTGAAGGAGGGGGCATCAGCTTTCTTCACAGATTTGTTGCTGGCCTTGGCGACTTTGTTGTCCTTGGCGGGAGAGGCAGGGCGAGAAGTGGTTTGCTCCTCTTCATCTTCAACAGTGGCTTGGTGGGAGTCCCTTCTGGCAGAAGATGGCTCATCTTCGATAGATGCAGAGGCAGGGGCTTCCTCGATTGCGTCGTTGTCCATGTTGGTGGAAGTGTATTCGCGCTTGGTTCGGCCACGAACAACGAGTGTTTGCGGATCAGAGAATTCAATCTCGATGTCCTTCTGGTTGACACCGGGGATTTCTCCGTCAAGATGGTACTCGTCCTTCAGCTCTCTCACATCGAACTTTGGAGCAAAGGAACGAGCGATGTTGGTCTCAGATGCACAAGCGCGGTGGGCATCGTAGTCATCAAGGAGACGGAAAAGGGGGGTGAATTCACCACCAGCGAGACGTGGGAAGAAGGCCATTTTGTTGTAGTAGTTTGGTGGAATAAAGCTGGAAAGTATTCTTGTAGATGGAATCTTGTTGACTTTATAAAGAGTCGTCTTTGGTGTTCGAATGGTTCTCAGAGTGGATTGAAGGCAGTTGCTCTTGGATAGCATAGAAATGTTGACTTGTTCTGGTTGTCTGTGATGAGAAAGGAAAATGAATTCCCATCGACAAGTTGATCGCTTATATAGACCAAAGCCATCTTACTAGAAGTTACGCGATTCTTGTAGACTTCATGCATATTAGCGAGCACCTCGAAACTGCTTCGTAATGCTCGGTGTTGCGTGAACTTTCGCGGTTCTTCTCGATCTGGCCAGCATCTTCGCCAAGCTTCTCGACACTTCGTGCACGTTCCATCACTGAAAGTTTATCGGATAAATTTATTTTCGTTCAACATCACGTGATATGGCTTTTTATGGGAAGGCCGGGCACCAGTATATTAGAATGAAGGTATAGGTCGGACGGTAAAGACTTGAGGAGGGTCTTGATTGTTCCCGAAAGGTATCTTCTCATCTGTGACGGGTATCACCTTGTGACGTTTCGGATGGCTGGCGAAGAGTACATCTCCACCTGGCGGTGACCTTTCCTCAGCAGAAACTCGATAGCAGCGAAATCCTTTTTGCTTATGGCTTTATTCTTTCGGAATTCCTCCCTAGTTTGCTATTAGCTTGCGGACAACAAGGCTGGGTATTCAACGAGTTTGCTGGTGCTTAGTGAATATAGCAATGGACCAAGTCGCCCACGCTACGCGTGGTTCTCATAACATGGCCGTAGAAGGCACATACCTAGCCAATTGTTTAAAGTTACTCTGCGAATTCTATCATACCATTGGTTAGCTACTGGGATGGAATGACAGCGGAATCAAATGCGTAGGTAAACAGCACTCACCACAGGCTTTTTCCGAATTTCTCGGAAGCATTGCCGGTACAAGCTTAGGACCTCCCGCTGCAATCCCGAGAATCGCATTTTTGCCACCTTAAGATCCGGTCGCTTTTCCTTCCTTCCTTCCAACTCTCCTGGTTATCATCGAAAGCTGTTTTGCACGGCCGTGAGTTCGACACTTGTGCATGGATCGATTTTCAGCTACGGGAGCACAATTTTCCTAGCTCAGAACTGCCGGCCGAGATTACTAATCCACGTCTCCGGCAATTCGGTTTAAACACTGTGACAGCCTGATAAACATTGGTATCAGGTAGATTCATTCTTTGCAGCTCTTCGTCATATACTCCACATAAACAAGAGACTCAGTTGAGACAGCAAAGATGCCTGCATTCTCCGTAAGGAAACTGATAAATTACATAATGTTGTTGTATGAAGCTAATTGTGCTACATCAGCGCCTTGTTCGTTTCCTAGCCAAAGACGGCTTGGTTTACCATGGAGATGCCATTCTGCCTTCTGGCGTTAGTGACCTCGCCAAAACCACCAAAGCCAGGGTCATCATGGGAGAAATATTTGGCAATCATCAAGTCACGGATCAAATCCAGGAAGTGAAGAAGCTGCTCTGTCCACTGGCTCGGAATGATATTAGGACCATACGATGCCTGGGCTTGAACTATGCTGAACATGCAAAGGAGTCAAACATGCCTTTACCAAAATACCCAGTCCTCTTCTTCAAGCCAGTCACAGCAGCTAGCGGGCCAACAGATGACATACCTGTTCCTACAATGGCCCAGGAATGTGAAGGATTGGACTATGAATGTGAGTTGGTGATCATCATTGGGAAAGAGGCTCACAATGTGCCGAAGTCGAAGGCACTTGAGTATGTCTTGGGTTATTCCGTGGGAAATGATGTGTCCCATCGAGAATGGCAGATCAAACGTGGAGGAAGCCAGTGGGGTATAGGCAAGGGGTTTGATGGCTGGGCTCCCTTTGGCCCTGGAATCGTGACCTCAAAGATAATTCCAGACCCGAACGCGCTACGCATATCAACCAAGGTGAATGGTAAGACCGTGCAAGATTCGAATACAAAGGACATGGTATTTGGCGTAGCGGAGACAGTTGCTTTCTTATCTCAGGGAACTACACTGTTGCCTGGTGATATTATATTCACCGGAACGTAAGTGTTGCATTGCATTCGTTACTCGACGTTCGAATTACTAACATAAAATCTTACTGTAGCCCTCAAGGGGTTGGAATGGGTAGAAAGCCTCAGGTTTGGCTGAAGGATGGGGACAGCGTGGAAGTATCGCTTGAAAATATTGGAACTTGTAGGAACAAAGTTGTCCATGTTAATGGCTCCTCTAAACTTTGAATATGGTATGACACTTATATGCATCAAGATATGGTCATTACGAGTCGATTCCTGGATATAATTGTTAAGTCTACCCCAGGGCTGGCTGAAGAATACTAAGCAGTACCAAATTGAAATAGAAAATATTGGCTATGCTTAGTTGACTTGAGTGCCATAACCCCTGATTCTATCAGCAAACGCCCAGCTCTGGTTCTCCAGAGCTTCATCCTCCTTAAGATCCACGCCTTCCTTGGTGACAACAGCGATGGAATATCTGTCTGAGCTTCTCGCATCTCGGTAGAAAAGTACCCTCATACACTGCTTCATAGCATCGACGGCCGCCTCCTTCGTGATGTTATCTATCCCATCCTCCTCGGGGAACAATCGACGGAGAATGGGGACAGCCAAGTGGGCTCCAAACCCTGTGGCAAGAGCTGGTGCGGAATAAGTCGTTCCCAACAAGTCTGCAGAGCTAAGGAATGGCTTGCCCTCATCATCGAGCCCGGCAACAAGAATATGGTTCCAGAGAGGGTCGAATTTGGATCGTCGCTGGTAAAGCAGCTTGGACAGGTATGTATGTAAGTTTTTAGCGTTGAGAGAATGCTCTCCGTATGTAGAGTAGTTCTCTTGTATGTCTAGCGTGTTCAAAACGCGGTCGATGTACTGCATGTCAGAGATGTCGCCGCCAAATCCAACTACAGAGGAGTTGTCGAAGGCCCGGAGACGCTTCAGGTCGGTAAATCTAGCAAGAGAGCCGTAGGAACCTGACACAGTCATATTAGTGGCACTGCAATACTATTATGCGTTACATCCTCCGAATAGCTCACCCAGGTTGTCAGAAGCTATAACGACACCATCCTTGAACTTGACACCAATAACGGAAGTTCCTGTCACGATTGGGCGCTGGGTATGAGTTGTTGGACCAGATGTCTGGAGATATGAGTGATCATAGGCCCCATACACATCGTCTCGCGGCTACAGCAAAGAAGCAGTTAGCTAAACGAAGCTGATGGCGGGTTGTGTCTTGTCCTCGTGCTTACACGACCCCAGACTTCCGGAAAGTGGTTCATGATGGATAGTCGAACAAAATCTTCGTAAGTGGAAGAGAGACGTGGATGTACAGAGTCAAAAAACCGAGAAGACGGTCTAAGATAAGAGTTGCTACTGTCAAGTCGTGGCTTGTTGCTGGACGTTGTCTGTTGTTGATGCAGCTTGGAGGTTTTGGTGAGCTTGCGACTTAGACGCAGCCTAGAAGGCAAACAAGGCAAACATGTCACCTCGCCCAGCCAATACCAGCAACGCCAGCGATGATTCTACTTAAAGTAAGCAGGACGATAGAGCAAACGATAATAATAAATGTACGTTAATAGCTAAGTGACTGTTATATGTAACATCTGTCTATTCCGGGTATATATTTAGTTCTCCAGTTACGCCCAAACTCCTAACCCAATGTTCATGCTCAGATATAAACGAAACATCCTATCGAGACCTCGATCTTTTCCTTCTCCCTGGTGACCGTGATCGGTGTCTTCTATATTCCAAATCCACCCGTCGATGTCGTTTATCCTGATCGTTCCGCTTGCTCTGGTCTAGCTTAAGCGGAGACGGCTCTCGACTGAGGTCAGCCATGACCCGCTCGGCCGCACTGGATTTTAGCCTACCACTCCCAGGAGTACCGTTCCCAGAGCTGGAGACGAATTCGATTGCATCACGGTCAGTTTTCTTCTCTTCCAGCTTGCGGCGTATGCTCTGCTGGCTCTTTGACAGCTCGTCTTTGTAAGCCCATGGCGGGAGAGTCGTAACATCCCATATTTCTGCAGGCAAGGAGGTACCGTATTGCGCCCTTTCATCCAGGCCAGCATGCTTCATCAGACTCTGGAGTAAATTTGGGTTCTTCAGTGACGAGGAAAAAGCTAGCTTTTCGTTAAAGTGAACGCCCTGTTTCTTTAGGGAAAGGAAATGTTCGAACTTCTTGTTCATTTCGGGGTTGGGTGACCCTGGAGGAGACGGAGGAATGTCGAGATTTGGAACCGGAGGAAGCGTCATGTCTCTTCGTAGCGAGCTAATAGAAATGAAAGATGTTGGTTTGCCGGACTGGTCGGATTCTTCTGGTAGCTGCGGTGTATAATCGGTGGGAGGTAAAGGCCCAACTATAGGCTTGGTAGATTCGTCGACAGCTTCAGTAGATGGTGCACCTAGCCCTTTACAACTGTGAGAAGGATTATCCACGGCGTCAATTTGATAACAGCTGACTACTGACCTGTTAGTTCGCTCTGTGTAGCCTCGACTGGCTCTTTGGACGGAGTCTCTGCATCAACCAAGCTGTCACTCTGCTTATTCTGCTCGGCAGCCAGTGCTCCCTTCACATTAACAGGGGTATCTTTCGCGGTGCTCTCATCCTCACTGCTGCTTTCGTATGAGGCTAACCCAAGCATCACTCAACGAACAAACGCCAACAGATAGGACTCCTAGTAGCTCTATCAACTTGACCGGTGGTGTTCTTCTTGTCTTTCTCTTCCTTGTTGGCGTAGAGTAGGAAGAGGCTGCTTATGTAATACAGGCAACTCCAGCTTGCGTTCTTCGAGCTTTGAGCTTCAAGCAAAGCAAACCAACAGTCAACAGTCAACAGTCCAAGAAACGAGCAATACCCGTCTCACTCTCGTCTTTACCCTTGATAAACCTGTTGATACTGCTTGTATAGCCGCTCGATCTGTCAAGATGAACTCGCTATTAACCCACCCTGACCCTCACAGCCTGCCCGTTGGGTACTCTTTCTCAGAGCAGTCAAGCGGCGCCAAACAACACAGCTTCTACCCGTAAGTTTTACTTGCAGCATGGCAGTACCCTTTATTAGGGACTAACATGCATCTTCTGCTAGATACACGGACAATGGTGGCTCTACTCTGGGCATCGCCGGTGACAATTTCGCTATCCTGGCTGGCGACACACGATCAGTATCTGGATACAACATCAACTCTAGATATGCTCCAAAGGTGTTCAAGATCGGTGCAGACGAGCACACTGGAGAGGGCGGCCACATTATTCTCTGCGTCGTTGGCTTCTCTGCCGACGGCCGAGCTCTGAAGGAACGACTCGACGCCATCGTCAAGATGTATGAATACCACCACAACAAGCCAATGTCGGTTAGAGCGTGTGCACAGCGTCTATCCACTATCCTATATTCAAAACGGTTTTTCCCATACTACGTACACGCGATTCTGGCCGGTGTTGATGAAGAGGGCAAGGGAGCTTTGTACAGCTATGACCCAGTGGGTTCCTATGAGAGAGAGTTCTGCAGAGCGGCTGGATCGGCAGCTAGTTTGATGATGCCTTTCTTGGACAACCAGGTCAATTTCAAGAACCAGTATGTCCCCGGCAGTGGCCAGGGTAACGCATCTGTGGCCAGGAAGCCTGAGCCTCTGTCTAGAGAGGGCGCACAGCAGCTGGTACACGATGCATTCACTAGTTCTGTGGAGAGACATATTGAGGTCGGAGACGGACTGCAGATGATGATTGTCACCAAGGATGGTATAGAGGAGGTGTACCGCCCACTCAAGCGGGATTAAGCATGTTTTCATAGACGATATTACCAGCGCATCTTTCCCTGACGCACGGCTAAATGATGAAGTTTAACCTGGTACCAACGCATCTTTTAATATTCTCGAATTTCAAGGCATAATTGCATTTCTTTGGTCTAAATTCCATGATATAGGTATTCGCTCCCAGACCCATATATTCCGCATCATAAAAGTATAAAAGAATTAACACCGATAACAGCATTTGATATGCAAAACCAGAACGCCGACATGAGACCGAATTCATGAGTTACTTTTTTAAAACCGTTCCTTCATTCGTGAGGCAACTGTACGCAGGTTTCCATATACCTTGCCCTGTACCATATGATTAGCCTTACACCCTATCAAACTATGAAGTAGAAGACAAGACTTACCGGAGGGCTTCCCAAAATCAAGCTAACAATCGCTTCTCTGGCGACATGGATATTTCTAAATCCTCCAAGAATGTGTATCTTCTGATCTGCGAGTACAACTCTAGTCCTGCTAGCATTCTCAATAGCAAATTTTGTCTTCCCGTCTTTTCCTGCTATCCGCCCAATAGCTCTGCCCAAATGCTCGCCGTTAAGCGTCTTGACATCCTTAATCTCGAACGTCTCAATATAGAGGTCGTCCAGTCGGAGCAGAGCAATAGCATCATCGGTATCAAACCCAAGAGTAAATGCCTTGACGAAATCCTCACCCTTTTGGAGAGCTCCAGTGTCGGTCGTGTGTTTTGATGTGCGCAGCTCGACTGCTCGGTTCTTCATGTTCATGCGTACTTGGAGCTTCAAGTGTTCGACTAATGGAGGATATATCTTTGGCCACTCGGCCTTGAGAGGTGTCAGGCGGTGAGGTGGGATTGGTACTTTGCGAGTTTCGACTCTGTATGCATCGCCGGACGATTTGATAGGTGTGAATCGCAGTCGTCCTTCCTCGTCGACGGCCATTTCATTGTCTTCCTGGCCCTGTGGCTGCGCCTGTAGTGCCGATGGCTCCTCTGGCTGAGCACCACTCATATCTATCATGATATCTTCTTCATCTGTGCCATGTAGTTAGTATTCCTCCGCTTCTTCGCATCATCGCTGACAAGAAATTTCTGGGAGAACAAACTCTGGACTGGCTCTGGGGCAAGAACCTCGTTCTCCTCTGGTTTATCCAGGCGCGCGGTGGGAGCTGGCATGGTTTCGGTATGTCTATCACCACCAGGCGATCCTCTAATCAAATAAAAACGGTGGCTGTAGCCAGGTTAAATGTCGATCGAGATGTTTGAGGCTGCGATAAAAATGATTCTTTCGATGGTGGGAAAATTCGAGATGCAAACAAGTCAAACATCGTAATCTTATCGAAAAACTTGCGGAAGCTTGAAATGTAAAAAATCTTGGACGGCGTTTTTGCTCGCCTCAGCTACATGATTGAAGAACGGAAGCATCAATTAGAGCGAAGAGGCATTAGAGAAGCTTCTTAGGGCCGCTCATGATGCCAGAGGAGACATGTCAGGACATATAGGACGACGGCTGTTCTCGACACTGCGCACCAGCTTTAGCTCCAGCTTCCAGTTCAGCTTCCTCCAGCCCGGTCGACAGGGTGTACTCGGTCCGTTTACAGAGAACTGTCATGGCCAGACTCCCAGCTTCAATCTGTTTCGGAACCGGACTATACGGCGATTTTCGTTCTCGAGACCGAATAATGTGAGGAAGGTTAGTCGCCAGTTTGCGTCTGGGGGATTGTTGGTGGTTGGTACAACCTCGACGAGGAGTGCAGCTACGGTCGAGACGGGAGCAGCAGCCTGTGCAGCAGCTTCGGCGGACAAGAGTGTTTACCATGGCTGTAGGAGGTTTGGAAATGGCTTAGGCCTTCAGAGTGCTGCCAGCTGGGGATGGAGACGGTCTCTACATACATCAAGGGAGGGAGGCGAAAAGGATCATACACCAGAAACGAAGAGACAGCAGCCATCGGAGCCATCAAGTGTGAGCGGAGAGGCATCTAAACCAGTTTCTGGACCGGAAAGCCCAGCTGGCCCTGCAAAGGTTGATGGAGGACATGGTCGATACCATCTGATGGACCGGCTGCCGCATATGCATCGACCTACGAAGGAAGAGCTTCTAGCTGCCGCTACAGGATTCTGGTCACGGCTAAAGGTACGGTTCAAGTGGTTTTCCATTAGAAGTGTCAGGCCATTCAATGTCGATGAGATCAGTACTTTTTTTTCCTGGGTTCTGCTTGGGCATGTGTTATGGATTATACTGGGAACGACGACTTTCTTTTCACTCATAATATTTACTATCAATACCGTTTTCGCGCAAGGTGAGTTGTCATCCATTTTGAAATGAACGCAAAGCAGGGGCTAACAGCGGCTAGAAACCCTTGCGAGATGGGTTGGCAACTACCTGACACGATCATCAGGAGTGAAAGTTGTCTTTGAATCAGCAATTGTGCCTAAATGGGGCGACGGAGTGATAACCTTCAAGAACGTGTTTGTGTCCCGCAGACCAGGCCAAGGCAAGGGGAATGTGAGCAAAGGATCATCGAAGACGGCTGCGGCTGCGGCGTTCCAGGGGATGGATCACCCTCGCCAGCAGAATGACGAAGAGACAGAGGACTCGAACTACACGCAGTTCGACGTCTCTATAGACACGGTCAACGTGACGTTATCCTTTACCAAATGGTTCAACAGCCATGGCATGTTGAAAGATGTACATGTTAAGGGCATTCGGGGTATAGTCGACAGGACACATGTCAAGTGGACAGAGGCGGATGCTCAGATTGATCCCAAATCGTACCGGGTAGAGCATAACCCAGGCGACTTTGAGCTGGACTCTTTCAAGATGGAAGACGTCCTGGTCACCATATACCAGCCTAACAACTTCCGGCCATTTACCCTTAGCATCTTCTCATGCGATCTACCACGGCTTCGACGACAATGGCTCATGTACGACTTTCTGTCTGCGAACATGATGTCTGGTTCGTATGACAATTCACTATTCACCATCCACCCACGACAAACGCATCGATACACGGGAGCTCAGCTACAAGGCGGGTTAGAAGAGGACGGCAGCCGGAGTCCCTGGAAGAAACATAATCGAATTCGCATAGACGGGCTAAACATAGACCATCTCAACACAGGAGTCCAGGGTCCCTTCTCATGGATCCATGAAGGCACAGTCGACATTGTTGCGGACCTCATGCTTCCTGCTGAAACGGACGAGAGCCTGAGCAAGGTTATGTCCGATTTCTACGACAGAATGGAGGCCACTGTTACTGCAGACCGCTATCATCCGAACGACAGCACGCTGGCCCAGAACGAAGACAATAAGCGGTTTGTGGTCACCGACTTGCGCATACATCTGAACAATGTGCGAGCGGTAGTGCCCATTTTTAACCGCGACTTGTCATACGTTAATAACGCTCTCATCAGGCCCATAGTGGCGTACATCAACAGCCGACGAACTTTCATCCCCATCCAGTGCCGGCTAGTTAAGCGAGCGAGCGACTTTGATGGTAGCTGGACCATCTTTGACAGCGGATTGATGGATGATCTATCTGCAGAGGTGCGTACTTATCTACCATTTTCTTCTCATCACGAACATAAGCAGCCCAGTTTAACTAACTCTATACAGACATATGACGCCTTTGCACGAGACGTTGTCGATGAGCAGGCTCGGACACGACGTTTCAAGAAAGTCGGCCTCTGGTCCCTCCAACTCGCTGCACAAGCCATATTCATGGGCATGGCCGGTAATATCATTTAGAATCGGCCATGTACCGCCGCCACCACCATCACTATCACCATCACCGCCGCCGCCGCCATGATCTTTTGCACGACTCCATACCTCCACCTTATCATCTCTTCTCCTCATGACCCTGATCTTTCTCTGTACTTTGACCGGCCGGAGTTGGAGGTGTCTCTTTTTTGTTTGTTAATGTATTTTATCCCGATTTTCTCCATCATATTCTACGGGTGTCCGGGGGAATGAATTCGCACGTCTGGCGAGGAACGTCTGTACAAAAAAAGAAAAAGAACCAACTTTTAATGTCAAACCTGCATCTCTCATGCATATCAAGCATCTGTCAAGCCCTTGTCAATCCTTCTCCATTCCTTCTCTCCGCCACCAGTCGCCTCCCACGATCCAAAGAAAAAAGAATAATAATACGAGATTGGCAGCACAGAAGCGTGGAAGCCAGCAGGAGTGTCCACACCTCGTATTCCCTGTCCTTGACGAGCGTTCGCCCGCTAACCTCCATCTCCTCCCCGGCGCTTCCTCTTCTTCTGTGTCTCGTCTTTGTCCTTGCGGCCTGTCTCGACCGCGGCCTTCCCCTGAGCTCCTATTCTTATCCTGCGGCCGCGTGAGGACAGACGTAAGACGTGCAGTATGCAGACTTAGTGATGCATGTGTGAGGCCCAGGGACGCCACAAAAGAGCTGCAGCCAGTCGTTTGCGAGATGGGTGTTCGTCCTTCTTTGCCGGTTCACGCAGGCGTTCCTCACTCCTCGGCCTTTTTCGAGCTCTCTGTCCATGCTGCAGGCTTCAGAAGCAGAATCACGGTTGATATTGATGTTGATGTTAATATTGACAAGAGTACGGAGTAACTAAGAGTAAAGAAAAAGTCGATGTAGTTAGAAGTCAGAAGCAGATAGAGCAAAAGCGTGACCTGGTCGCCTGATTAGGAAATAAGCAACTACATAAAAACTACAACATCTCGACTGGCAAACAACAGACACAGACAGACAGACAGACAGACAACGCTCCCAGGTACCAGAAGAAAACGGCCCTCCAGCGCTCCAGCGGTGATTCTTTGCTAACTAGTTTGACGGTGCAGACTCGGCGGGCCCATATTTAGCATACTTTTTAGACGATTATTCCTGCTAGGTACATGCCTTAGTCCGAGGATGGCGCCTTTGAGCCCCTGAGCGAGCCCGCAGACAGCAAGCCAGAAAAGCCAGAGGAGCCGTCCCTCTTCTCTCGCGGCGCCTCCAGCAGGAAGAACACCCTCTCATCTCTGTCAGTGGTAGGATAGGGCAGGCGGAGTGTTGTTTATCTCTGACCATGTCGTATGTCCGGCGTCAGCGTCAAGATGCCCTGGCACACGCCCTTGCACAGCAGCCAGGTCCATCCCATCACGAAACAGCCCCAGTCCCACCGGTCGATTCTGCTGCTTCTGCTTCTTCTGCTTCCTCAGTTTCTCCCCTGACGATGGGTGACGGTTCTGGCCAGCAGTTTCAACAGCAACGGCGGCAGCAGCACCAGCACCAGCAGCAACGGCAGCAGCAACAGCAAGCACAGTACCACTACCGGCCGCAGTACAGTTCTTCGAAGGAGCAGCAGCAGCAGCAGCAGTATCAGGTGAAGGGAGACGGCCGCTCCCCTGTTCGCTACTCAGCCGCTCCCGTGCTCTCTCGTCCGTTGTCGACCACCCATGCGCTGCACCCGTCCTATTCCTCACACCTTCACCATCATCAACCAAACCAACCACAACAGCAACTACCCCGGCTCCCCCAGGATGCCCTGAACATCCATACCGATAGCAGACTAGCCCACACCCAACGTGCTCTTCCTCAGACGGGGGCCGCATCACATCCTTCCTCACCTCTTTCTCCTGCTGCCTCTTCTCCCTCCCCTTCTTCTGCAGCCGCCAGACCGGATACCTCCTCAGTCACCTCCTACTCTCCGTTTCCTCGCCAGTCTCAGACCACGCCAACCTTCCACTCCCTCGACAGCAGAGCTAGCCCGGTCTCCTCGCTGTCTACCTCTCCTTCCGCCCTCTACTTCCACGAGCGCATGGCGGGCCACCACCAGGGTCAGGGGGCCAGCCAAGCGCTTTCTCTACGTCTGCAACGGTCTAGAGAGCTGATGAACACCAACAGAGAGCCAGAGGGAGGAGAGAAGGAAAGCGAGCACAAGGGCTCAACTGCAGACAAGGACGATACATCGCACTCCCACTCGCCCTCAGATTCGGTTTCCGTCTCTGCCGCTTCTAATTCTACGCCCAATACGTCACCCATCATGCCGACGAGCACGACACACAACCACCAGCACCAGCCGCCGGTTTCTACCAGCAAACCCCTATCGACGTCCTCAACACCAAAACCCACGCCGCGCACTTCGTCCATAGACTCCGCTATCTCCTCTCTCTCCTCTATTTCACATCCAACATCCCACTCGCACAAATCCTCCGTCGACAGCCCCGCCATCACTCCCACAGATATCAACAACCTCATTTCGGCTGCCAACGGCTCGCCAGAGGCCGTTATTGCACATTTAGTTAAAGAGAAACAGCAGGCTGTCTCTCAAAACTCACAACTATGGCGACTCGTGGAAAAACAGCGCCGTATGGTCCTAGCGCTTAATAAGGATCTAGAGCGTGCCATGGAGGACAAGGACAGGCTGAAGAAGAAAATCAAAGAGTTGGAAAAGTGGCAGGAGGATGCTGTCAAAGCCGAGGCCGACAGAAATGCGAACAAAACCTCTAATAGACAGCTCGAAGAGAGCACCAAGACTGTTTCTTCCCCGGCGGCTAAATTGCCAGTGCAGACCCCTGTCTCTGAGTCGACCCCTAAACCACAACCTACTCCGCCGTCTCGACGTGCGCCTCCTGCGCCATTACAGTTGTCCGGCAGCCAGCGTCTTCGTCCCCATATCGAAGTAGAGCACTCGAATAGCCAGTCCTCTAACGGTAACTCCAACGCAGTGGCATCGGATTCGGAATATGACTCCATTGCTGAAGATACCGAACTTCCTAAATTTGAACGCGGCCGTCGGAAGACCCGCGAAGAGGATGACCGGCTACGAGAAGCCATGCTTGCGCAGAAGGAGAAAGAAATGTCTAAATCGAAATCAAAGTCAAAGTCAAAGTCCAAGGGCGGCAGTCAGTCGAACAAGAAGGCAAAGAACATCAACCCCCCTGAAGCTTTGCAGAAGGAACAGGAACAACAGGAGGCCCGCGCAGGACCTGCACCTAGCACTGGTTTTGCGGGTATCGGATTACCTGCCAGTCCTCGTGCATCTGTCTCGCCTCCCCATGCTCCTAGACAGGCTGGACAAAGTCTAGCGTCGATCTTGGGTCCTGTAGACGGCGCAAAGTCTCTGAGGTCGAGGTTAATCAAAGCACCACCTATGAGTCCTGGTCTGCCGCAAAGTCCACGGCCTGGCGATAGGCCCATCGGATCTCCGATGCCTCGTATGCCTAGAGAAGGGCATATGAATCTCTCGACACCTCTGCGAAATGCTTTCCCGGCACCTTTCCAGACCCCCCAACCTAATCAACCTACTAATCATCACATTCATCAACTAGTACAGCATGAGAAGAAGCCATCCATAACTTCCACGTCCACGTCCACGTCAACATCTACCACAATACCCTCCATCGACCCTGCTGTGCAGATTGATAGCTCGACTCCAACCGCCACCACCACACCAAAGACCATTTACCGTGGTCTCGTATCGGATGAATACCCGGATCTGCTCCTCCCACCTAACTCATTGCCATCAATCCTAATTCAAGTCTCTTCATCTCGTCTCCGCCCGTCACGGCAAAGTTATATGAATTTGAATTTTACCTCGGCAGCTGAGCGTAGCAGTCCCGACGAAGACCCTGTATTCACCCTCAGCGTTTTTGCTCGCTCATCGCGGTCGGAGTTATGGCGAGTTGAAAAACCCATCGTAGCCCTTCCGCAGCTAGACCAGCAGGTAAAGGCTTTATGTAAGTTCCCCGGCCGGATACCAGAACGCTCCGTGTTCAGTGGCCATTCACCTGCAAAGGTTGATGAAAGGCGTGCTGCGTTGAATAATTATTTCGAGGCGCTACTCGACACACCTATGGATGACGAGGCTGCCTTGGTGATTTGCCGGTTCCTCACTGCCGACGCCATTGAACCAAGGGATGACGAGACGAGTCTTGTGTCTGGAGGCGGAAATACCAGTTCTTCTGCTGGTGGTACGCGGGATATCAAGGCAACTATCCAGGTAGGGTCCGATGGCAAACCAAAAATGGAAGGATATCTCACCAAGCGCGGGAAAAACTTTGGCGGCTGGAAGTCTCGCTATTTCGTTCTTCATGGACCAGAGCTGAAATATTATGAGCACCCGGGCGGTACACATCTGGGCACCATACGCATCCAGCATGCTCAAATAGGCAAACAGTCTTCGAGTCAGAGTAAAGGTGGCTCATCCTCGCAGGGTGAGAACTATGATGACAACCAATACCGCCATGCATTCTTGATATTGGAACCGAAGAAGAAGGATTCAACCTCTCTCGTCCGCCATGTGCTTTGCGCGGAGAGTGACGAAGAGAGAGATGCCTGGGTCGAATCTCTGCTCAGCCATGTCGAGCAGATCGAGGGGGAAACCGATGATAAAGATATGGAAATACAGATGGACAAAGACGGCAAAGATGAAACAGCGAATAAACCCCGCATACCCCTGAACAACCCAAACACAAACACAAACGCGACTAAGAAAGGCTCTTCCAAGGATTCCTCGGAAGGCGCTGAGGCTGATGGCCTTCGTGCGCTAAGTTACGATGATGTCGTCGCTGCCGAAGCGCCCATCCGGGGTATACCTGCGGGCTACGAGTCCACTGACTCCCTTGCAACACCGCAATCTCACCTCGACCAAGCCATGCCACTGACCCCCTCATTTAAACCGATCTCGGGTCCTACGAATGGGGTTAAGATCCAAGACCCGTCGGCTTGGGGTAATAAACCTAGCACTATGAGTTCTGTGAAGGAGAAGAAGCGCAGCATCTGGGGTTTCTCTCGCCAGACCGCCAATGATTCTATTAGCTCGACTTCCCGTCAAGACTCAATTAGTGGAACGACGGCATCCGGTGGTGGGAATGGAAGCGCATCCTCTCTCGAACATAGGGAGACTGTACGTGCCGTGTTCGGATTGCCTCTTGCTGAGGCTGTGGAGTTCTGTGCTTGTTCCGAGCCAGGAGCTGATACCACCCTTCCTGCTGTTGTTTACCGATGTCTTCAATACCTTCGTGCTCGCAAGGCCGAGTTTGAGGAAGGTATCTTCCGTCTTAGTGGATCTAATGTAGTTATCAAGGGCCTCAAAGAACGGTTCAATACCGAGGGAGATTTGGATTTCTTGGAAGGAGACGTGTATTACGACGTCCACGCCGTGGCTTCATTATTCAAACAGTATCTTCGGGAATTGCCGATTACAGTACTAACCAAGGAGCTGCATTTGGATTTCATCAGGGTTCTAGGTATGTACTAGCACCCACCGTTCTAGATTTGTTCCCCTGATCCCGTACAAACAACATGCTAACCGATCTCTAGATCTTGACGACAAACAAAAGAAGATTGCTGCATTCCACACTTTGGTCCACTGCTTACCGAAGCCAAATATAGCACTTCTCAAGGCCCTTTCTGAATTCCTTATTAATGTAGTCAGCAATTCGGACATCAACAAGATGACGGTTCGAAATGTCGGCATCGTTTTTGCTCCAACCCTCAACATCCCTGCCCCTGTCTTCTCTCTATTCTTATCGGACTTTGACCTCATCTTTGGCGATACACCGCCATCTTTCCCGCAAGCTCGCGGCTCATCCCCCGGTTCTCCTCCCGGGACTGCCCCAGGCTCTGGCTCAGGGCCGGGAAGCCCTGGCTCCATCGAAGTCACTGTCGAGTCACCGGGTCTAAGTCCGGAAGAAATACGCTCCCCACGACATCAAATGTTCTCTGATTTACCATGCACACCTTCTTACGACCAGAACTCTTTCCACGGTCAATCCAATGACACTAATGCTTATCGACTTGCAAAAGAAAACTACGATATCAATGCTGGCTTCGTACCTATGCACTCACAGCACCAATATGACCTTTCCACAACACCAATGAATGTGAATGTCAGCCGAGACGGCCAGTTCAGTGGTCTGGACGGCATGTTGGCACCATCAGGCAGCTCCTCGCTACCGAGCAAATCAAAACGCCGCGAGAGCTCACTGTTGTTCATGTCACTTGGAAGCAAGAAGACCTCCTTGCCCAAGATTCGTGACGAGGAGTAATCCCGTTGCTTGGCTTGAACCCTACCATCTATTCTATCTTTTAACCATGGAAGCTCCTCCTCATCCGCATTGACATGCATTTCCTTTTTTCTCTCTTATTTTTCCCCCTCCTCTGGTTTGACGACTGAGGATTGCGTGTGCACTTAACAAGCGAGTAGGCAAATACCTATTCTTCCATCCATTCTTCCCTTTTATTGGCGGCTTTTGTGATTTCAATTCAATCTACCTTGCCATTTCATCTATGTAATTTCATAATCTTCTTCTTACCTACTTCGTCTCTTCCTTTCCTCAGTGCAACCAACTTTTGTTCTTCTACAGCATCCCTTACGCTCTCTCCACTTTCTCTAAACATGGAGACCAACGGATACCCCCTTTTCTTGTTTTCTTTTTTGCTTCCTGTTTACTCTTAATATGTTCTTGATCACGGCTGTTGGCTAACTGGTTTAGCCTCGATGCACTTGATTCCCCGTTGATTTGCACGTTTAAGATAATACACGGAGGGAATTACTTCCTATTCTACTCACTTATTACAAGCCTATTTTATATGTATCAAGTACAGTAATCATTGATCACTTTCAAGTTCAATGCAAGCAGCTTATGAAATATGCAGTCGTAAATATACATTATCAGTCCATGACAATCCACCTTTCATGACACCCGCAAGTAGTATTCCGTGGTCTGCACACGGAGATGAAAACAGACAGAAAAGAAGCGCGGACCTATCAGAATCTTCTTGTCCTTTGCCCACCCCAGAATCCCATCACCTCTCCGCTCTCACTAACCCATTCCATAGTACCATCAACTAACGCCTTTGCCATTCCTTTGCTCTTAGTCTTAGCTGAGTTGGAGCTGCTCTCACCATATGCATTCCCATCAACAGATGCATTATTCGATGAGGTTGATCCAGTCGCATACTCAGATCCCATGCTAGGCAGCACATTCTCTCCAGCGCTCAGGCTGACAAACAGTGCAAACGGAATCAACCACACACAGAGTCCGAAATATGAAGCTATTTCACCAAACGAAGGCGTATCCACGGCCGCACCGTAGTAATTATAACTCGATCCTCCACCAGAAGACTTCCATCCGCCTCGGTTCCATGATGTAGGGGCATTCCCTCCACTAGAATTATATTCCGGGCTCGAGAAGTATCTGAACCATAGCCAATGATTCAATCCGACAAGAACACAGGAAGATAGGAAAATAGGATCCGAGAGTTTGACGATTGGGAATCGTCGAAGGTTGCCGGCGTAAACTATATGGGAGAAGATGCTGAGTACGGAGAGATAGAATGGGAACCCATCTATAAGCCAGAGAAGGACATGCACGGCTATGATGCTGTATATCAGTCGTGTTAGGAGACGCCGAGCTATCACGGTGTGTTCTTCAACGAGTTCGGAGAGATAGTAGAGGCCGGAGGCTGGTGGGAAATTAGCCAGGAAATTATATAGAGCAAGTATATAGGAATCGACATTACCTATAGCCAGCGTCAGGAAGCAGAATCCTATTATCACTCCGAGGTACCCTAGTAACGGTAGAATCCACATGGTAGCTATATAGATGAGATGAAGCTGATGTCGGTACGGTGAGGGTCTCAAGAAAGCCGTTTCTTGGTTAGGGTATTGTATATGATCGATCCATGCGCCATCCACGTAGCTAATCACTGCTCCATATATTCACGTCTTCGGTTTGCCTCCGTCTTCGTCTTTGTCGTTGTCGTCACCGTCGCCTTCTGCTCGCAACTTCGCAAACGATAAAACAGCCAGATAACTCGTTCCTTAAAGCGGCGCAATAAATAGCAAATAGGGAAGGTGATTGACGCCGCTTTAGAAAGCTTATTTTCCCCCACGAAATCTTTTTTTTATCTCGAATTTTATTTTGGTGACGGCAAGAAATTGATTACACAGACTGACAGCAGCGATATATAGAGCTCTGTTTATAGCGAAGCTATACGAGAATTCATTACTAGAAATACTTCATCCCAATTTCAAGCGCAGCCATGTCTCGTCCGGAAGATACTCTGTAAGTGTATCAACATCTATCTTGAAGATAACTGCTAACTGATACGATTGATAGCCCGCCGGACCTCTTCTACAATGACTCCGAATCGCGTAAATACACATCTTCTTCACGAATAAAAAATATCCAATCTGAGATGACACATCGTGCCCTGGAACTACTCGAACTCACATCTCCCTCGCTCATTCTGGATATTGGTTGCGGCTCGGGTCTATCTGGAGAGATACTCTCGTCCATTGAGCCATCTGAAGGCGGCCCGCATACCTGGATTGGCATGGACATATCTCCCAGTATGCTAGATGTAGCACTTCAACGGGACGTGGAAGGCGACCTCTTCCTAGCCGACATTGGACAAGGCGTCCCGTTCAGACCTGGAACATTTGACGCCGCCATAAGTATCAGCGCGATACAATGGCTTTGCAACGCCGAGACAAGCGATGTAAGTCCCGAAGGCAGACTGAAAAGGTTTTTCGAGGGGCTATACGCTTCTTTAAAACGTGGTAGTAGAGCTGTCTGCCAGTTCTACCCTAGAAACGATTCTCAAAGAGGCATGATTAGTGGTGCTGCGATAAAAGCTGGCTTTGGCGCTGGTATCCTTGAAGACGACCCAGGCACCAAGAATGGGAAGACATATCTTGTCCTCACTGTCGGTGGAGGTGGACTACAGGGTGATATCACCGGTGTTGTCAAGGGGATGGATGACGTCGATATCTTGGATGCTAGACGGAAAGCCAGGGAGGCAGCCAAGGGCCGTAGGGGTCCGGATCAATCACACGTCAAGGGAACCAAAGCCTGGATTCTGAGGAAAAAAGACCAAATGGAGAAGAAGGGCAAGGTTGTCAAGGCAACTTCGAAATATACCGGAAGAAAGAGACGCATTGCATTTTGATTGGACCCTTGCGCTTTCACCACTCGATACCTACATTTTCTTCATGGAAACAACAAGGCAGTCACGGATACCGGAGGACGCTCACTATGGGTTAGCTGGTGATGGTCGTATACGGCCATGAATGCGCCAGGCTAGCACATCATGATCAGGTGGTCCTCCCCTATTTTCGCCTTTCGCTCACCAAGAAGCACAATGCCCTCGCAGCCCCGGCTCCGCCCAAGGCTGACACCAGTTCAGCACGCGGCAAGATACTGCGCATAAACCAACTTTATCTTCCTTCGCCTTGTATATAATAATGGATATACATGATATGCTCCATATACATGCTATCATCAACCATACTTGGGCAAGGGATACCATATCTCTATTAATCACGATTAATGATCCAGTTTTAAACATGAATAAAACGAATATATCCGCTTTGATATTCAAATGAACCCGGAGCTATTCTCCTAAGCCGCACATCCACCTGGGACCCCTCTAGAAATTATTTATCCTTTTTTTTTTGTATTATGGCTATGGGCAAACAAAACAATACAGGAAAAGTCTTAATCTACAGTCATGCTTTGAGCGAGTCGTTTAAAGAGCAAAAGAAAAAGAAAATCCCGTACTTCAAAAAGATAACAGATAAATGAATAGATATGTGACGTTTGAGGAGGATAGGGGGTAAGAGTGTTCTTGGAGCTGGTGATTAACGGTTTTTCGCTATCAGGAAAGGAGCGCTTATTTACTTTAATGCATTGCGGACTTTTGTCTTGGTATATCGACGACCGGCGACTTAATATTGTAGCGAATGGTGTTTAGAGCTGAGCCTCCATCTTGTCAAGAACGGCTCGGGTAAACTCGTGGGTAGTAGCCTGACCGCCCATGTCACGAGTTCGAACAACACTATCAAAGCAATGTTAGACATGTATGATTCATAGTTAACAAAAGCGATAGAGTGGAAAATAACTTACCCTTCACCAATGACATCGTAGACAGCCTTGGAGATACGGTTGGCATGGTCGTCCAGGCCGAGGTGGCGGAGGAGCATGGAACCAGAGAGGATCAAAGCAGTTGGGTTAGCCTGGTCCTTACCCTGGATATCAAGACCAACGTGACGGCAACCAGGCTCGAAGACGGCGACATCTCGTCCCATGTTGCATCCAGGGACGATTCCAGGGCCGCCAACCAAAGCAGCAGCAATGTTGGACAGAATACCACCGTACAAGTTTGGCATGACCATGACATCGAATTGCTGTGGTCTGGAGACAGCCTGCATAGAGGCATTGTCGACAATCATATCGTTGGTTTCCAGGGTTGGGTAGTTCTCTGAAACCTTCTTGAAGGTGCTTCGGAAGAGACCGTCCGCAAGCTTCATGATGTTGGCCTTGTGGATACAGGTGACCTTCTTGCGGTTGTTGGCAAGAGCAAAGCTGAATGCAAACTTAGCAATGCGCTCGGATTTGGCGCGGGTGATGATCTTGAGAGACTCGACGACTCCATTGACCGGCTGGTGCTCGAGGCCGGAGTATTCACCCTCGGTATTCTCACGGATGATGCACAGGTCAACATTGTTGTGGCGAGTCTGGTAGCCGGGGATGTTCTTGATCAGAACAATGGAGGCATAGATGTCGAGCTCCTGTCGGAGGGCGACGTTGAAAGACTGGTGGCCGGATCTCTCAATTGGGGTGTGGAGGATTCCCTTTAGTCCAAGCTTGTTTCGTCGTAGGGAGGCGATAGATTCCCGGAAAAGATCTTCGGAGTGCTTATTTCCAGAGTCAACACCACTGACATCGACTTGCTCCCACTCAATGGGGACATTATCGGCCTTGAAGATGGTTTTGACGGATTCCGCAACTTCCACACCAATACCGTCACCTATTATAGTAGACCTATGTTAGTCTTGACGGAGCTCCGGGATAATGAGAACAGGGGAATAACGGCAAGAAAAATAGAAAATAAAAAGCCAGCTGCTAGCTATAAGGTGTCCAAAGACTGCTATCACTCGCGACTTTGGAGGGTACATACCAGGAATCAATGTTACTGTGTACTTGCCGCCATACTTAGTCGGCTTGAAGATATCCGACTGGACGGTTGCCATGTCTATACAGCCATTGTGTCGTCAGTAATGCCTCAAACGACACGGAATCACTAGGAGAAGCTCACATCTAGCACCTCCAGAGGCACGAGAGAGGCATGACGAAGAACCGGCAACGTTTCGCAGAACAGACTGTGCGATGGTAAGAGCGGTTGTTAGCGGGGCATCAAACGCCGAATACCAAGGGAACTGAGATCATACCTGCGCAGGGCGAGCAGTCCGGAGGGAGAACATGGTGACAGGTAGCTTAGGATCTTGTCTGAACGGTTAAAGCATCAAATACAAGCAAGAGGCGTCTGGATATGAAAACCGGAGCTTCAGGTTTTTTTCTCTTCTTGGGTTGAAATTTGTTTCGCGAAGTCGCATTTTCTGCCGGAGCTTCTCTCTCCGCCTGTAACGCCGGAGAATTATATAATCAACAGGGATCATTGTTATCCCGTAATAGGTCACGTGGACTCGGCGATGTCCCGACGTCACTTCATCAAGACGGGCCGAAGACAGAAGACAGCAGGCTGGGAGAGGAAGACAGAAAAGAAGACGGGAGATGGCGCGAAGATGGAGAAGACGAAGAATCTCGGTGGTTGATCCCGCCTACAGAGAGACCAAACGCCGTATCCCGCTCAATGCGCAGCTCATCCTCCCCGGATGCAGCTATGAAACCCACCATACATATGTATTATGGATTTACACTGCAAGGCCAGCAGGCTGTTCAAGCCATCATACCCAGGACCATTCCTAAACAGCGCAGTTGGAATAAAACTTCCATAATGCAATGCATTACTGAACAAGTCTATGTCGCTGGATGTTTGCAGACACGACCTTTGTTGTTGCTTTCTTCGGAGAAATCTCTAGATTTGACTTGAAATGGATAAACCGTTGGTCGATTAGTGCTTGTATGCAGAATGCGTTCCAAAGACCAAGGCGATGGGAGCTTCTATAGCATTAAGCATCGACGAAGGAGATCTAAGAAGCTGGGCGATGCCTTTGTTGAAACCACGCTCACCAACCAATATCATGAGCTATGGACCACAATGCTGACCAGCTGCCCAACTTCAACCAGGTGAGGGAACCCACCATTACGAGGCATAAGCTATCACTGCGCTGTTTATTGCTATTCTACCCACATCATCAACAACATTTTATGATGTCTCTCGGACCCTCATGTCGTCTTTAAAACTGCGTTTATCGACTGCTCAAGTTGAAGGTATTACCTAATCAGGACTAGCGCGTTGGATCCTTATTGAGATCCAAAAGCGGAAGCTCGTCTCTCAATAAGCAAAGAACGCTTTTTGTTACAAAACGACTATCTCCTTATTGAGACACCAAAGCGGACTCGAACTACCTTTCATCTTCACTCCTGTCGGCTATCTTATGCTTTGGTGGTGACTGTGCAGAGACGACTGTGTTGCTGCCCTGTTCGGGAAGACAGGACATAGACGCGGGCGTGAGTGACAGCTATCTCAAGATGGCCGAGACCTTGCCTTGGCCTCTGGCATTGCCGTGGAATGTGGGAGAGACGCTCGTCTCTAAGATCAGACTCGCCCCCCGTTCTTTATGGGGTATATGCATGTCTTTCAGATCTCGTCTGTCCATGGTTCCTGCGGCATTTCACCTCCCTTTTACTTCGACTTTGGCTGAAAACGCAACAGTCTAGGTGGTCTGAGGTGAATGTCTCCGCTTGACTTTATGGAACACTAGGACATACAAGCCCTTATTCCATAAGGTTAATTGTGTGTCTCTGACCCTCAGTAACTCCGGTTACTAGAGCTAGCATAACTTTCCTTCGTCTAATATACCCACCCGCCTATTGGATGTGCTCCTTGTGGTTCTTATTCTCCACGTTACTACTCAGCTCGGCTCGTTCAAAGTATCTGAGTGATATTTGCCCCGGTCTATTGAGCAATTGTTGCCTTCTTTTCATTCAATCAATACTGGAAAACCCCTCAGCAATAATATCCCAGTCCCTACTCCGAAAAGTGCCTATAAAGGAGACACCACATGCATGCCTCATGCAGGAATTTTTGTCTTGCTATTTCCTATACAGATTCCATCTTCTTTATCAAGCCTCTTCAAGATCAGCACCTTGAAACAAAGCCTTCTTAAGCCTTTGCCTACGTCTCTGATTTCATTTCCAAGAATCTCCTTCTCTTCTTCAAACCAGCAACTATGAAGCTCATCGCCTACCTCCTGGCCATTGCTGCCGCTTCCGTAGCTGTGATTGCTGCCCCTGCCCCTGTTGGCCAAGTTGCCGAAGCTCAGCTTGAGGCTCGTGCCCCTGAGCCAGTTGGTAAGTCCCTTAATATGCCATTTTTGATACTAATACTGACTCTCTACGCAGTTGAGAAGAAATGGTGCCATATTCCTGGCCAGCCTTGCTAGATACTTCTAGCAGCCCATCTACCACGCCAGTCATGGAAACTCCTAGGGATCAAACCATGGCTTGGATAGTGGAAGGACAATCAGCGTGGTCTGAAGATTATGTGTATATGAGATACAGCCGGTGTGCGGCTACCCGTCTATTAGGATAACTCTTGATCCTTTTTCGCTGTACCTATTCGACTTTTTGCGTT
Organism: Nannizzia gypsea CBS 118893; assembly: GCF_000150975.2. NCBI lineage: Eukaryota > Fungi > Ascomycota > Eurotiomycetes > Onygenales > Arthrodermataceae > Nannizzia > Nannizzia gypsea. Next base: position 353,026 of record NW_003345198.1, read on the forward strand.
TTGCCTAACCGAGCCTCGTTCCGCCGTCCTGCTGTCGGTTTTCTTTCCTCGTCCGTCGACAAATCACGATTTATATCATACAGCCGCATTTTTGCAGAACCGTTCAACACCCAGCATCCTTCTTAGGGAGACAGTCCATATTTATAAGGCGGAACGACACCACTATATATACGAGCAAGTGGCCGCCTTTATACACACCCCTTTTTTATTCATGCTGGGATATATCGTCTTCATTACTTCCAACACTGTACAACGTTGCCAGTTATGGCAAGGACCCAAGAGGAGCAACATCGACTTACACGGTAGTTGACGCTGAGACCAGGCCTACTTTCTTTTATCGGAGTACGTGGGTTCTCGGCCCAGTATCATCCCAGGCAGGTATACAACATGGCCTTTGGTTATCATTACGGAGTGTTTGGGGAAGGGTTTCAACTATGCTACTAATTGGTTCAATTTCCAACCTTCTTTCCAACCTCCCTTTTATCAACTTGTTTTGTTTATATTTAACTCCCCTTCCTGCTTTTTATATCTTGGAAGTTCGGCTTTTATATGGCCATGTACACTCTTTTCAATTCACCATATATTTGCCTTGTTCCATGGTATTCCTTCAGCTATCAGCTTTTCAGTCCTTTTTCCACATCAGAATAAGGGCTTTGCAGGCTTGAATTTCTGGCCCTTTATTCTGAGTGTTGCTTTATTAATAAAGCAGAGGTGATTGGTATTGCTATTCAATCATTCATAGCTGAATAAACATACATTCGCGCTTGACTGTCTTTCCTTTCCCCAGCCTCCTTCAGTAACTGGCCACGACTGGATTCCTTTATATACTCGACTGCCAGTCTTTACAACAGGCTAGTCACTATGTTCAGTTATGTAATCCAAACTTGCCTTGCCACGTGGGTCAGTGCGTACAAAGGATCGTAGAAGGCGCACAGGTAGGTATCTTGCAGCCCCGAGTTTGCTTCAATATATGCAGGCTGTCGATCTAAACTGAACGCCCCATAGTTTCTTTGAATGCCCCACGTCAAAAACATCACATCAAATCGAAGCTCGTACTACACTGAGGCTGATCATGTTCTGGTAAAGACACCCCATTGGGTTCCCCGAAAAATTGAGGCACTGCTTGCATGAGATATGAGAAAGTAGAGAAGGCGAACACTCTTACTAGTTTTTAAGAAGGTGGCTTCAATCATTGAAGTCCGTGATCCCCTCGACAGGCTGCATATATGTTTTAATCAACGCTTGGCCTTTGATTTGTCATTGATGCGACGTCCAGCCAAGAAGACTATTTTAGGCCAATATTGATCCTACCTATGCAAAAGACTTCGAATAGTATATGTATGAGAATAGTATAATCCGAAATTACCAATGATTAATCAAGATCAAAGTCATTATCAACAATATAAGTACAACAGCTAAAGTGTACTACTATCTGCACGGTGGATAAACTAGCTTTACTCATTTTATGATTTCAATGTCTTCAAGAGCAGTTCGGCGCTTGAGTTAACTAACTAGTTAAACCAATCATGCACAGCAACAAATGAAAACCTAAAAGCACTTAGACCGTTATAAACGCGAAAAACCCAATTAGGCGCCAGCCAAAAGTCAATGACGTTTTAGAAACTCCGAAACCATCAAATACGTAATAGCGAAGCTTCGGCATAGCATATATAAATATGCGGGTTCGAGAAGTTTTCCCTGTCAATGTCATAAAATGAAAATTCATCGGGAGCTCAAAATAAGCCCACAGGCCTTATATCCACGAAACGTTTATCAAGTTATCTATCATAGCTCATCGCAATCGACAGCAAAAGAATGGCTATAGTCGAGGTATGTACTTCGGCGCAAAGATTTGGAATTCCCATATTACAAAGACCAACAAGCTAACGTACTACTCAGCTTCGAGGGGAGGCTGCGGTATTCCCGCCATGTCCAAGCCCTTCTGCCATGCCCGAGGAAGTAAGATCCTTCCTGAGGGGATGGGTTGCGGCAATGAAACAAGTCCCGGTGTCCCATCCTACAATCAAAGAGATGCCTATCTCTTTCGAAGGATTTGGGGATGCACTATATCACGCAACTGCCCACGATCTTGAGCGCTTCTTCGTCAGACATCCGGCAGATACAACTGGTGCTACTCTTTCCCTTGCCTTATCTTTATATGCATATTTACATGAAGAAGAGGTATGTATGGCATATATAACCCTCAGAGACACTGCAGGAGCTTATTATGGGGACTAGCAAAAAATGAACGGAGAAAAGAGAACCAAAGATCAACGTCAGCTGCTGGAAGATATAGAACTAGCTGAGCGGGTGGAGCAGTATATGGTACGCAGCATGTATCTTGCCAAACAGCCAAGAACATATTTGCTAATGCTAAGTGTAGAAGATAAAGGCAGACAATTCCATCCAATCCAAGGTATGTATCTTCTACTACCCATGCTCTTTGTAGAGATGTTACTAAACTCGAAATTTAGAAGGAGACTGTAAAAATGTATTATGACATGGGTGAAACTGCCTTCTTTTATATATGTTGGATAACTCTGGCTTGGCATGCAGGCTTGTCCATCGGCAAACTTTTATTCCGGCAATTTCCACAGCTTCTGTAACATAAAAATATTCCCTGATTAAATATAAAATTTTCGTTACTTGAACTTATACCCTCAAAGATAAGATTGCTTAACTCGGGTCAAGACCTAGCTTGCCTTCCACCTCCTCGAAGAACAGACGCACAGCAACAATTACTGATCTAATTGAAAAATCTGTGCGTATATGTTATTATTGAAGCGAATGTGTGTTTCTATACTCCTATAAATACAATACTGCTAGTATCAGACCGAAAAACAATGCTCTCAGATTACATACACTTATTGTACTGGGAGAATAGAAGTCAAAGTTGGAAAGACGATGCGTGAATGTTCTGCAAAGTAGTAGAGATGGGTATTGAGGTTTAAAACAAGACTAACAATCATCTAGCTGGTAATCGAGTGCCAACAAGGTCTGTGTATGATATTCATGCAAGTATTCGTCTCCAGGGGGTCACATAGACAAGGTCGTAAATGAAAACAAAAAGAAAAGAAAATAGAAAGTCGGACTAGAGCACCAGCTCAAGAAACCAATTATTTCAAGAAGTATGGGCCAGAGCCGTCAGAAGCGACAAGAGGAGGTAAATAGGTCATCTTGCAAAAGGTGGTTCTCCTGCATTTGCTTCTATAGCATCTGCTCATCCTCAAGCCAGTGAGCTCTCGAAATACCACAGCCAAAGTAGTACTTCTTCATCTGGAGTTCTCCGTATTGGTTCTCCATGAGACACTGTTGTTGTTCTTGTTGCTGTTGTTGCCATTCACTTCCCTTATAAACGGGATCAGTAGCCTGGTTGTAGGTTTGGGTTGATAGAGGAGACGTCGAAGCTGGTGCACTCTGGCTTTCGTATTCCTGCTGAGCAAGACGTTCGTAGCCTGATAGCACGTACGGCTCAGCATCCATCTTCTCGTCGTCCATCATCATGTCGTCAGTGCCGCACTGAGATTTGTTTACGGTGTTGGCGAGGTTTGAAAGAAAGTTTGTATGAACGATGTGGGCTCCTTGGCTCGGAAGGATGTTTGGCATGGCTGAGCCAGGGGATATGCGCCACAGTTCGATGAGGCGGAATTTCTGCTCTGGAGCAGCTTGGCTGAATAAGGCGATTTGTGACGGATAGAGAGAGTTTGGGTCAATGTTGTAGCTTCTGAGCGTATCCTCAGGGGAGAATACAGAGGCAGCTCCAGGAATAGGGTTGGGGGTGTTTGAGTGCCCCTGCTGCATAACATCTAGATCGGTGTCTGTAGATGCGTTGCTCTGGGAGCTTGTGGCAGCAGCATTGTTGGAAAAGAGAGGGCTTGCTGGGTTAGAAGCTTGACTAGGGGGTACGTTGACAGTGGTTTGCTGTATTGGTGCATTGGTCACGGCCATCTTGCTAGCAAAGAGAGCAGCAAGGTCATTGTCCATTTTCATGTCACCCTCGGCCGCAGACAAGCCACACTATCGAGCATGTTAGAAAAATGTCCCAATAAGCAATGTGCTTTGTAAAAGTTCCTTACTCTCTGGCAATGAGGGTTCTCTGTGAAGGCCGGGAGGGCACCGGACAGATCAGTCTCGTACGAACAGTACGGACATCGGTGAAGAACGGAAACCATCTTCGTTGAAAGTAAGAGTGAGGTAGATAGGTATACCCTGTCTGTTTCTTGTCGTTTCTGTTGGTTTGTTGGTTGGTATGTTAGGATTTGAAGATAGTCTTGTTTTCTTGGTTTGGCTTTTCAGAGAGAACTTCGGGCAATAAACAACTCCTTTTCTTGTTCCTATATATGTTCTAGCTAGCTGAAGGAAGCACAACAAAATTTCGAAAAAAGGGGGAAAGAAGTTGTCTATTTCGGATTCTCCCAAAGAACTTGATCTTGGGGCACTGGAAAATGACGATTATGGCGGGGAAGAGGGATGATTTGATACGGGTCCGGTGATGCCCAACACAGGAGCAGGTGGGAAGAGTGAGGAACTGTCCACGCTGCGTGGCCGAAGAGACCTCTTTCTCTGGTCGATCGGTACCTTTTAAGGCAGAGATCGAGTGTTGTTTTTGCTCTTTAGAGGGCAAAAGCAGAGGAAAACGAGATATAGCGAACGGCGGGGCAGGGTTGTGGAGTATGGAGTAACACGGTAAAAAAGGGGGTAAAGTTGATAGCGTGTAAGCAGAGGAAAAGAGGCCGGGAAGTATCAGCTTTAAGAAGCTCGAGGAGTTCGCGATGTGTCTGGAAGAGAGGAAGAACGAGTCTTCGGGTGTAGCGGTGACTTGGTGTCCCTTTATTTCCTGCCTGCGAGTCAGCGACTTGATAGATGATCGATGCCCAACCGGCTAGTTGAGTGGCGGCTAAACAGGCATGTCAGGCAGAAACAAGCAAAGAAGAGCAACAAAAAGGGCCCTGCAAGTTAGTCCATGTCAGTCTCTTATTTACCGAGGCAGGGATCTCATAGGCTCGATGCTCATCGCCGGCTGTTCTCGTCTTCGTCTTCGTCGTCGTCTCTCGCCGTCTTGATCTTGATGTCTTCGTCTTTTTGTCTCTATCAAAAGCAACAGAAAAAGAAAAGAAGAGGTTGAAGAGGTGCTGATTAGTCATCCCTTAGTCATGAAGGCAGCAGTCCCGTGACGCAGCCAGCTCGAAGCTCCAAAAGAACCAAAAACGACAAACAGACGAAGCGGACGAAGAAGATAGCAGAGCAAAGACGAGCAGGAGAAAAGCGAACAGACAGACGAGAAGGACGAGGAGTGTCGATTCATACTGCTTATAGCCCGGATTTTGCCTTCTGCATACCCTGCCACATTCATTGACTGACGACTCCGACACAACAACATCAAGATGGTATGTTGATCCAATATAGACAACTAGAGGTATTGGGAGATATCAGGTATCGGGACCGCCCTGCTAACTGCTACAGACCTCCATAGGAACAGGATACGATCTGTCAAACTCCGTTTTCTCCCCGGACGGACGTAACTTTCAAGTGCGCTGCTCTCCTCGTTACCTCACTCTCCGCTTACTTGCAATGGCCCCCCAGCTAACCCGTCACATAGGTAGAATACGCGGTAAAGGCAGTTGAGAATGGTGGCACTTCCATCGGCATACGGTGCAAGGACGGTGTCGTTCTGGCTGTAGAGAAGCTTATCAGCAGCAAACTACTCAAGGCTGGCGCCAATAAGAGAATAGCTACCGTCGATAGGAACGTTGGAATAGTACGTCCTTCGTTTACTCCCCCAACCCCCCTCTCCCCCGATTCAAGGCAAGAGTGCGTTGCTAAAGCTATCTTAGGTCTCATCTGGCCTGATTCCCGACGGACGACACTTTGTTTCCAGAGCTCGTGATGAAGCTTCTTCGTGGAGAAGTACATATAAGGGACCTATCCCGACGGACGTGCTGGCCAGTCGGTTAGGAGGGTACGTACAGGCATATACCTTGTACTCCTCCGTCCGACCATTTGGCATCTCAGCTATAGTTGGAGGATGGGATTCAGAGGCAGAGCTACCTGTAGATGGGCAGGTTGGGTCTGGCCCTGAATGCGGTTCAGGCGGGAAAGTCAAGGGAGCCAAGGCCGGTGGACCTGGCCTGTTCATGATCGAGCCTAGCGGTGCTTACTGGGTACGTCACGCACCCTATCTATCTACTTAATTATGCATCGGCTTGGAATATGTCTGTATTAACGGATTATAGGGCTACTACGGCGCCGCGACAGGCAAAGGCCGACAAGCCGCCAAAGCCGAGCTGGAGAAGCTAGATCTTCCCGCTGGCAAGCTGAGTCTGCTAGACGGTGTCAAAGAAGCAGCGAGAATCATTTACATCGCACACGAAGACAGCAAGGATAAAGAATTCGAGCTGGAAATGACCTGGGTCAGCTGTCTTGACGGCCCAACCAAAGGCAGACACGAGCAGGTTCCCAAAGAGCTACTCGAGGAAGCAGAGCGGTTGGCCAAGAAAGCTCTTACCGAGGAAGAGGATGATGAGGAAGAAGATGACGACGACGAGGACGACGATGATGAAGAAGACGATAAGATGGAGGACTAAGTCGTCATCGTATCGTCTACACATACACAGATAGATAGATAACTAGGCAAGAAAAGGGTATTATGAGTCTGAGATCTCTTTAATCCACACCCAAAACACAACCAATACATCTATTCCTCTATTCATCTACCTACCTACCTACCTACACGATCCTCCCATCCAACGCAGCCTCCCTTTGAATACCCAACTCAACAGCTGCACTACCCCAGTCTTCTCCATGGTTATGTGATTTCCCACCCTCACATAGTCCAGCCCTAGCCAGGCCCTGCTCATCGTTGAGAACAGTCAACACCCCAAACACCACAGGAACACCCAGATCAAGCTGCACACGCATCAGTCCATGACTAACTGCGTCAGCAATGTATTCGAAATGCATTGTCTCGCCCTTGATAAGCACGCCTATCGCAATGATTGCGTCGAATGGTCTGGCTCCAGCTACTTTATCTGTGGCTTCGTAGAGACTACGAACAAACAAACAGGCATCTGTCAGCATGGCGTTGACGTCTAATAGGCATAGTATGTAGATAGATATATCGGGCTTCCATCTGCTTACTTCTTAACTGCGAATGGCAACTCGTAGCTACCAGGGACGCTCTGAACGACGATATTTTCCTCTTCCACGCCGCCAGCGAGAATGCTCTTCTTAGCCCCCTCGACCAAAGCGCTAATTATTTTCTCATTCCAGCGTGCGTGGACGATGGCTATGCGTAGATGGGAGCCTAGTAGCATGTTAGCATATACATTTTGGCGTGGTGTGTGGACGCGGGGACAGGATTGGGATATAGTTGTGAGCGAGCGTACCATCGTATGTCTGCACTTCACCTGGTCCCTTGATACCAGACATTGTCGCTTAAAGCAATTTAACCTGACTTGTTCTGTGCTCGTCTGCCTGATTGTGCCTTGTCGTTATATGCGTAGGAGCTGCTGTATTTTATCTATCTCTATACCAAAACCAACGTCAAGGGTGGTGCGGAATTGAGGGATGTTGATCCGAGGCTGGAACGATGGAGCTTGTCTAGTTGGGCCACGTGAGGGATGCGTCGCTCTACGTAGCTATCGACCGCACGGCCAAATGGAAGTTATTAGGCATATACGTATGTACAGTACAGTTGAGCCGGCGGGGGTTTCCCCTATATACTTTGGGAGGTATTACGCAGCTTAAAGGAGTGAATATCATTGAAATCTTATAATACTGATATATTGAATGGCATCTCTATCTGCTTGCTGGCTGTTATATCGAAGCACGCTAGGAAGTGGTAATAAGGTGCGGTTCGGCTTACTAAGCTGTTATCTGAGATAAGCCCCGCATCAAAGTTGTCAATGTTCGAGCAAGAGCATGAGCAAATGTGAGTAGACGTATGGATGAATGGCATGATTGAAATCTGAGTGTAATAAGCATGGATGAATGGATGAATGGGTGTAATCATTTATGTATTTATATAGCTACGCAGGGGTAAGATATGGTCGAGGTCAGAGGGGCAGACGGATAGCACGCACGCATGCAGAGTCGCATTACAACATATAGATGGATAAGCAGAAAGGACCGCAGAAAAGGGGGCAAAAAAGCAAGGAGAAGCTGAACCTCGTAACAAATGGAATGGAGCGGAAAGGAAACGGGGGAGGGGGAAGAGCCGGGGAAAAGGGGGGATGGGTGGTTGATTTTTGGTTGATTGTGATATAATAATCCTGCATAGGAAATTTTTGGTTGGCCTTTTTTCTTCATTTTTTCTTTTTTCCTCCGTTGAAACCCAGGTGAATCATTCAGATCTATATCGAGCCGAAAGTTGTGATGAAATTTTGATTTCTCTTTTGCTTCCCCCCCGTTTGAAGGATGAAGGTGATTTACTCGACGGTAACCGACTTGGCGAGGTTACGTGGGAAGTCGACGTTGAGGCCCTCGCCGACAGCCAGCCAGTAGGCGATGAGCTGCAGTGGGATGACATTGAGCAGGCCCTGCAGACAGTCGACGGTGCGGGGGATCTGGATGCGCTCGGTCTCGGAGGCAGGGAACTCCTCGTCGTCAGGGTTGCAGATGACGATAGGACGACCGGCACGGGCAATGACCTGCTGGTAGGCGTTGAGGGACTTGGCGAAGAGGTTGTCTCTGGTCAAGATCATAATAATTGGCAGGTTCTCGTCGACGAGGGCGAGGACACCGTGCTTGAGTTCTCCAGACATGACAGCCTCACAGTGCAAGTAAGAGATTTCCTTGATCTTGAGGGCACCCTCGAGAGCGGTGGCGTGCTGGCTTCCACGGCCGAGCAGGAGGAGAGACTTTTGGTTCTTGAAGAATTTGGCGCACATCTCCTTGATGGGTTCGCTGAGCTTGAGGATCTCGCGGAACTGGTGGAGACGAGTCGAGGCCTCTTGATGATTTCCTCGCGACGTTGCTTCTTGCAGGCACTGTCTTCGCTGAGGGAAGAGGGCGAACATGACATGGCGACGAACTGGGAGGTGTAGGCTTGTTGGAGGCAACACCCGATCTCAGGGGCGGCGTTGATGTGGACACCGCAGTGGGTGAGCAGGGAGATGGAAGAGCCGACGACGTTGACGAAGCCGACGTGAGAGCACCGCGCTCGAGACAGTATCGGAGGGCATTGAGGGAGTCAGCGGTCTCACCGGACTGGGAGACGAAGACGCAGGTGTCGTCACGGGAAGACAGGTGCCTCACGGTCGAGGAAGTCAGAGGCCAGCTCGACGGAGATGGGGATCTCGGTCAGCTCCTCGAAGACACCACGGACGGTCATGCAGGAGTGGTAGCTGGTTTCCGCAGCAATGAAGATGATACGACGGCAACGGCGGATGGTAGAGATGTACTGGCGTAGACAACCGAGGGTGACCTTGCAGTTCTCGGTGTCGAGACGTCCACGCATGGTGTTGACGACGGACTCGGGCTGCTCGGAGATCTCCTTTTGCATGAAGTGGTCGAACTTGCCCTTCATGATCTCCTGGAGCTCGAGCTCGATGGTCTGGATGGCACGGACGTTGGAGGTGCCATCGTTCTTGTTGAGACGGTGGATGTTGAGCTGGCCGTCGTGGATGTGGGCAATGTCATCGTCCTCGAGGTAGAGGACCTTCTTGGTGTGCTCTACGATGGCCGAGGGGTCAGAGGAGAGGAAGAACTCTGCAGGCTGGGGGACACCGTCGTCTGAGAGGAAAGCTCGAGACTGGGAGCGGTGAAGCAGGCTCTTGTCTGGCGGGGCGAGCAAGGTGGTAGCAGACTTCTTGAGGGCAGCGTTCTGGGAGGCAGCCTCAGCGGGCAGAGCGGTGCCCTCTTCGGAGTACTCGACGTCGACAAAGTCGACCTTCATCTTCTTCTCGGTTCGGACACCAATGACCAAGGGGGAACCCTTTCGGGCCGCAATGACCTCGTGGGGGTAGTGGACGGACTTCATGAGCAAGCCAAAGGCGCCCTCGAGCTCCTTGACGACCGCCTTGGCGAGGACGGTGAAGTCGATGTCTGGGTGCAGGTCGTAGAGGTACTTGGCCAGCTTGGCGATGCACTCGGTGTCGGTGTCGGTCTCGAAGCGGAAGCCCTTGGACTCGAGCAGGGCCTTGAGCTCCTTGTAGTTGGTGATGATTCCATTGTGCACGATTGCGAACTCCCAGTTGGGGTCAGACCTGTTCCAGTCAGCATCTTCTCCTTCTTCTTCGTGTGTGAGTGTTTCAACCTACCTATGGGGATGGCAGTTGGTTCTGGGATCCGTGCTGGGCTTCTGGTGGCCCAATCTGGGTGTGAGCGATACCGACGTGAGACTCGAATGTCTTGGAGAGGTCAGGCTTGGAGGTGTCGATGAGCTCCTTGAGCTTGGCCACCTTGCCGACCTTCTGAAGCCAAAGACCTCGTTCTTCTTGTCACCGTCGAACTGCTATGCCGGCGGAGTCGTAGCCACGGTACTCGAGTCTGGAGAGGCCTGTAGTTTTACTGTCAGTCCAGGTCTGTAGCCCCGCTAAAAAAGGGGTCAGGACTCACCATTGATGATGGTCTGGATGATGTATCCACGGTCCTTCTCGACCAGGTAGTTGATGTAGCCAAAGATTCCACTGTCGAGCTGTTGTTAGCTGTGATGTGGATGAAGCTGGGGTGGGCGAGTGGAGGGACCTACCACATGGTGATGAGCGAGCGACGTCAATTGTAGAGAGGGTGAAGTAGAAGCAGAAGCAGAAGACAAGCAGCAGACAGCTATCTCTATATCTATCTCTCTGTCTGTTTGATGAAGATGAAGATGTTGTTTGCTGTTTGCTGTTTGCTGGTTGTTGTTTGTTGTTGGTAGAAGAAGAAGAAGTTGAAGCTGACGAAAGTTGAAGTTGGCGAGGGACGAGGGCGGTGACGGCGCTTGGAGGGGCAGAAAAGTGAGAGAAAGTAGAAGAAGAAGAAGTAGAGATAGACAGTGAGAGACGAGACGAAGATGAAGATGGAGATGAAGATGAAGAGTAGAGAGAAGCTCCTTTTATCTGTTTTACTGGTCACTATCTACTTTGCTTCTTCTTGCTTCTCCCTCGTCCTGCGTGCTATCAGCTTTTTAACCGCTGAGGCTGTGCTGGATCCATCGAGCTAGTCTTTGCTGTCTTCGTCCTCGTCTTCGTCTGGTTTCTGGTTCCTGCTTCTGCTGCTTCGGCTTCTAAGACATCCGGACAGCGCCCCAGGGGGAACAGACATGGATGGCGATGATACACAGACAGGCAGGCATCCAGAGATACAGAGTCAGAGATGGACAGATCATGCAGTCTTTCTCCGTCTGTCTCGGCTGGTCTCTCTCTTCCCCTGCCCTGACTTCTTACCTGCTGCTTGCTTGCCTGCTCTGGCTGCCGTCGTCCTGTCTTCCTCCCATGTCTCACCACGGTGGAGTGGCCGCCGTCAGCCAAGGCGTCGAAAAGACAGAGCGAGAGAGCAGCCAGAGATAAGTAGCTCGTTAGCTGGAGAGATCTATATTTAACGATCTCCAGGGACCCAGGACATGTTGTGCTCTTTGCTTCTTTCGGTGGTCGATGGTTGGCCTATTTTTATCTCTTCTGGTGGCACGCAGTCGTTAGAAGCAGTAGAAGTCGTTAAGGAGGGCAGAAGGAGAGCAGAAGTAAGGGGATACTCCTTTTACTGTCGTCTTCTTCTCCTTCTCCTTTATTGATAGAGAGTCATGTCTGCGGTCAATGGCTATCCGTGGTCCTGTACGAACGCTCTTTAGGCAAGATGGAGATGCTTAAAGGCCTCTTCCGTATCTCATCATCACCGTTTGTCTGTATATATGTATATTCAACGTCTGTCGAGCTATGCTGGTAACTAGAAAGGCGTCTTGATAGTCTCGGTTATGACAGCAGGTCGTCTGGCAGTCTTCCTGTAGCTGAGCTGAGTTCGGAGTAGTCCTCTTCACGTCTTCATCTCTTATATATGTCTGTCTCTTCTATCTCCATCATCTCTCGTGTCTCTCCGTCTCTCGTCTCTCGTCTCCTGTATCTTCTATCTCTCGTCTTCATCGTCGACTTACCTCGTTGACGGTCAGAGGCAGCGGGCGTCAGGTCGTAAGATGGTGCAGCCACGGCCATGTCTCTCCTTATGTCTTCATATCTTCATATCTTCTGTATCATGTCTCTCTTCTCGTCTTCTCATATTCTCATCTTCTCTTCTTCTCGGTCTCTCATCTTCTTGTAATATCATCATCACCGTCGTCTCCGTTCGTGTCTGCTCTCTGTCCACCTTCACTCAACGGCCGTCCACCCAACTCCAGCCTGAACATGAACTTCGCTCTCTCCGTGTCTTCAACTCCATCTTCTCGTCTTCTTCTCTTCTTCCATCATCTCCTTCATCTTCTCCATCGTCTTTATCATCGTCATCGTCGGGTCAAGATTTTCCCTTTTGGCGTCGCGAACGTCAAAAGAAAAAAAAAGAGCCAAAAAAAAAAACCTTCAACCTCCGCAAAAAAATAGAGAAACGAAAAAAAAAAAACCACCAAAACCTCCAGGACAAGGACGAGACGAAGACGAACAGGCAGAAGACAGCAGGACAGCTCGCCAGGCCAATTCGAACAGTCGCAGGTCTCTCTCTTCGTCTCCTTTGTCCGTCTTCCCTTTCTCCCTCGTCTCTGCTGCTCACTCGGACATCCAACCTGCGCCTCGCCACAGACACCGCGTCGATACAGGAGATAGGAAGACAGGAAGACAGACAGCAGAAGAAGAACTAGAAGAAGAAGAAGGAGAACTGCATGGCTCTATGAGAAGGCTGCCGTGCTCAAGGATGGTGCTTGCTCACCCTCGCCCGTCTCTCTCAGGCTCCTAGGCCAGCTTCTCTTCCTCTTCCGCTTCGTCGCCTTCATCTTCGTCCCTTTTCAATCCCATCATGTCACGCGCCTCCGCCGGCTTTGCAGATTTCTTCCCAACGGCGCCCTCAGTCCTGCAGAAGAAGCGCAGCAGCAAGGCCCTGGCCGGCCAGGAGAGCACCAGCAGCAGCAGCAGGCCCAAGAGCAGGTCGGCCGTCTCTGACTTCTTCGCGGAGGAGCAGCATCAGCACGACCAGGACCAGCATGGTGGTGGAGGGGCCTCGTCGACAGCAACCTCCACGGCAGACGCAACACCGACCGCTGAGCAGCCGGAGACAGCTATCACGCCCATAGACTCGTACTACGCGGCTGCGTCTTCGTCGTCTTCTTCTTCTACGGCTGCGGCGGCGGCGTCGACGGCTAATGGCGTGGGCGCTGCGAGGGTAGGCTCTTCAAGCTCCACGGCCACAGAGTCGTCCGCCGCGGCCACCACGCTCAACGGCATGTCCACCACCTACGCCCTCACGCCTCTGACAAACACCGACTCCTCGCCGCCGCGCAAGTCCGGCAGCCCGATGCTCTCTTCGCGGCTCGCGGACTCGGAGCAGTCTACTTCTTCTACGTCTTCTTCTTCCGCCGTTGAGTATGAGAAAAACCACGCCAAGGCCGCCAGTCGGCTCCCTCCTCCTGCAAGGGGCTACAAGCTCCTCTACGACCCGGACCTGGACAAGAAGCCTCCTGCGTCCAAGGACAAGCGCCGGAAACCTCAGTACGCTCCCTTTGGCGAAGGCGAGGCCGCTGACGCCGCTGCTGCTTGCATGGAAACCGAACATAGTCGATCTCTCCCCCCGGCAGACCCCCGGAGAGCCATACCAAACTACACCCGCGGCGCCGCCAGCAAGCAAAAGACAAAGTACAGGCCGGCTCCTTACACACTCAAGCCATGGGCCTACGATCCAGCTACCTCTATAGGGCCCGGTCCGCCCACCCAGATCGTCGTCACCGGCTACGATCCCCTCACCACCGTGGCTCCCATCAGCGCCCTCTTCTCCAGCTTCGGTGACATCGCGGAGATAGACAACAGGACAGATCCCACCACGGGCCGTTTTCTAGGTGTCTGCTCCATTACGTACAAGGACAGCAGGTCTCTGCGCGGTGGCTCCCCGCTTACAGCTGCCCAGTCCGCCCGGAGAGCTTACCTCGAGTGCAAGAAGGAACAGCGCATCGGAACTCGGCGCATCAGAGTAGAGCTCGACCGGAATTCCGCTGCTTGCAACCGTATCGTCGCGAAGCTCATTGCTCTACAAAAACAGGAACAGCTAGCTGTCTTTGAACAACAACAACAACAATTACAGCAGCAGCAGCAACAGCAGCAACAGCAGAATAGTACTGATGCAGCTAGCGGCAAGAAATCCGACAAGTCTGCTGCCATTCCTCCTCCACCTCCACCACCTCTACTACCTACCGGCCCCAAAGCAGATGCCGAACCATCACAGTCAAAGGTAGACAATGTGCCGCCCCCTACAGCTCCCAAGGGACCATCTGGTAAATCCTCCCTACACCCGGCCTTGCAGCTCCAACCGCCAGACGGACCTCGCGCAGCTGCCAAACCGGTGTCTCTGGTCGAACAAACTCCCATCCTGGACCAGATCAAACGAGACCCTTACATCTTCATTGCACACTGCTACGTCCCCGTCCTCAGCACCACCATCACCCATCTAGAACGACGTCTGAAGCTATACGACTGGAAGTCCGTCCGATGCGACAACACAGGATACTATGTCTTGTTCGAAAACTCCCGTCGAGGCGAACTCGAGTGCGAGCGCTGCTTTCGAGGCTGCCATATGACCGCTCTCTTCACCTACGTCATGAACATGGAATGTCAACAGTACGGCAACCCGTCATACGAACGAAGTCCCAGTCCTGAACGAGTCAAGGCCGAACAGCGCGAGAAGTCGGAAAAGGCACGGCTCAAGCGGGAGACGGAGCTGGATGTCGAAGAGGAGAAGCGTCTACGAGCTGAAAATGTTGATCCAACTACGGAAGTCGTTGCCATTGCCATCCGTGAGCTCAGAGATAAGCTTCTGGAAGACATCAAGACTCGAATTGCGGCTCCGGCGCTCTACGACTTTCTCGATCCGGACCGACACCGCGCAAAGAGGCAGAAGCTGGGTATTGCCGATCCGCAGGGAATCAAGAAGCCGGCTTTCTACCTCGATACGGCGCTGGGAGAAAGCACCACGGATTCACGAAACAGTCCCGCACCAGGCAGTGCGCAGTCGAAGAACGTCCTCGCCTTACCGCGCATTAGAAAAGCACGAGACTTTGAACGGAACAATTCAGCCTTTGTCGATGAGCGAAGACGTCGTCCCACCGTTCGCAGAAGGGAATTCAGACCACTCTACCACCGTCTTCAACAGCTTCACGATGAAGACGATTCCGACGATGAGCAGCAGACCTCCTTCACCCGGGATACCGAAGACCAGGAATCTCGACCACTCTCCCGTCTATCCAGCGAGGCAGATAACGACGAGGATGAGAATCTCCGTGGCTCGCTTGTTCCCAGCGTGTCTGGCTTTGGAGACTCCGGTCTCGACTCAGCGGGCATCAAGGACGAGCTGGATGATCTCGACCGTGAGATGCTGGGAGAGCCAGGCGACTACGACCATGTCTCGAAGAAACGGAAACGACTCAGCCTGGAGCTGCTGGAGATGGAGAAGCGGCGGAAGAAAGTGGACGAGTTATTCGGTGTTGATACGTCTCATCTTAGCCAGGAGCCAGACGATGATCTGTCTGTGATCGTGGACTCGCAGGCTCAACCACTCGGTAAAGACAAGAGCAAGAAACCGAAGAAGAAGACCAAGAAACAGCTTCTCGAGGAGAAGAAGGCGCTTAAGCTTGCTGAACTTCAGGCTGCGGCGGATCAGGGTCTGGTTTCAAAGGTTGATGACATCTCACTCGCCGTCACGCCTGTTGAAGGCGAGATTGATATCGAAGGCAAGGAGGAAGAGGAGGAAGAAGAGGAGGAAGACGCATACGTCAAGCCAGAGGTAGAATGGGGATTGTCGACCACGGAACCAAAACCCACGGTCGAAGACGACGAAGGAATCGTCCTCGATCTCGACGGATGGCAGAACCTAGTCAAGGACACAGAAGACCTTCGTTTCCTCCGAGAAGCCCTACAATCAACCTCGCTTTCAAGCATACCCGACACCCCCATCGCCAACATCACAGCCTGGGCCTGGAACCAGAAACAAATCAAGGCCATCAACAGCCACGGCGCCCGAGGTCCCGTCCACTCCGAAATAAAGATAGAAGGCTACTACGTCCCCAACCCGACCGGCTCAGCTCGCACCGACGGCCGCAAACGAATCCTCGAATCCGAAAAATCCAAATACCTCCCTCACCGCATCAAGGTCCAAAAGGCCCGCGAAGAACGCGAAGCCCTAGCCAAAAACGATCCCGCCGCCGCCGACGCAGCAGCCAGAGTCATCGCAACCAAAACCATCTCGAAATCAACCCTTACTTCCTCCCGCTCGAACCGCGTCAACAACCGCCGTCTGGTAGCCGACATCAACGCCCAGAAACAAGCATTGCCCACTCAAAGCGGCGAAGGAGACGTGCTGCGCTTCAACCAGCTTAAGAAGCGCAAGAAGCCTGTCCGGTTCGCTCGTTCGGCAATTCACAATTGGGGTCTATATGCTGAAGAAAACATCACTGCAAACGACATGATTATTGAGTACGTTGGTGAGAAAGTACGACAGCAGGTTGCTGATATGCGTGAACGACGGTATCTCAAGTCCGGCATTGGAAGCAGCTACTTGTTTCGTATTGATGAGAATACCGTCATCGACGCTACGAAGCATGGCGGTATAGCGCGATTCATCAACCATAGCTGCACGCCCAACTGCACGGCGAAAATCATCAAGGTCGACGGAAGTAAACGTATTGTCATTTATGCCCTTAGGGATATCGAGAGAGGTGAGTTTCAACCGTTATCCGTATTCGCAATATGCGTATATTATGTAGAGGGTTACTGACTTGCTATGTAGATGAAGAATTGACATACGACTACAAGTTCGAGCGAGAATGGGATAGCGACGACCGTATCCCTTGTCTCTGCGGCTCGACGGGCTGCAAGGGATTCCTCAATTAAGCCATCTGATGCTGAGACTGGTGTTGATGCTGGTGCTGATGCTGGTGCTGATACCCCTTACTCTCCTTCTGCCTGCGCTCACAAACACCGCACAAATATATGCTGCTGTGCGCCGCCCGCCACAAACCACACAATAACACTCACTGCCACGCCATCCTCTAAGGCTAGATAACTACCTATATCTATAGCCACATAGGAATAATTCAACCATCTTAAAGTAGGGAGGGCGTTTGATTACACTGACTTCCCTTCCCACCTTCTACTCTAACGATTGGCGTTATTCAACCTATACTGCATTTCCTTCTCCATTTCCTTCTCCCCCATGCTTGCCTTGCCTGCCCGCTTGCGCTTGTGCGCTCATAATGCTAAAAACCCACCTTTCTTCAACATGTAATAATTCCCATCCCTTTTACTCTGCTTTCATTCTACTCTTTCTCTGTCTGCTTTTATTACATGTGTATATTAGCTGGATGGTTGCTTTTGCTTGCCTGGTTGGATGGGATAGATATGGGTCTGTTTGCTCTTCCATGTTCTCTTTTATGCCGCTTGTTTTTTTCATCGCTTTATTCATGCTGGGAGCAAATGTATCATGGCGCTGGCCAAGTGTTTGTTTGTTGGTTGGTCAGGGAAGGAAAAGGTTGATAAATAGTTAAAGCAAAGCAGATAAACAAATAAATGATGAGAATTTTATCTTTATTCGGTCGCGGAGTGGTTGTTGGTATTTGTATTCCTTATGCATCGGCGGGTTGGCCGTTGGGAGTATAATCTTAGGCAGTTGTATCGTTGTTGCTATAACTGCCTGGCCTGAACCAGCGTATTCCAGCAGGTCCTGTTATTCCGGGTATATTCATCTAACTCTGTCCATCTATCAAGTCTCAACTCCAACATCATACTATAAACCACTCCGTTAGTAAGGACTCTCACATGGCAATTTAGAGAAATGCAACATACCAAGATGGCTCGGAAGCAAGAAGTTCGCAATCCCTTCTTTTATCTTATACTCATGTCCACAGTTCCCGCACACCAGCTCGCCTTCCACAACATGCGTCTCAAGAAGCAACTTATGCAAATCCCGCAGTAGCTGCTCGTTATTCAACTCCTCGCCTTCAGGCTTCGACTCGCTTATCGATGGGAACCCAAGCTATGCTCAATCAGCGTCCGCACAACGCATAGAGTAACATATAGACGTCTCAGCTTACCTCGCTAGCACTTATTTTAAGAGCCGCCCAGTCCACCCTAGGCAAGATATTTCGGACAAAATCAGGCTGGAAGTCGAGTTCTTCTTCCTCGAGCTCTGCGTTGCGGAAGTGTAGTGGGTATGAAGCGGAGGAGGATTTGCATGCTTTCACGGCGCAGGTGACGAAGTTTGACGTGAGGATTTTCATCTTGGAGATATGTTTTTATTCGTTATAGATAGCTTCTCAGGTCGTGGGTATCGGTTTATTCGTAGTAAGACTTGTTAATATCTTGTTCAAGGTAATTGATTTGCGATCGAGGTGGAATAATTTTTGGCTTCAGTAAAAAAATTGCTTATCGCGGGGAGGAAGACGCTTATCGATAAGAGATCGGCTCCCCTATATTAGGGGTATTATAGTTGGAGTAAGTAGCAATAGTCGTGGAGAAAAGAGTTGAAGGCTCATGTAATTCTATTTGACTATCTACCTCTAATAAAACGCGTTGAGTATCAGGTTTATCATGTAAAAGCCTGTTGCCGTCAATCGCTATTTCAATACAACGTCAATGCAATCCATGTCGTCGATATCATTATCCCCAATCAAAGAATCTGGATCCAACCGGTCTCCATCAAAATAGAGAGAAACAGACTTGTGCTCAGGTATCTCCTTCATCTGCCGGAACTTCTTCAGAATATTGCCAATCTGCGTTGTAGGCCGTACTTTAATCCTGAAATCGTCTAGATCCGGGTTCTTGAGAATAATCCGAACCACATTCTCGTCAGACGGCTCTTGAGCCTTTGGTTGCTCGTCTTCACTTTCCTCCTCCTCGTTGTCTAGTTGGGCAGCGGTCGCTGCTCGACGTCTTTCTTCCAACATTTCTAGTGTCATGGCCTCCATGTGGACGCCGGCATTGCCTTCGTCCATATCAACGGGAGCAGAGTCAAACATCGAGTTGTCGTTGGTGTCGGACTCATTGATACCCAGACTCTTGCAAGTGGTTGCATCAAATAACCGTCTTCCTTTCCAGGTCAGGATTATAGTGTCTGAGGTTTCTTCGTCAAATTTCTGGTGATGACACCATGCCTTTCGTACGTCTCTTAGGTTTTGTGACAACAGCCGACGGACCAGAAGCGACCTGGTATTTTCAATATTGGATGTAATAAGAATATTCACAACGGTGTCCTTTTTCTTTGGCGGGGACTTGGGAGCAACTTTGCGGGCCGCCGAGGGACTTTCTGTAGTCTTCCTTGTGGTACTCTCTTTGCCCTTGGGAGATTTTGAGTTATTCTTCTCACGCATTAAGTTATTACGAGCCCTTTCTCGAGCTCGTCTGACCAGTTCTGCGCATTCCTCGTCAGACTCTTCGTCGTTGTCTCCATCATTGTCTGAGTCGGAATCATCAACTCGTACGACGGCGTTTGGAGGAACACGGGCTGCTGGAGGAGGAGGTGATTCCGAATTAAGATGGATAATAGTGCCTGGAGGTGAGGCCCCTATCAATTGTGACTTCCGTGGACTGTTCCTTCGAGAGCCGGTCTTCCTAGGGCTTGACCGAGCAGAGCGTGGAGTCCGTGGAGTCCGTGGAGGTGTTTTGCTAGTGCTGGTCTCTTCTGGCCTGGGAGAAGCATCCCTTTTAACGGCATCACCCCCGCTTCCAAGCTCCTGGGATGGTGATGTGGCCCTGGCCTGGAGAGCTGAAGGAGCATCGTCTTCATCATCGTTGGAGATGCGCCGTCTCTTGGGCTCACTCGGCGCACAAGCTGTCTCTCGGTCTGCAGTCGTCTCATCATCGCTCTCATCCTCGTCCTGAGTCGTGGCCACAATGTCCGAGTATACCTGGTTGGAGCGCCGAAAAAAGTCCTGCGGCCTAGCTGGAGCCGATGCTTGCGCCCAAGCTGGCTTCTTGAAGAACGATGCCATTTTGCTATCCGATTATTCAGTATGAGTATTTCTTATTTTACTGGTCGTTAGCTGCGTATGTATTTGTGCGTATGTGCAGGAGTGGAAGTGGAATGAGGCTGTGAAGAGCTGCCCTCGAGGCTGACGTCGTCTTTATATAGTTGCGAAGCTCGGTTCCTGTGTTGTTGAATGACGCAGTTGACTAGGTAGCTATTGATAAACTTCCGCCGATTGAATAACGCCGGCAGCCAGAATAGCTATTCAAGCTGGTATTGCCACTGGCCTGTGTTCTTCTGGTATCCAATCTCGCTCTCTCATCGTCTTCTCCTTCGTCTCGTCTTCTTTTCTTCCTTTTTGCTGTGAAACTTCTCGCGTCGCGTTTTCAATTTAACCAAACTCGGTGGTCACGTGAGCATTCTGGTGATGTTGAAGTTGGAAGCCGAAGAAGAAGCAGACAAGAGGTCAAGAGATCAAGACGGTTGTATGAAGTTGCTTTTGCTGATTTACTGAGATAACACTGTTTATTGACTCGCCCTGAGACAATTCCAAGATTATAACTCACACTATTTGACCTGCAATGGAGGCCACTTCGGCTTCTGAGGGCAAAGATCCCTCTGCTTTCCTTGGAGAAATCACCGGCGCTCCAGTCACCGTTAAGCTAAACTCCGGCGTTGTCTACAAAGGTTAGTCGTATTCGACTATTGTTGCAGACTGCATAATCCGATCCCCATCCAAGAATACAGTCTAATTCCTTGGTATAGGCGAGCTACAGTCAGTTGACGGCTACATGAACATCGCCCTGGAGAAGACCGAGGAATACGTGAATGGTAAAATGAGACGGAGCTACGGCGATGCCTTTGTGCGAGGGAACAATGGTATACTCTATCCGTTTTCACCTTGCTGAGGAGACCCCATACTGATGCGGTTGGTAGTACTCTACATTTCAGCGGATTAGAAGCTCTCTTTGCCCATCTAAATACGCTTGCGATGCTATAATGACCCAATCTTAACACCTCTTCCGACCGTTCACCTTCCAATATCTTTTGCAGGCGAAGTCTGGATGGGTTGCAGCATAGACTTTGGGCGTTTAGGGAGTCAACTTGGCTAGAGGGATTGAACGACACTCGCAGTGCTAGGGGCAGTAAGCAACATATGGATATACTCAGAGACTTGAGTTGAAGCAGTCGATGGTACTAGAGGGCTCTCCACGAGCTATCACCTCTGCTATATCTAAACGGCTATAGACCTCTTGTAGAGCTACGTGCATCTGTATCTTCGCCTTTGCAAAGATGAAATCTGTCTTGAAGTAGCGCAAAATATCGTCTTACCAGATAAAACTCCGCAAATGATATTCCAATATTCACTACTTCGCCAGCCTTAATCCGTGGTGAAGGGCTATATAGCTATGCTGGCTCTATATGCGCTGGATAAAATTTTATATCCGGCGTTTTGCCCCTCCCCCACCAGTTATAATAACTCCTTATCAGCTACCGGTTGATTCTCTTCTTCCGCCATCTACAGCTAAGGAAACACCACCTTCGAGCTATTCACTCATAATAAGGGTAGTTATAGAACAGCCTGCGACGGGGTCATCAGCACAGTCAGCCATGTCTCTCCAATCCATCCGGTACAAGCGCGGGATGCTACAGGTCTTGGACCAGCTCCAAGTTCCTCACGTCGAGCGATACATCCCCGTCTCAACAGCAAAGGAAGGATGGCATGTTATAAAAGAGATGCACGTTCGAGGCGCGCCAGCCATCGCCATCGTTGCCGTCCTCTCCCTCTCGATCGAGCTGACGGAGCTGATGGACCACGACAAGCTGTCCGCCGAAGCAGACGAGGTCGAAGCATACATTTTGGAGAAGCTAGATTACTTGGTTACCAGTCGGCCTACGGCAGTGAACCTGAGCGATGCGGCTATCAAGCTGAAGGCGCTGGTACAGACGAGGAAGCAGATCGGGGATCCCAAGGGGAAAGATCTGGCGGAGGCGTATGTCGAGGCTGCGGAGAAGATGCTGATTGACGATGCCATGGATAACCATCGACTGGGAGACTTTGGCGCAGCGTGGATTGTGAATAACACACCTGTAGGCAAAGAGGGGAAGAAGGTCGGTGTCCTGACACACTGCAACACAGGGTACGTTGAACAGTATCAATATCAACCAGAGTGAACCAAAGACAAATGGCACGGCAAAGGCAGGCTAATTGTTTTTATTATCTAGTTCTCTTGCAACCGCCGGGTATGGAACAGCGCTGGGCGTCATCCGCTCTCTCCTTGCGTCAGACAAGCTCGAGCACGCCTACTGCACAGAAACACGACCGTACAACCAAGGCGCTAGACTCACTGCCTTCGAGCTGGTCCACGACAAGATCCCGGCCACTCTAATCACAGATTCCATGGCCGCCTCACTCCTCGCGCAGAAGGGAGCAGGTCTTGCCGCCATCGTTGTGGGAGCCGATCGTGTTGTCGCAAACGGAGACACCGCCAACAAGATCGGAACCTACCAATTGGCTGTCCTGGCCAAATACCATGGCGTCAAGTTCATCGTTGCCGCACCCCGAACTACCATCGACCTTCGCACCAAGGAAGGAGAGGATATCATAATTGAAGAAAGAGCAAAGTCCGAAGTCACCAGAATCACAGGCCCACGTATCAGCGATCTCGGCAAGAATGAGGAGAACATCACCCTTGAGACCGTCAACATCGCTGCTCCTGGAATCGATGTCTGGAACCCCGCCTTTGACGTCACGCCCTATGACCTTATCGATGCCATTGTAACAGAGGTCGGTGTTGCCGAGAAGGACGCAGATGGGCTCTTCCAGCTGGAGAAACTGTTTGGATTCCCATAGTCCATTCTTCACTGCTTATCCCCCTTTCCTTGCTCATCAGATCCGTTCTGCTCCTCTTCCTTCTTCGCCTCCTCCTTCCCCTTATCATCATCTTTGGTTACTTCGTCCCCATCTTCCTTTCCAGCTTCAACAGATCCAAGGAGACGATCTATCTCCTGCTCTATGCGCGTGAGATGGTTCTCGATAGCTTGCGCCGTCTGCTCGCCTCTATATAGACACAAGATATTAGACATGATTCCCGCACCTATAGATATATATAACGCTCCAATAATGCCGTATAATGTTACTTACTTGGCTATGTCTTGAAACGCCTATGATAATAGTGGGAGTTAGCAAAGGCATCACTGTTGAAAGTGCGGGGCCTGTATCAGGCGTCATCGAGGTCGTACCTTCGCTAAGTGCGACTCAGCGCTCTCGTTCTCATTGAATCCGCCCATAGTGTGTTTATATGCTTCTCTTTTTGCCCCAAATCTCTGGTCAAAAGTCTTTCAACAGTTTGGTTGTTTTACTTCGCTTCTGGCTTCTTCGTTAACTTGGAGCCTTCTTGGAGGCGCCAAACGGTCACGTGAATGACCCTGCTCTTCAGCGAACTTCATCTTATTCCGTGATAACCTTGGGACTCTAGGCCGTATTCAAGCCATTGAGATCAAACGATGACCACAAAGTCAGGAGACTTGGTTGGTATTTTGATAAGCTTGCGTAGCCTTGACAACCCCGTAGCCATCCATCCTCCAGGGGGTTTGGGCTAGTTATTCAACAAATCAACGAACAAACATCACACCAAAACCGGACTATTATTCTATTTCCAGAACTGATGTCTTACGCCAATATTTTCAGATGTTGAAACAGGCGTACGCTTGAATAAGCATTTACGGGTTTCCAGTAAGAGAAGTCTAGCGGGTGCTTGTAGGTACATTGGTGCCAACTATGCGGCATCAACATGTTTGGCATGACCGACTGTAGGATTTAAAGGCGAAAGTAAAATTAAAGTAGTTTGAGCCTCTAGTTACATGCGGCCTGGCCTAAAATTGGTCACGTGATATGGTTAAAATTATCGACAAGCCGGTTTAGGTCAGCACATCAATTCTGTAGGATCATACCCATCACCCCTACATATTATCAAAGGTGCCACAATGTTTATTGCCTAATTATCAACTGTACCAGCCCAGCAGATACCCTTGTTACTATTTTGTTATAGAAGAGGGAGCAATGCCACCAAAAGTACCTTCGTTTTGAGGCAGAAAGTAACCTATGCACGGAAGAGGTTCGAATATTTCCATTACTTTTAGGCCTCTATGGAAGCTCCCGTTTTCACCTTTAAAATCGTTATTTTTTAAGGGACTAAGATATGGCCATTAAGTTAACCTGCTTTTATTTTATCAAGCTAGATGGTTGAAAATGTTGCTAGGGGGTCTTTCGGTGCAGCGTTGCCTAGCAATGCGGTTCGCGATAATGTCTGCCGTATTTAACTAACTCGCATGCCCCTGCATCCTGCATCTCTGCCTATAGCTTAGTCCGGACATTCCGAGCTCGGTATTAACAGAGCTGGTCCGAATCCTGATTATAAATGCTTACTGTAGTTTGCTGTAACCAAGGAGCATTCCACACGGCCATATGTATAATACATGATCGCAGAATTATCCAATCGTAGCTCCGGCCGTGAAGGGCCGCTGTGGAGAGCTGGCGGGCTCGGCATGGAGAATGGAGGGGCTGCGAGCTTCGGCAACGTAATATATAAATAAAGGGACGCAGGACGCCATGTAGAAACTCTGGCATCAAGCGGCAATCTATCTCCTTGCAAGTAACAGCTTACAGACAGCATATTTATATACATCTACAGTCACAATGGCTCCCCGTGATATCAAGCCGTTGGTCCTCTACGGCATCTACCCCACAGCCAACCCTGTCAAGGTGGCCATCATCCTCGAGATCCTGAACATCCCTTACGAGCTGAAGGCTACCGACTTCAAACAGTGCAAGGAGCCCGAGTACCTCGCCATAAACCCCAATGGACGCTGCCCTGCCATCCACGACCCAAACACCGGCATCTACCTCTGGGAGTCTGGTGCCATCGTTGAGTATCTGGTTGACGAATAC
Organism: Nannizzia gypsea CBS 118893; assembly: GCF_000150975.2. Classification (NCBI taxonomy): domain Eukaryota; kingdom Fungi; phylum Ascomycota; class Eurotiomycetes; order Onygenales; family Arthrodermataceae; genus Nannizzia; species Nannizzia gypsea. The sequence goes on from NW_003345198.1 coordinate 378,038, forward strand.
GACAAGGAGAGCACCATCTCTTTCTCCTCGCTGCACGAGAAGTACCACTTGAGACAGTGGCTGCACTTCCAAGTCAGTGGACAGGGCCCATACATCGGCCAATTCTCATGTACGTTCATCATAAGCGCATGATCTTCTTCGGGCAAGATTGACAGGCCAGCTAACCAACCCAATGTTGCTATCAGGGTTCAAATGGTACCATCTCGAGAATTTCCCCTCAGCCATTGACAGATACGCCAAGGAGACCCGTCGTGTCATGGGTGTCGTCGACCTCGGATTGAAGGACAAGGAATGGCTCGTTGGTGGTAAGATGACATACGCCGATATCTGCTTGGTCCCATGGTTCTTCTGGGCAAAGAGAATCGGCGGAGACGAGTGGTTCGATCAGCAGATTTCTGAGCTTCCTAACTTCCAGAAGTGGTGGAGCAAGCTTGTCGAGGTGCCCCAGATCAAGGAGTTCTGCGCTGGCATCGCAAAGTTCGACCCATCATATGTTCCAAAGGATGTCCTGGACAGACTGAACAACAAGACTGCTTAATTTCAATCATGTCGACGGCGAGATAGATATGTCGGTAAAAGTGAGGTTGCCTTATGACCTTGCTTTGAAGCTGATAAGAGCCTAGACACTGGATGTGAATAGAAGTTTAATGTCAAGACAATTCATGCTTGTTCTCAATCAGCCGAAGTTGACTTAATTGGTAGGGAAGTAGTAAATACACATGCATGATAGTAGTAAACATGCATAGGTTAGTGATTGCTGCCGCGACATTGTTAAGCCCGAGTCATTATCATTGATTCGTTGGGATGGACGCGACTTGTAAACATTCTCTGGCTTGAACGGTAGAAGAGCCGGATAATGAACGGCGCGTGCTGGTCATATTTTTGTTCAAGTAGAAGGGTTATTAAGGCTACCTTGTCCCAAAACAGTATACCCATAATTTCACTCCGATGATCCAGGTTTGAAGCTTGACAAGCTCCTCCGGTGACTGACCCAATATGCGTAGAAAACCCGATTGGTGGCATGGGTCGCCTCAAAGAGCGTTCAGTCGTATCATAAATACGAAGTAGTTTCAATATCTCGAGGTGATCAATTGTTTGGCGTTTGGGTAGGTGTCACTAATGGGTCACTCGGATATAAGCAAGAAGATATAAACTGGAAGAAATAAGGAGATTTCGTACCATTTCCACTGCGATGAGCTATGTCTTCATGCTCTAGTTTGTTCCACGTCCAGTAAGCAGCTTGATAACATATCAATGCCCCTACAAAGATCTTCACAAAAGGACGACCGAAGTTCTTGTATACCATCACCTAAACATACAGGTTAGTGAGCTTGTTCCTGGAAACCGTGGTCCATCGAGTGTACCTACATGAGGTGAAGGAGGCTTGGGTTTGCTGCTATAGCTCCGTCGCGTAATGTAGGCCATTTTGTACAAAATATCAGCTAGTACCGAATGAGTGTTTTGCGTAAAGGCTTTCGATATCAAGCTGGCAACCAGAAGCTTGAAGCTGTCAAATGTTGATGTTTGTATCTCCGGCTCTTCATTAAACTTTCCTCACAGGAAAAAGCAAAAATACTTGGCAGATGACATAAGCAACTGACATCATGAAAGATGCTCTCGTGTTCACTTTCGATATTTGAGCGCACATCTGTTATCAACAGCGAGATAACTAACTAGCAGCGCTGTTTGTGACTCAATTTTTTTACAGAGCCTTCGATTGATTTCTACTTGCGCGCCGAAGCTCTTAGATTCTTCCATTTCACTCGCCATTCACCCGGGTTCGGTCAGTTGTCAACTAGAGGACAGTTGGCCAGTTGACTACCCTCCGCGCAACGTTGAGGTATATATACGCATCCAGTCCGGATTCAAGCAACACCCTTCAATACATACTTTTTTTTAACGGCCTTCGAACTCCCCTGCGGGTAATTCTTGAAATCTACTACGCCGATCAGCAACTACCCTTGACCCCCTTTGATTCGATTACCTATATCAACTCTATAACAAAATGGTATGCTAGCAACGGAATTACCCTGGATCTATGTCAGTTATCTGGATAAATCAATATCTAATCCGTTGAATTGCAATTGCCAGGCTCCACAAACTCCCCAACAGCGAAGAGCGAACGAGAAATTTGCCAAAAAAGAAGCCTCCAAGCGAGGAAAGCCAGAGACGACGGTTAAGTCGAAACCAAAGGCAAAGTCTCCTATATCCGTGGGCTGGGTTGGTACGTGTTATTTGCACCTTATCGGTGGCCTCATGCAGCCATTTTATTTCTTCATGTTCTCGGGTGTCAAATGCAGCTGCTAACTTATTTTGTATAACCGTAGTCCTACTCGTTTTCGTCTTATGCGGCGGTCTCTTTTTCGAACTAGCTAGAGTCATCCCTGCTATATGGGGATATATCTCTAGTTTCATTACCAAATGGACCAGTTAAAAGACATTTTCCATAATATTTTTATCAACCACTTGATACCTCTGACCTAGCATTGCCCCATTCTGTTGTTCATATTCCGCTTTTATTCTATTCTTCAAAGGGCCATTGTTTATGGCGTATTCGCTAGCTTTGTATTTTAAGTATTTAAGATCCATTATGCCTTTTTATTTTTTATTTTGAAGAAAGGCATCGGTTTTGAGAGAATCAATCCATTTACCGATGCTGTGGAATAAGGACGTTGGTAAATGTTCATTTAAGTAAGTATGCAGCGCTTTTTCAGCTCTAAAAATATATCATATCTATCATGCATATCCACAAAGTTAACCATCACTTTGTTAAGATAAGACGCATATTGCCAGCTTATGCAAATAAAGAACCAAAAATTCATGAGCCGAATAAACCGAACTCCACCCTGGTGGTATAATAAGGGTGAACTATTCCTGACCTTCCGTTTGCACGGGCTCTGCCTTTTTAGATACCACTACTTTCTTCTTCTTCTTTTTCTTCACCACAGGAGTTCCGCCTTCGTCGTCTGCAGCTTTCTCCTGAGGCTGGGAGGATTCCCTCTCTGCTTCCTTGCTAGACTTCGTCTTCTTAGAAGATACGACGTTCTTCTTTTTCCTCTTAATCATCTTGCCTTCAGCAGGGACTTCTTTGCTTCCGTGGATTGCTTCTGCTTCCCGTTGCATTTCTAGTCGTAATCTCTGGATTTCCGCCATTGCCTTCATCATTTCTGCGTCCTCGGCTTCTTTTCTCGCTATATCGCCGATACCAGCAGTCAGGCCGCTATCTTCCTCAAGAGACAGCTGTCCTAATCCGCTTGAGTCAACTTCCAGTAACGACTTCTTGGCTCTCGCTACTCCTGGTCCCATTGATGCAGTAACAGGCCGGACGGTGGGTGAGGAAGCTGTGGGATTGTCGAATTCAAGAGTTTCATCCCCTATGATTTCCACTTTCTTAGGCTTCACTTTGCGTTTTGGTTTCCGTGCCTTTTGGTTATCTGATTTCTCCGGGTTTTGTTGACCAATAGCTAGGTCAATGATGGGAATAGAGTCGAGATCCAAGTCTTCTTCGTTGGCACCACGTAAAGCCTGGTTAAACGGTGTAGCTGGATCAGAAGACTCCCCTTCGCCTTGTCCGGAACCAATATAGAATGGATCATCCTTGTTGCGTTCTCTCCTTGCCATGCGCCTTTTGGCGACAGCATCGGCAGGTTCAGACAACAGCCCTTCGGAGACATTTTGGTATGAAGATGGTTGGATAGGGGTGGGTGATAGGATCTCCTTATGCGGTTTGGTAACATAAGATGTTGAGTCCGGTATGTGGTAGAATTGATAGCATTCATCGTGGCTGAAGGAATCAAACCAACCATTGCTTGACTCACGCTGTATATGGATATACCGCGGATTTATCGGTTGATCTAGGTCAAGATCACTTGGAATTGGGACTTTCTTCTGCGCTCCAATTGCCACGGGGTTAAGGTCCAGACCAGTGAATAAACTTGGTATAGCGGAGGAAACAAGAAGCGGTACATTCCCTGATTCGACATCTGACGTTGATACCGCCTCTTTTGTCAAGCGCAATAGTTCTAAAAACTCGATGGCTCGTTCCTGCACGTCCAACTCTGGGTGAGAGGAAAGTTTCTCCAAGAAATCGGTAATCCGTGCTAACAACAGTGACACCTCTCCCTGTCTGTTTATGTCCCAATCATAGAATTGAGACGTGAGATGGACAAAAACTTTGGGAATCGCCTGTATATACCCCGAAAGAACTTTGGGGGAAAGACCTAGATTGGACGAATGTATAAGGGACGAAAGTGATTGGTCCGGGAAATTGAGATACTCAGCATATTCACCTACTATCCAAGCGATCGGCTCTAACAGGTTTGTGCTTGAAGTACCAGATGAGGGAAACAGAGCGGCTCGGTTATCGATAAGTACCAGTGTTTCCGCTGCGCGAGTGGCTTCGGGCCGTACACTCTTGACTCTCACCGCCACATTGCGCAACTCAGAGCCAATCCGATTGGATATATCTGTTCTTTGATCATGGGCGTCCTTGGAGGAGTGCTCATCGTTTGTTTTGGAAGCACTGGCCGGTGGAATTAGCCGGACTAGCTGCACTAGGACGTCGACGTACCACTCGAAATCGGTAAGGTTGGAATACGTATCCCGCGAGCAGATGTCTAAAATCCGGTGGAGAACTTCTAGTCGATACTCGTTCGGAAGTGGAGGCGGAGACATTCTATCCTGTCTAGCGAGTTCCAGGTGCGATTCCGGGTCTTCATCATCCTGGTCTGCAGCTGGGGCAATGTGTGCTAGTAGAGATGTAGTGGCAGTAGGGCCGTCTGAAACGGCAGAGGATGTCTGTAGCTGGGTAATAAGATGGTTGACTACGGACTGTAGCGAGTCACTTGCCACCATCCCTGAAACCAACTCAAGGGCCTGTAGTCTGATTGATATGTCGTTATCATCAAGACAACCCATTATCACATCCTGATGTGCTGAAACCAGCGTGGGATGAGTTGTCACGATCCTGTTGAATGCGAGGAGAGCAACGTATTTCACTGAAGATAGGTTAGTTATAATTCACCGTACTGCAAGCAAAGGTAGCTGAGCTTACAGTTGGGGTCCTCTTCTAGCACAAGCATGCCTCGGAGCTTGTCTACACATAGCTGTGCAATGGCTTCCCCTTCACGGATACCCTCTACTCCATCAAGAATGCCGCCCTGGATGATACCGTTGATGCATTCATATAATAGAGACATGGCCGAAGTGGTTTGTATGATGTTAGTTAGAGGCCGTATGAGCTTCTTAACGAGTCTTGGCTCCAACGGAGTCAATGAGGCAAACTGAAATCCATATTTAGCTACTATAATGCTTTAATAGCCGTGAGAAGGAGTAACTTACGAGCTTGATTATCTTTATGGCCATCCAGTTATTCCCTCCGTCAACGAGTAGTTCAAATAAACGTGGTGCCAGGGGGAGGAAATCCTGTGGTCTCCTCCAGCCTAGTTCACAGACGACATTTATGACAGCAGCTGTAACACTACCGTCTTCCTCTGTATCCATCAATCTTTCTTTAATTCTTGGCCAGGCTATGCGGAATGCCTCTGGATATACTAATGATAGTCGGTAGAGATTTACCACAGTCTTCTTTCTGACTACTGCATGTGAGTGTGCCAAGCGAGGTATCAGGTCTGAAAGCAGTGACAGAGCGAGGGAGGGCGAAATTATATGCGGAAGTGTGATGAGAGGCAGGGACATTGTGGGGACCTGAGCAGATACAATATCCTGAATGATATCAGTAACTATAGCCATTTGAGAGGGTGTATGTAGTATGGTATGCTAACCTTCTTCAAAAGATTGGTAGCCAGCATGAGGACTTCGGTATCAACGCGGAAACTCTGCACAGCTCCAAGGTATCCCACACGCTTCTGATGGAATTTTGGCGAAGACATGACCTCCAGGACATGGAAGGAGGCCCAGGACATGTCGTATCCGAACATCTCGAGGTATATAAGTTTTAACAGAGAAGTGGCCTTCTTGTCTGCAGGAATGTCAGTTTCCATACACCCGCACCCCTCGAGTAGTTCCGATCACCAGCAGCAGGGGAGCTGGTTCGACTAACCCATGTCCTGAGATTTGATCTCTGCCCGGCATTCCTTCAAGCTGTTCTGTATATATTCGCTCTCGCTTCCCTTGTGGTTCCGTAGGCCTCGGATGAGGTCATACAGCGACTTTTCGAACCTGCACAACACATCAGCAGCCGCAGCTGTAGGACTCTGGGGGAGTAAAGTAGCTTACATGGTGATAAGACGGCCTCCGCAGTACCACGGACAGTCAGGGCAGTGAGTAGTTGGAGGCCAGTTTGAGTATCCCGCCGGGCTGAACAAGCTGTGGTGGGATGGTAAAGGCCGGTTTCTATCTCATATTTAGCTCTGCAGGGTGTGTGATAAATCTCCGGCCGGAAAAAGCATGCAACAGCTCAGGCTGTACGCCCTATCTGCAGATAACCACTAGATATCTTCTCTCCGAGGGTCCCGGTGTCGATGTGTTCAGTGTTGAATTCCGTCCTGCAGTCGGCGTTGTGTTGAACCTCATCGCGTGAACTTCTTAGCGCACCCAAACGTCACTCGCCGCCGATTTGCTTTTTGGCATCGCAACTAACCACATCTCCGGAGTTTACATACATAGATTTATCTATAGCAAACACCCAAACCCCACGGCTCGACAATTGACTGCTCCTACCGCTATACTATAGCATCCACGATGTCGACGTCTCTCCTCCACACACAGTTCGGCCTAAGCTCGTCCGATCCGCAGGCCTCGCTTCGTCTGTCGCAGCAAGCTCCCTCATTCCTAAAGACGCAACCCTCCCGCTTCCCTTCGTTCCCGTTCTCGATCTTCAGCCAGCGCGAATCACCGGAGCTATGGACGAGCTACGAGCAGCTGCTGGCTGCGTGTCTGCGGACGGGAGACGACAAGTCTGCGCGGGAGTGTCTGGATAGATTGTCGAGTCGGTTCGGAGAGGACAACGAGCGGGTTATGGGTTTGCGAGGACTGTACGACGAGGCTACTGCAGCAGACGAGACGGCATTGAAGAAGGTGCTGGAGAGATACGATGGCATTTTACAGGAGAATCCAGTTAATGTTGTAAGTGATGGCAGGTTTTTCAGAGATGGATGGCATGCTAACTATGTGTGTGTATAGCCAGTGTTGAAGCGACGGATTGCCGTTCTACGGTCCCTGGGCAGAGCTGGCGAGGCTATATCAAGTATGGTGGAGTTCCTGGATGCGTTCCCGACAGATGCAGAGGCGTGGTGTGAGCTGTCGGACCTGTATCACAGCCAGGGCCTCTCTTCGCAGTCTATCTTCTGTCTCGAAGAAGCGCTTCTCATACTGCCAAACGCATGGAACGTAAGTTATTCTATTTTCTTTTCTACTAGAAATTGGACCATGGCTGACGAGTGAATAGCTGCATGCACGGCTGGGAGAGTTGTTGTATATATCAACCCACTCCCCCGAGTCTCCAGAGATGACGCTAAAACCTCTGGCGGAGTCTGTACGACGGTTCTGTCGAAGCATCGAGCTCTGCGACGACTACGTGCGCGGGTACTACGGGCTGAACCTGGTATGCACGCACACACACATACCATATCGTATTGTATCACTGGTTTGGTTATGCTTACATGGATTGGCTGTTCTAGAGCACGACCCGGCTGCTGGAGAGGCTAGGCCCCAAGTCAAGACGCGACGAGACGCTACCGACAGCCGAGACGACGCAGAAGCTGTATGATCTGTCTGTGCAGAAGCTGCGTGAGATTGTAAAGGAGAGATGTGTGGCCGGACGGAGCCCGGAGTTCAACGAGAGCGAGCTCATTACGGCCCAGGCGCTGCTTGACCGGCTGTCCAAGTCGAGCTGATATTAACTAACTAAACTACTTGTCGTCGATCTTCCTGTCGGTCCGAGTCCAAGTGGTTATGTGGGTGTGAGATACAGCTCTCAGGAGGTTCGTCGATCAAAGTCTAGATGGTAGAACTCCAATTGTCATGCTTGATGCAGATAGCTCCCTCTCTCTTCCTCTCTAGACGGGCAGACAAGCAGTACTCTGTAGATCGACCTATTTCTCCTAGCTTCTTGTCCCTCTCCCTTCCCACCAGTAAGCAGGCCTACCAAATAACGAGGACCCAAGCAGGCACGCCGCCACGCGCAAGCAAGCAAGCAAGCAAGTACGAAGACGGCATGACGTGGCACCACAGGGAAGAAGCAGTCAGTAAGAGTGAGTAATTAACTGAAAGGGTGGTGGAAGGGGGAAAAGGAGGCGTCTTTTGGTCAGGGGTAGGGAGTATATACGGAGTAAAAGTAAAGTAAAGCAGCAGCAGCAGCAGCACCTCCTTCTTCAGTCTATTCAATTGAATATGGGGAAATATCGAATATTGACGTAATAAGCCAGGCCAAGTTGAGGCTTTCTTTTCTTTTCTTTCCGTTCTTTTCTTTTTGGGTGGTCAGTCAATATATCAACTGTCTGCTTATTTACCTAGTTCTCTATACTTCGTCCCTCGTATTTGATATTGACAGGACACGGAGTAATCGACCAGTCAACAGTACCAGCGGCAGATACTTATTAACAGGCCGGCAGCAGCAGCAGCGACTAAGTAAGTGAGTGACAAGAAAGGCTGCCAGGCAGTCAGTAGCAAGCAGGTCGCCCCTAGACACAGGCAGGCAGCAGCGTAACTCGAGGTACCGACGCCTCACTCTGGCAGCCTCACTGCAGGCCGTGACTTTTCCTTCTTCCTCCTCTTTCTATGCATCTTGTATCTTGTATCTTGTATGTTTCTTGTATATTCTTGACTCTGCCTGTACGGAGTAACTCTCTATGTATCTGTCCATCTGCGAGTCTATCAGATCTGTCTCGAAGTCTGTCTGATCTATGTATGTAAACTCCGTAAACCTACACCGAATACTCTGTCTCTATCTCTATCTTCACTCCTCACTCTTACTGTCTACTCTCTGTCTCTCCATGATCATCTTCATCATCTCTCTCCATCGTCTTCATCATCTATGTCTTCGTCTTCTGCCTTAAAACTGTGCAGACCACATGACCTTTTCCCGATCAGGCAAAAGTAAACATCAACTCCTCGACTTCATCTTCAACGTCAACTTCTCCTCTTCTTCAACCTCATCTTTTCTTCCTCTTCTTCTCTTCTTCACTTCAACTTCTTCTTCATTCTCTTCTTTGCGCCGTTCTTTTGCTGTTCTTTGTGTCTGTCTCGTCTTCCTCGCCGGCGTCACCCTGGCTGGGTACCCATCAGGTCGTCTCCGCCGTTGGGTTGGGCGAGCCTAGCTGCGTCTGCCCTACCAGCATCATCCTCCCCGCCAGCCAGCGCCAGCCAGCCAGCAGCAGCCCAGCGCAGGCAGACAGGCAGCCCATCTAGATCTCGCGCGGTCAGTTCGTCACTCTGTCTGCCCATCACTCACATAATGCACGTCGTCGTCCCCATGAGCCTCGCTGCTTAGCCGCCCTCTCTTGCGTGGTGCTCTCTGTTCCTCGCTCCTGGGAAGGGGGAGGGGGGTGGATGGACGAGGCTTGTCCCGAGCATCGACGTCCACCTGCAGCGTCATGATACATACAGATTGGGCAGCAAAGAGCACCACAGCCAAAGAGAGCGAGCAGGACGAGCAGAGGAAGAAGAAAAAAAAAAACAAGCAGACAAGCAGACAAGCAGGCCAAACTCCCCACCTGTGCATCTCTCACCCTGGCCTGGCCCGCCTTGCCCTTTTCGCCCTCTTTTTCTTTTTCTTCTGTTGACTGTCGGTTTTATTTAAATTGGTTACCTCCCGCTGTCCGCTGCGTTTTTGTGCTTTTGCTTCTGCTGATGTCCCATACTATACCCCCCCTAATCGTCTCGCCTCGCCTCGCCTCGTCTCATCGCGTCTCTCTTCCGCTAGTATTTTACTGACTGCATAGCATAGCGTACGGGTTTAGCCTTCTTCTTTGCTTCTTCGTTTTGGGCTCTTCGTCGTTGTGATACCAACTAGCTACGCTGTCTGTCGAACAGCCAAGCCCGCCCTTTTTTTCGACTCCTCTGGATATATAGACACAAACACTACTCGCCTCCAGAAGCAAAAAAAGAACCCTTGCTGGATTCATGCTCAGTCCGCATACCCGAGGAATACCGGATATATATACATTGACTTGCGACAATACACCCTGTTTCATCAGTGACTCGACCTTGGACACCCGAGTCTCACGCGCTTTTACACGGCTGCTGCACCTCAAACACTCGACATCGACATCTGCATCTGCATCAGCAGCAGCATCGACGCCGCCAACATCGACGCCGCCAACATCGATACGCCTCAATTACCCTGCCGCTGGCTCTCAGTTGAGGATATATTCTCCCAGATCGTTCCGTTCCCTGGAGAGATCTGGCCGGATACTTCCTCTTCCGTCGCAATCGTCCCATGCCGTAAGCCTCCCCTCAAGGGTTCCTCTCAACATTCTCTGTATATATATGCATACTAACGGATCAGATTGAATCGTCGTGTGGCTCCCGCCCCTGAAGATTCATACAGTGACGACGACTCGTCCGGCACAGGTGTACAGGTTTCTATACCTTCCACCTCGAGCCACGAATACCAGGACTACGAAGTTGGAGGGCCTTGGTCTCACCTCCAGTACCCAGACGAACTAAAGCCGTCAGACTCCGCTTCAAGGCCACGCACCTCAAATAGACTGCGCGAGCCCGTCGATCCTCGACCATCCCGCCATCGTTCTTCAAGGCGGCACCAGCAAGAGCTACAGCATCAACACCAGCATCAGCATCAGCGCCAGCAACCTCGTGCGCATCCACACGCGCACCAACACCCTCATCCCCAGGTTCAACAAGTCCACGCCGTGCCTTCCCACAGGTCAAGACGACCTCACGCCCGAGCGGCACCTCCACAGCCGCCTCCGGTCCCCGTATCTCCTGAACCAGACTCCTCCGAAGAGGAAGAGGAGGAGGAGGAAGAAGAAGAAGAGGACGAGGAAGAAGACGAAGAGGACGACGAGGACGACTATCTGGACTACGCTCCAAACCCGGCAGACAGACGCTTCTGGCCAGCTCCGCCAACCCAGGGTCCAGCCTCGTCCGCTCCGTCGTTCAACCCTTACCCGCAGCAGCAGCAGCAGCAGCAGCCTCCGCAACCCCCGTCCTTCTCCCAGCCGCAACATGCTCATGCAGCCCATCCTGGAGTACCTTCAAATCAACTTGTTCAATTGGGATCCATGGGCCACCAGAACCCTATAGGAGGACACATGGGTCAATACTCGCACCAGCAATACCCCTACGGCGGGCACTACCCGCCTCCCCCGCAGGGGCACCACCAACAACTCCCTCACGGATACTACGCCGGCCAGGATGGCCTACCACATCCGCACCACCCGCATGCCGCTCAACGTATGCCACTTCACCATCCCCACCACCCACCGCATCACCCGCATGCTCATCTTCCCCGACACCGATCGCGCAGCGGCTCCCCAGACGATGAAGAGGACTCGCCAAAACCTACCATGGCTCACCCAGTCATGAGCCACCCACCGTCTTTTCCTGGCACACCGCCTTATATGTCCCCGGAAATGGTACCGTACGGCTACCCGCACGCTCTTCCCCACCATCCCATGCTACACGGACCCGGACATCCGCATGCTCAGGCCCAGGCCCAGGCCCAAGCCCAGGCTGCCGCCGCCGCTGCTGCTTACTACCAATATATCCAACGATACCCTCATATACCTCCGTCTATGTTCCCGCCCCCGCCCTTCTTCCAGATTCAGGGTCGCGAACCGAGCCCAGCAAAGAAAGAAAAGAGTCCCAGCCCGCCTCCGCCGGCCAAGTCGCCAACACCGCCTCCTCCGCCTCCTCCTCCACCACCACCTCCTGCTCCCGTGGAGCCCCCACCTCCGGATCCAAAGGATGAAGCAATCGCTCGACTTGAGAAGTTGATCATCGAAGAGCGAAAGGAAAGAGAAGAGCGCGATGCTGCCCGTGAAGCTGCCATAAAGAAAGCAGCCGCCGACAAAGCTGCAGCAGAAGCTCTGGCCGCCAAGGAGAAGAAAATCGCTGCTGAAGCCGCTGCCGCTGCCACCGCAGCTGCAAAGGAAGAAGCCAGACTTGAGGCAGAGGCTGCCAGACTTGAAGCAGAAGCTGCCGCTGCCGCCGCTGCCGCCAAGGCCAAAAAGGAAGCCGAGGATGCTGCCGCCGCTGCAAAGAAAGAGGCTGAAGAAGCTGCTGCCATTGCCCTAGCGGAGGCCACGGCTGCTGCCATGGCGGCGGGAGATGCCAAGGCCGCGGAAGCAGCTGCAGCAGCAACAGAGGCTGCTCTCAAGAAACCACCACCGCCAAAGAAGCCTGTTCAATTCAAGGATGCTATAGGTAGAAAGTTCAAGTTCCCCTTTGCCCTATGCAAAACATGGCAGGGAATGGAAGAACTCATCCGCCAGGCTTTCCTGCACGTCGACCTGATCGGCGAACACGTCGTGAATGGGCACTACGACCTGGTTGGCCCCAACGGAGACATCATCCTTCCACAGGTCTGGGACACAGTTGTTGAGCCCGACTGGTCGGTAAGCATGCATATGTGGCCTATACCCGAAAAACCCAAGGAGCCGGAGCCAGAACCCACACCGCCTCCTCCACCGCCGCCAGAGGAAGAACCGCCCGTTGTAGTTGTGGACGTTCCACCACCGCCGCCGCCACCGGCACCTGCCCCAAAGAAGGTGGTGCGTCCTGGTGCACCAGGAGGGTTCGCCAAATGGATGACAGGAGGAAAAGTCAAGCCTCGGCCAAACCCGAAGGCTGCTAAGAAGCCGGCTGATGCTGGTGGTCCGCCGCCTCCACCGCCGCCTCCTCCTCCTCCTCCGCCATAGATGATGACATGTCCGTTTTCGACGATCACTATGTTTACTCTGATCTAATGTCAGATCATCTAACGGCAACCAAAACAAAAACACGGGAAAACAAAAAACTACTGGTGGTGGCATTCTGCTTTATATTGCTTCTAACATCTATATCACTATAACTCCTTTTTTCATTTACGCTCATTTTTTGGCCCTTTTTGATTGAGTTTATTGAGCGTGTTGATATTTGACTTTTTGTTCCTGTTCCTGTTCCTGAACCCGATCCTAACTTCTAACACTTATTTGCCTTTTGCGTTTGGTTTTACCTTTACAATGATTTCCCCTGTATCCCGGCGGCTTGATGCGAAAAACGACATATAGATCTCTGGTTGTTCGACTCTTTGTCTTCTCTTTTTCCCTTTTTGATTATGCCCTTCGCTTATCTTACCTTCACCCATCCCCAACACTCTTTTATCACCCCCGATCCGAAGTTTTAGGTTCATGTTGAGGATGGCCTGTATGATTAATGGCGGGAGTTGTGCGGACAGAGAGCGTGGTAGGAGCCGGAGAAAGAGGAGGAAGCGCAAATCCACGACATGACGATGAATGATAATGACGGTGGACGCGAGGAGACGAGAAGAAGATGGAAATGGAGAGAGAGGTATGAGGAGAGGTGGAAGACGGTGTGCGCTGGTTTCTTTTCGTCAATTCTCCCTTCCCCAGGGATGTCACTCGTTCCCCTTCTGCCTATTTACTTTGATTCCCCGCCAGATGTAATATCCATATCCATATCCATACCCATACCCATACCCATATTCTGTTATGCATTTTATTCTTGAGTAATTAATCGATTATCTTCTTGACTTATACTTAATCATCCACCACTAGTTACCTATTCCAAGCTTTTCTCGCTTCATCACATCCTCATGTGAGATGAAATCTCATCACTTGCCTGTCTCCATTAATGCTGGCTCCCTGGAGGTAAAATCTTAACTTTACACGCTCCCCTAGCCGTATCTGCCTTGCTTTTACCTCTGCCCTGACAGCCCTTGACTGACTCCACGACTCGTCTACCTATCATTTCCTGGCATGCTCTGCCCTGTTCTCCCCAAGTTCTAGCCTCGGAGGAGGGGATGGCAAAAGCAGGAGTAAGCAGGGTTGGGACAGGGTGTGTTGCAACTGGTTGGCATGGAGTGTTTCGCCTATATCATCAATCAGTGACCGACGCGGGGGACTGGGGTATAAGTATCAACATGTCAAGGTATCAAGGTATCAAGGTATCAAGCAAGCAATCAGGCAGCAAGCTTCAGCATCTCGTCTTCGGCTCTTTTGCATGCGCATACCCGTACGAAGAAGCTGGAAACCGTTGAATGAACGCCGTAGGTGGGTATCCCGTATAGTGCAAGGTAAGGTATATGAAACGCCAACATAACGCAATTGCTTGATAACTTGTCGAACATGTGAATTCTTACTTACGCTGAACTGGCCATGCACTACTTTATCTATATTATTCGTCCAGTCAGTCTGTAATAGCCGATATCTGCCTCTGTAGATACCCGACTCACCCACACACCCACCGTAAGCGGCCTCCCCTACCGCGCTCCACAGCCGATTCTGTACTCCGTACGTTCACATGGAATAGCTCCGCCTGCTCAGCCTTACCTGTTACAGCAAAGGTTCGTCCCGCCCGTTCATTTCCGATGGGCAGAGGCGACGATGGCAAAAGGCAAACCCGGCGTATGGAGCCGTCCGTATAGATGTCTGCGCGGCTGGTGCTGGTGGATGGGCTCGACCTGTCTGATCCAACGGTCTCAGATGCCACACTTGGCGGCGCATCGAAGGACTCGCCCTCGCCCGTCCCATCCATGCTCTTATCCTCTGCTCCCCGAGCTTACCATCAACCGCGCCCGTATTCTCTTCGTCGTCGTCTTGACTTCTTTTCTTTTGTTTTTCTCTCTCTCTTTTTCTCAATTTTATTTTTTATTGATTGAATTTTGACCCCTGACTTTATTACCTAATCAAACCACCACGTGACCGTGTTTGGGTTTTTCCGCTTTTGGTATTTCGCGACTTCAACTCCTCGACGTCTTCAGCTTCTGCGAGCTTCAACCACCGCTCGACAAGCTGAAACCGCGTCTGCCTCGCGGGACCAGGCGGTCGCGGCCGGCGTTCTCGCAAGTATCCGTCCTCCCAAGCTCCGTCTGATGGCTCCCTGCTGACTTTTGTATCTGCTCGGTCTCCCCACATCGGCCAATCAGCTCCGCGTGGCCCGAGGATCTCCAGGGAATAACAAGCCACTTAAGGGCTTTTCCCGTCCTCTAAGAACAAGCCAGAGCAGCTTCTCGACGGGCCTGCTCTCAAGCAATTTTATCTTAGTCGTCACGCAGACGAGCCGCTGTAGCCCTATAGATGCGCTCAGTTACTGGTACCTAGCCCAGACGCATACATAAAAAAAACGGAGCGGCAGAAGGATTAGTACAAGTTAGCTTTCTGCTGTCCAGGGAGACCGAACCTAACACCGCCCCCTGCACCGAACGCAACCACTCGACCTGTCGGATCCCGGTCCTGGGTCCCCATCATCTGTGTGCCCATGCACGCTGTCACGGCTGTGAGTCCCGTCGTTGCGCCTCCTGGCTCTTTGTACGCATCTGGCGATGGCCGTGGTTGGGTGGTATTTGGTCGATAAGACCTTGGAGACTAAGACTGGAAGAGGCGTGTGTGGCCAGACACTTTTTAAGCTCGCACCGATGCATGCTTTTAATAAATCAGCTAAGATTCGATATTTCCTGCTCACTGGTTCTTTGGGATCAGATGTTTTTTTTCCCCCTTCTCTGGTCTCCTGGTGCCTGTTTTTCTTTTCGTGTTTTCTCTCTCCCATTTGATCGCATGTTCTGTCTGGGTCGTTTTTTTTTTGACCTTGTCCGTTTCTGTTTACCCCCTTCTTTAAGTCCCCGCTCTCCCTATTTTTGATTCTCTCTTTGCCCCCTTTTTTTAGCGCTTGGGAATATCGCTCGCCATATTATCATACTCAGCCTGTTCGCAATCCAACATCTTTTGCATTCGGCGCCTATTATTTTTGGACTCTGCTCCCCTTAATATATTTTGTTTATATGCTATTGAATCGTCGGTGTGATATATTGCTTCATCCACCGCGCGGCTCCTCTACTTGCCTCGCCCGACTTTTCGCCGCCTCCCAGTCCCAGATTCTCATCCGATACTAAGAAAAGAAAGATAAACAAGCGCTCGACATATTGGCGGCCATCGGTATGTGAGCTTGTTTCAGATTCTTATTCTTTTCTTCTATTTTTCGCGGTTTAGCTGTGGTGATATATATCATGTATACATGCATCGATATATATATGTGTATATATATATATCCAGCTACTCCCTGGCGAACGCATCTGTATATGCAAGGCGAGCGGCAGACATCCTAGAGGAAATCTTGGTTCCCTTACCGCCCGGCCACCCCTGCGCAGGTCTCTGTAACTGATGCCCAAAGATTACACAGCGTTCTCCGGCAGACCCCCCGGCTCACTTTTCGACATCTCTCAGCTGCAGTTGTTGTCCCTGCTTGCTTGCTTCCTTGCGTGCCTGGTAGCTGGCTGGCAGGCTATTCTTTCCGGCCTGCTGCCTCCGTCACCTTTTCCTGCTTGGGGCTTTCCGGTGATCCCTCCCATTCCATGTGCCTGTACTGGCCTCATCGCATTGCCCGCTGCATGCCATTTATCGTCCCTGTCGCACAAAATCTCGAAGATGTCTCATGCAAGTCGTGAAGCATAGTGCAACCGGCCCATAGCACAATCCCAAATCCACGCGCAACATCTCATATTACACCCTCATAGACGTCGTCGTACCATCCCTCTCTCAACTGAAAAGAAGAAAAAAAGAGTGAAGAAAAAAGACGAAAAGTGTTCTCAAACCGAGCCTTCTTCGTCTCTCACGTCGCTCATAGCCATTCTAACCCCATCTTGACCATCTCTGGCAGACGTTTTGGTGAGGTGATGGTTGTATTCATTGCCCCCTCCAGATTGCAAACATGACTTCGACAATACCGCAACCAACTCGGTTGCCATCTAACCCGCCTCCTCGAAGCCCTCCGACATCAGCCCTTCCTCCGATACCATCTTCGAAAACTAGAAAGAGCATGCCCGGGCCCGGCGACTCGGTTAAGCTCTACGCAGCTTCCCCCCTTCCGTCAAAATTACGAACCCCCTCCGCCGCCCAGACTAAATCTGCAGTTCCATCCAACCTCGGACTGTCGTCACTTTCACCGAGTAAAAGCTCTTTCAGGTCTCCATCGGTATGCCTTACCCCTGGAAGCCCAGAAAAAACCGTACGCCGGACCGTGAGCATCGCTTCATTCCCTCAACCCCCAAAAGCCAGCCGGCCATCTCTCTCCGCTCAATCTTCCTTCTCGGGAATCCCTCCCGATAGCCCTAAAGCACTGCCAACTTCCAGGACAAAGAAAAAGGCTCCGCGCATAGATACAGGGGCGGGGTCGCAGCTAAAGAACTCAAAAACTCCAAGTCTGCTCAACGGCAGCGGAGATGGTAAATCAATCCCCAACTCTCGTAACTCGGGCGGCCATGCCAGCATAATCTCGCCTACGCAAAGCCGCTGTTCCTCTACCCAGGACTCATATTCGACCAGTGCTACTACTTATGATGATAACGAAGAGGGCACACGGCGAGGGAGAGATGGTGTTGATGACTCGACAGGAAGTTCAAATCGAAATTCCAAGGGCAAAGAAGGGAAAGGAAACGTTCTGGTAAGCGTGAGAGTTCGACCAGACCTGTCATCTGGAGAGGGCAAAAACTCTGAAGGCGAATGGCTGGTCGACGGTAGAAGGAGTTTGGTTTCATATAGAGGAAAAGAAGGCGGAGATTATTTTTACGGTATTTATCCATTCTTACACTCAGCCTCCAAAAGACTGTGACTAAATGAACTAACTGGTTTAAAGATAATGTTTTCACCACGCATGATAATAATGCTAAGGTCTACGATGCATCTGCGAAACGACTGGTCCGCCGTGTTATGGAAGGTTACCATGGCACGGTTTTTGCTTATGGAATGACTGGCACCGGAAAGACGTTCTCAATGCAGGGAACTGCTACATCGCCCGGTGTCATACCGCTCGCCATCACAGATATTTTCTCCTATATTCGAGAAACACCCCACCGCGAATTTTTGCTCCGAGTCAGTTACCTAGAGATATACAATGAGAAGATCCACGATCTATTGTCCATGTCCGCGTCAGGGCAAGGAAACGGCGGAAATGGAGCTCAAGGACAACAACAGGAAGAGATCAAGCTGCGCGAGGATAGCAAGCGAGGAGTTTATGCTACACCGCTCAAAGAGGAGATAGTTCAAAGTCCAACACAGCTGCTACGAGTTATCGCCAGAGGAGACCATTCCAGGAGAACGTCTAGTACGCAGTTCAACTCGCGAAGTTCTCGAAGTCACGCTGTCGTCCAGATTGTGGTGGAGAGCAGAGAGCGAGCTCCTGCAGCAGGACATGAGAAACGTGCTGCTATTGCGCCTGGCGGAGTTCGCGTGTCAACATTAAGCCTGATCGATCTCGCTGGTTCTGAACGTGCTGCAGAAAGCAAGGAGCGCAGAGCAGAAGGTGCCCATATCAACAAGAGTTTACTTACCCTTGGAACAGTCATTGCTCGTCTAAGCGTTGAGAAGGAAGGCAAAAATGGAGACAAGGAAGGGAAACATTTACCTTACAGAGACAGCAAGCTCACTCGATTACTTCAACCGGCGCTCTCTGGTAACTCCCTTGTCAGCATTCTATGCACGATCCAGGTTGGGTCGGGTGCGACTGCTGCATCTTCCCAGTCACATACAAAC
Source organism: Nannizzia gypsea CBS 118893 (assembly GCF_000150975.2). Lineage (NCBI taxonomy): Eukaryota > Fungi > Ascomycota > Eurotiomycetes > Onygenales > Arthrodermataceae > Nannizzia > Nannizzia gypsea. The sequence goes on from NW_003345198.1 coordinate 396,706, forward strand.
GAGACCATGAACACGCTCAAGTTTGCCGCACGAGCGAAGAACAACATTGTCAGCCACGCAAAACGTGCTGAAGAATCTTTGGGCAGTGGTACAGGCGATGCAGGCAGCAGGGTCTTGCTCGAGCGGTATAGAATGGAGATCCAATCTCTACGGCGTCAGCTTGAGAATCAAGCCAAAGCTGAAACACCAACAAGCGCTACCGAAGCAGAATCAAAAGAAGAAGAACGAGCTAGAGAAAAAGAAGCTGCGCTTCGTCACGAAGAACAAATGCTGGAGATGCAGCTCGCTCGCACTGCGCTGAAGGAACGAATTGAGCATCTAAATAGGTTGATCCTATGTTCAAAATCGACCGGCGTCAATGCAAGTTTAGCGAGGTTCTCCTCGCAAACCAGCCCAGGATCCGCGGATGTTCGGTCTCTTCGATCCTCTCTTTCACATTCTACGCTGGGAGCCGGTGCAGCATTAAACCGCTCTACGTCCCTTGCTTCGATGAAAAGCAGTGCAAGCGCAGGTCATGCTAATTCATCTTCCTCCTTTGCTCATAACCACGACGACGATGATGAGATGATAGGTGAATTCGCCGATGGCATGGCGAGCTTGCAGGTCCAAGTAAATGCACTGCAGGCCGACCTTGCAGACAAAAACAGATACATCTCAACGCTTGAGCGTCGACTGCTTCAGGCCCGCCGATCAAGTCATTCTCGTGTTTCCATGGGCCTGAACCACCACCACCACCTCAAGTCTTGTAGCACCACATCTTCAAATAACGATTCGGATCTTACTACTATTTTGCGGGAGAAAGACATGGAAATCGCGGACCTACGACTACAGTTAGACGACAAAGACCGAATGGTGGCAGCATTGAGATCGGCAGCGAGGCAAAGGGACATGGCGCACCTCACTGGCGGGAGCACAAACCCAACAAGCCGAGCAGATGCAGCGCCGACACCTCCACCGCTTCACCCACCGCCACCTGTGGGAGCGGATTACAAGATCATGGGCATTAACAACGCCATATTACCCCACAGCCACAACAACCAGAACAGCGAGACAAACTCATTATTTAGCAATAGCGGCGCTGGCGCTGGCTTGGTATTAGGACGGGTCAGCCCCAACCTTCTTCCACCAGTAAGACTATCTGCCGAAGAAAGAGACAGGAAGCGGAAGAGCGTCGATGAAATGTCACGCATGTTAGACGAGATGATTCAAGATCGAGTCGAGAGCGGGCATCTCATTAAGACTTCCAAGGGTCATATGCGAGTTTCCAGTGCTGGCGTATCACCCAAAAGCTGTGAAGGAACTCCACAAAGAACTACCAGAATGTCAAGAATGTCAACTGGCACAGTTGCAGAGCCGTCGTCAAGTAATGACCTCTTCGCGGATATCAACTACAGCCATTCTCGTACCAAGGACTCCATTTCCACCGATCCTGACAATCAGCTTCGACGTGATGAGGAGTCTTCAGAGAAAAATGCAGAGTCCATGGACGCTACCATCGGCAAGCCACTCCTGAGGCCTATGTCATCGTAGTCACCGCTATACTTGCCTGTCCAAGTAATGCTGGTCACGATTTTTTTCATTTTAAACCATATATGGTCTACTACCAGTTAATCTTGATTGCTTTTGCCTAGATCTTGATATATTTACCTACCACGCCTTTATATCTTTCCCTCTACTTGTTTACGCCTTGGTCATGCACATTTTTTCTGCGGAAAGGGTCTTTTTATTTTATCGTGTCTTTCTTTTTTCAATATCTATCCCCGATTTCCCGCCATGTCGTCTTCACTTGCCTTTCCTGCCTGCAGCCTGCGCACTCCGTACATTGTGCCATTTCTACTTCTTTGTACAAGTTGGATATCCTGATTTTTTTTTTCGCCTGTTTGTTTGGCCTTGGTGGCCAACCTTAATTCGCTGGTGTTTGATCAGTCAAAAGCCAGATACGATTGGTTTGCCTCATTTTTCCTTGCTTGTTTCCTCTTTTCAGACACGTCAGTTATATATCCCATTCTCCTCTTTTCGTCTTTTATGACTATTTTCGTCGTTGGTTTCTTTATCCTCTTTTTTACATGAGGTTTGCGCTTTGTTTCTCCCGGTCAATGGTGAGAGAGGTCTTTGAAATGAAGTTCTTATACAGCATGATGTATGAATAGAATACTATCCGTACTCATCTTTTCCTATGCCTGTGTTATTTTCAGCCCTTCTTGTGATAAAGTCATTGGATACGTTAGTAGACAATGATATCTTTTTGATTACTGAAATATGCCACCCCATACTCCATCAATGCTGTAGACTAGCCTATTAGCCTAAAATCCCTGGACAGCAGTGGTAATCAATATACATTGATATGTATCAGTAAGAAAACATAAACCGCAAAACCCTAGTTGCGACTTGCGGTATTGATGTCATGACTACACGCACCCTTTTCGACCAAGATATCGCGTAACATAACATTGTTATTTGCAATTGCAACGGACAATGGAGTTCGACCAAATCTATCCTTGACGTTTACGGAGGCTCCGCGCTCAAGTAAAAGTTTGACAAGATCTATATTCCCAGAGCATGACGCGATGAATAAAGGTGTTTTCTCATCCTCCTCCCGAGTCTCAATATTAGCCCCGTGGTCAAGCAGTAGCGTGGCAGATTCAAGAGACCCTTTGCTCATAACAGACGATAGAGGTGTATTCCCCCCAGAGTCTTGAGTTTCTATATTTGCTCCACGTTCAAGTAGTAGCTTGGTGAATTCTTTATTCTCTAGCGGTGCAGCCACATGCAGCGGGGTGCTACCGGTATCATCCTCATTCTCGATATCAGCCCCTTTCTCAAGCAGGAGTTTGAAGGCTGATATATGATTATCGTCCATTGCAATGATCAAAGGACAGCTACCGTTGCTATCCCGGAAATTGATATCAGCCCCATTCTCAATCAAAATTTCCATGGTTTCCACATGACCGCCTTCTGCCGCAACAGCTAGAGGACTCATGCCGTTTTCATTCACAACATTGGTTGAGGCCCCTTTCTGCAATAAGAGCTTGACTATCCCTAGGTGCCCTTGTTCAGCTGCTAGGGATAAGGCAGTATGATCCCCCCCATTCATAACATCTATGTCAACGTCTTTCTCAAGTAAGAGTTTGATAATCTCTTCGTTTCCGTATTCGACAGCGATTGTTAAAGCATTGTCGCCTAACTTATTCTTGTGCTCCACGTCTGCCCCATTATTAAGCAGCCATTTTACTGCTTTAGTACTCCCTCCCTCAGCTACCACGATCAATGGGGAATCGCCGTAATCATCTGTTAGGTTGATGTCTGCTCCTTTAGCAAGTAACAATGTTACTAATTCTTCATTCTCCAGCGATGCTGCCCAAAACAACGCTGAGCGAAAATTGATGTTATCCTGGGCGTCTAGATGTAGATTAGGGCACCTCCTTACGAGCAGCTCAACGACACTATTATGTCCGAAAATAGTTGCTTGAATTAGTGGCGTCCTAGAGGTAAAGGCGTTATAATTGGCTCCTTCATCGAGGAATCTTTTGACAGCGGGTTCAATACCGGCCGCTGCGGCAGTGGCAAGTCCGCTGCCTGCAAAGTTGCGAATGTTGTTTCGGTAGAGGAAGGTATTCAGTGCCTGGTACAAGCGTCGGCAGGTTTGGACAAGCACATTGATATCCCGTTCGTACTCTAAAGCTTCAGCGATCGTCTTGATCAACTCAAGGGGTAGTTCAGTAAGCCCCATGCTTTCCCTATTGTCTCCTTTTTTTTCCGCTTCTTCTTCCCTTCCTGCGTTCTTCCTGTCTTTGAAGTCGAAATAAAAAGAGAAGATGCCGAGTTTCATATCACGTGCCTCGGCTGCTGAGTCATCACAGAGCCTCAATTACTCCTTTTTTCTCTATCTCAACATCAAAAAAGCAAAAAGATGGACGAAGCGGAAAAAAGACGGGAGAAAGATGCTTTACGGCCTTTCGATCACGGGTAATTTAGATCAGGGACGCTGAGGGGCTTCAGGGGAGGAAGGAGAGTTGGCGCGGGGTGTTTGTTAGCTCAGTTTGCACCCCGTTGTTGCTGCTAACTCCTTCGTACCGAGTATCGAGACACAATAACACCGTGCATATAGAAACCCCCGAGTCGAAGGAGGGAGGGTCAAGTATCAGATTGTCAGCATGCATGAAGGTTATTAATATCCTGTAGCATTATTCACCCTCCCACGTAGCCACCAACGGCGAGAGAGAATGCTCCGTCCTTAGTCAGGCCAGTCTGAGAGCAGTGCAGCCTTTCATCTGCCGCTCCCATGCCGGTCCTGAAACACTGGCGGCTCCACCACCCACGTCCATAGTTCGGCTATCACGAATCACTAATCGCGACACTTATGTCACAGCAATGGCTGGGATTCTTTCCTTCAAAACTCTTCAAACGAGGGAGTCGGTCGTCCGTCCCAGGACTCGTGTCCAATCAGCGCCTGTCAGGGACCTTTCGCCGTTGCTGCCCTACCCTGGAACCAGAAGCTTGAAACGCGAAATGAAGAGGGACATGAGTTGTTCGCTTTTGTCTTGCCAGTGAAGAGAATGTCTCTTCTTTAGCCACCGAGGGTGGACATATCACGTTGATATACGGATCATCACTGGGAAAAGAGCGCTGTCCGACCTCTAGGAGTGGTACCCTGAGGAGGCCCATCTTTGGGTCATCTCCGAACTTCGTCCACTGCATCGTTCAGATTCCACTCCACCCTTGCCGTTTGACGTCACTCCTGGTCGTTTGTCAAGGTGATACGCTGCTTGCAAAGGTGCTAATGGAGTAACATGGGTCCCGGTTATGATTAGGATCCGCGGTCTGAACCTCTTTTCCCCATATTTTGTCCCCCCAACTGCTATTCTCCTGGGTTGTATACGATGCCTCTTACGTGGGCGCTATTGCACTCTTAGTGGCGAAAATCGCTCTTCTTTCCCAAATAATATGGCGAAGTCCAACTTCGTCTTACGCGATGTTGTCACCCTTGTGCGTTTGATATTGATACCGATATCCAGGAGATAGGATTCATTGGAAACGGTGTGCTGGCACATGCCCAATAGATCTTTTACGGCGCTTAATATATGGCTCCTTGATCCAGGGGCTCACCCTTCTCTCTTCTTCTCGTTCTTTCTTCTCCTGGATCTTCCTCTTCGTCCGTCTTTTGGGGGATTGACAGGAACTATATACTTAGTGATCGACTGGCATCGGTTTAGCCTTCCACTCGTTGCGCATCGTCTTTTTTCATATTGATAGCCGGGTTCCACTGTGGTTACATATATGCTTCAATCATATATGTACTGACGCTTACGCTGACCCCCTTGGAGACCTTTTGCTCTTGTGCCCCGTGCCCCCGCATTGCCTTTTCTAGCCTTGATTGCCGCTCGTTTTATATATTTCGCCTGAGGAGGATTTTTCCTTCGTCTCTCTTTCTTCGCCCAAGCCTGTGTTGTGTGTTGGAAGCGCGCACTTGACCACATTTCCTCTGGCCGGCCTGGTGGAAGATGTCCCTTTTGACCCTTTAGTCACTCCTTTATTTGCACACTGGTTATCGGCCTTCTTTCCCTTTGGAAGGGGAAACGTCTGTCCTTAGCCGACATTAACGGTTGTTGCAATTGCTCTAGCGAAGGGTTTAACGCGAAGGTTGGATTGATATTGCCCTTAGTTAGCACCAAGCTCTCTGGTGCACCGAAGGAGGAACGAAGCTGGGGGCAACAGGGTCGCGAATTAGCTGGCTCGTGACTTTATCAATTTTCAAAAGGACACTTCTTTAGCCTCTGATTTTCAACATGATTATCGCATCCCGACGAAACTTGCATGACGTGAGTATGCGCAGGGCACCGGCTACGCTGTCCAGTGGCAGCCTGCGAGTGCCATTACTCGACTCTCCGTTACCGTCTCCCAGTCTACCCGCTGTGCTGCCTCGGCAAGGTAAAAAACCGTTGCCAAGGTGGCTAATACGCCTTCGAAGGCTCGCTGTGTGGATTGGATGTCTGGTTGGAATATTCTTCTGCTTACAATCTACCCCTTTGTTTACACGGCTTTATCCAGCCACACCGGTGGCAGAGGCCGGAAGCTATGAGATTGTTGAGAGTGATACACTGCCAGCGGTGGCCGGCCCAGTTCTTGTGGATGATGAACGTGGAAGGGCAAGGTGGACTGTCTCCCTTCCGGAGAATCTCGATTACCCTCTCTCTCCTGCAGAGTATAGAAAAATATGCTCAGAGGCTGAGGCAATGGCATTCCATCTAGCCGACGGAAAAGAATCCAGTGGATATTACCATGTGGATAAGAATTACATCGATATTGATGAGGCAAAGCAGCGGGATATCATCCCATCCAAGCTGAATGGACGCACTCCCAGAAATGTTGCAGATAATGTTGTTGGTGGAGAGAAATATCTCAGGATGCGGGATACTATGGCTGTCTGTAAGAAGAGCTTGACATTCGTGATGCAGACGGAGGACGCAGGCCTGGGGGCTACCCTGATGTCATTATGGATGAGCTATGGCCTTGCAAAGAAAGAAGGACGGTCATTTTTCATTGACGACAAGAACTGGCCTTATGGCAGATATACCAACTATTTCAAGCAACCCCCGTTGCCCGACTGCCAGCCTCCCCCGGTTTCACATAGGACCCCATACCCTCACCACGCACGTCATCTCCTTGTATCCTCGGCCACTGCTCAATGGACTTTTGGTACCAAGTTTAATGAACAGTTCGAAAGTCCACGAAAGGTAGGCGCTGACCGGCAAAAGGAAATGTTCAAATTTCTCCGTGCGGGATACGAAGCACTCTTCCACATTGACAGCGATGATGCAAAGTACATTGAGCAACGAATGGCGGAGATACGAAGTTCTATTCCAAAGGGCGGCGGCCCCCTGATTAGCATCCATGTCCGCCATGGTGATCGCCATCCATTCGAGTTCCAGTACGAGAAATCCTACATCCCACTCGATATATACGTCGATGCGGCAAATGACTTGGTCACCTCCTTTTACAACCAGAGGTCTATATTTTCCTACAGCATCAACAGCAGTAGTAGCAAGAAGGCCTCAGAGGCTCAGTACAGAGCTACATCGAGCATGATTCTCGCCTCGGATGACCCAGAGACTTATTCTTCTCCTGAAATGAAAGGCATCATCAAGGCCCAGTCCAGCCTTTCATTAAGCAGTGACAGTCCCCTGGATGGGTTACAAGAGTTCACTGAGGAGCCCAGCGGTAAATCTGCCAAAATTGTTGCCAAAAAGCCACCAAAAGACTCTAAAATTGACTGGGATGGAGGCTTCTTCAACAGCATCTTCTGGTCACTTGGGGATACTTCTCTCATCCCTTCGGCAGAAGGCAGCCCTTCCGCATCCCAGGGCACGTCTTCAGTCTTTCCTCCACATCGCGTTGTCCGCGAATCTGAATATGACAGACTTCGTTTCAACCCATCTGCCGAGGCTCTCCGGCTGCGCGAGCTGGTTGCTAAAACATATCTTACCGACCTATCACTTCTAGCGGAAGGTGATGGTGTTGTTTGTGCTGTCAGTAGCATTACATGCCGGCTATTAGCTGTCATGCTAGGGTGGAACAAGGCAATCGCACAAGGAGGCTGGAAGAATGTCGATGGGAAGATGGACTGGATAGGAATCGTTTGACCACCGGGCTCCGTCTCCTACTCTATATTCTTAGAATGGAGTACATAGCTGACGGTCTGTTCTGGAAGAGATTCCTGGCGTTTTTGTGTTTATTTTGGTTGGGGCTGTTTCTACTGAGCGCTTGCAGCGACTTTTAAACCGGTTTTGTTTTCCCTCTTTATATTCCTTTGCTTTTTTCCTTTTTTTCTTGCTTTGAAGCAACATGATACCCTACATATCAAATGTCTGTCACCCACTTATGTTGCTGGTCACAAAATATCATAAATATTTTATTTCTGGGTTTCACGGATAACAACACACGGTTTGTGTTTCATGCGCGGGATGGGTACACCGTCTCTCAGTAGATATTGATATCTAGGGTACGGTATTACAATCTATCGCCGCTATGATACTCCTGTGAAACAAATAGATAGTGAGATAGATGAATCAGGAATACATATGCTTCTATGCTTCCTTGATAAACCCAAGTCTAAGTTACTTCATGTTTCTGCACCGAATAGTGGTGTGTTTATTTCTCTGTAGTAGTAGTAGTAGTAGTAGTAACAGATAGCAAAAATGTGGATGTGAGTTAATAGCTACCAATCGAACGCCAGAAAAGATAATAAGAGGCTGAGGGGCGATACCCAAAATATCCAAGCCTCCTATCAGCCGTTTCAATCAACGACTTCCAGAATTGAAATCGAAGGGAAAGAAAGAAATGTCAAATTAGTGAGACACCCGCGGTAGTTGAGCTCAAGAGGGTGTTCAAGAAGCAATCTCGAGCTCAGAGATACGGCCTGGAGCAAAGGTGTCCTTCCACTCATCCCACATCTTTTCCAATTCCTGAATGTATTTCTCATGCAATTCGTCAATATATGCATCATCCATCTTGCTCCTATCAGTTTGCTGCATAACTGGAATTGGTCTACCAACAACGATATTCAATGGTCGTCTGTATGGCATCAAGCCAACATCATAATTGAAGACCCCTCTAGCATGAAAAAGTGGGATAGTGAATCCCATAGAACTCTTGAGCAGCATCTGGAATCTGTGGATGAGCGGATGCTGGTCCGACTTCACCTGCTCATACAGCTCATTTTCACCAAATGCAAGGACAGGAACAAGATCTGCGCCAGTGCGGATAGCAAGCTTGACAAATCCTTTACGTCGGCGCAAGATTAGTCGGAGGGTATGTGGCTGTGCATCGAGAGATTCTCGTGCGCCACCTATCACGATGGTAATTGCGCGGCCCATGCCTTCTTTGTTCATTCCACCTCTTGAAAGGATGTTTTCACAAGATTCTCGAGATACACTACCTAAGCCCATCGCCAATGCCCAGTCTCGGTAGAAGGGAAGTCGGAAATTCGAGTCCAGGGTAAGCAGGGTATTTGTGATTCCCGGGAAGAGCTTGGAAAAGCCTAATCCTTCTGTGGCGAAGGCAGCAAATGCTCCATGAGAAATAATTCCATGTGGGTGGTAGCCAAAGATATATTTTCGAGTTGGCGGGAGAGGGACGTTCGGTGAAGGCGGGCCGGGAAGTACGAGCCAAACAGCTTCCAAATGGGTAGAGATCGGATGAAGTTGCTTCTTCTTGAAAGCCTTCCATCTGTTGCGGCCTTGGAGAATAGTGATATGTAAACCACGTATGGAAACAGAATTGGCCAGAAGAGTGGAATGGCGCAGCAGAAAAAGAACGACATCAAGCAAAATGCGATCGAGATGGTATGAAGTAGGACGACGAGAGTCTGAAGGCGCCGTTTGAGACTGATATTCAACGGAGCCCATCGTATTCTATCGTAACCAAATGGAGCAGTCTGTTAGTTTCGTTATCTCCCTTGCAGTTTAACTGGGCGAACATACCCCATACGCTGCGTATAGTCACTCTCAGGCTGAGGTAGGAGAGTTGTAGTAGTATTGGGCTTGAACGGGTCTGACCTCGTCCTGACCAGGCCATAATTTCTTCGAGACGGCGGAGAGCCAGATAAACCGTTTGCTATGCTGCTTGTAGAAGAGGAGTCATTGAATAGCGACTCTGGAGATGTGTTCACCAGGCTCCGGAACTGTCGCATGGAGCCAGAATAGGTTTCCCCTGCTTCGCCCTTCATTTCGGCAAACACTCTATCGATGTCGGGCATGGGGATAGGTTGCGATAGAGGTGTCTGTTTCGGCCGGCGGATCAAGAGCAGCCTTTTGTGAGATCTTGAGTTAGATGTTTCAGGGTCGCAGGCGGGCGGAAGAGGTTGGAGGTCAAGTTCTCGGGCTTAGATATATATGTGAGCGCCCCCGGGGCCCAAGGGAAGCCAAATGTGACTCTTGAACAAAGAATAAACCGCCGTCTAGCTGCTGCTAAGTGAATGAGGGTGGAAGGGATAAAGTTAGTGAAGGTGAAGCAGCGTCTGTTTCTAACTACGAGGTTGGGCTTTGCTCTATTGGTGACGTAATAGCTCGGCTTCATAGTTATCGCGGCTATCGAACTTAATTACTCGCGTCTATTTATTCACATGCATGAGCCTCCCCCTTTTCCTTTCCTTATTTTTCCATTTCCATTTCATTTGTTTTGTTTTGTTTTTGGGCTCGTCTAGGAGGAAATAAAGTAGATAAAGAAAAGACAGACCCTTCCTTTACTCCAGCCCGTGGTTCGTGATCCAGATGCGGCGGTACTCCTGGATAACCAGCTCGATAAATCGGCAAGTAGACTCGTGGACATCAATCGGTTCATCGATCAAAAGAATGTCGTAGTTGCTTAGTATATTGCGTAAATGGATACGGAATCTAGCGAGCATAATGACGTAGTAAGTGTGTAGGGGATCGTTGATCTTCCAGTTAGCCGGCGGAGGCGAGGTCGGCTTTCTGACAGTGTGCTTCAGTGCCTGGGCAGCAATTGCACAGTTAGGAGTATTGATAGTGGTTCTGAACCCATCAATCGAGCCAAAGGGAGCATAATGCCATCTAGAGCGGATATTGTTGAAAATGCTGACGTAGTGATGCTGGCATTCTTCAATGAAAGTATCCTGTTGGTAGCGACCCAGGCTTTGAAGCCGTTCGCGGAATATGACAGTGAATTGGTCAAGGATCGAAGAATAGAATATGGGACACTTTTGGCTAGGAAGCCATCCGTTTGGTGGCGGTTGTTCGGGGAGCTTTGCTGCCTCCTGGAGCGCGCGTGCAGCAATGGCAAAGAAGTACCGTTCGGTATGGTTTTTGAACTCGAAACCTGCCGGCATAGGAGGCGGAGGAGGACAAGACGGCGGTAAAGAGGACATTGCTAGAGGTTTCGGCGGTGTTGACAACGCTGATACCGTACCGGGAGTGATAGGTTCAGAGGGAGTGGTTGGAGTAAGGGTGATCCCTGGGAGTCCCTATTACTCTATGTAAGTAAAATAAGGCCTGACACGTTTATATGGCTCGACACCGGAGGAAAATAAACAGATAGCAGAATACACACCTTGTTTGCATCGCCAGCGAAGAGAACGGCTGGAATGCGGATCATACCATCACTGTCAACAACGTGAGAGCCAAAGCTGGTATTTTGGAATTTTTCGGCCAAGGCACCTTCAAACTCGAAGACAGAAGCTAAGCGAGCAGTCTCCTCTACAGTCATCTTAGACAAAGCTGCCTCAATCTGGCTTAAGCTAGCATGCTTGTGGTCAATCATTGTCAAAGGCCTGGCCTGTGAGGCTGATCGCCTGCACAAAGAGCCTATAGGCTGAGCAGAAACGAATGTCACTATCAATTATCAGCTGCTCAGAGTGATATAGTGGTCTCAAAGCAGGTTTCTTTAAAGGCCCCTCGATCAAAAACAATATATGGCCTGACTTTGTGAATTTGGTAGATAGCAAAGAGAGGATATCTGAAGTCCATATTGTTTTAAAAAGTAAACTAAACCAGGACGTCATGGCAACCAGCAAAGTAAGCTATGAGGGAGCTTCCTAGCCGCTTTTCCTAAGGCCCAGATAAACACCTGTAAGGATTCTTCTGGGATTTTAGGGCACTTTTGAACAAAGGTATAGGTAAATAAAAAGTGAAATACCGAGAGGCAAGTTTTCAAAAATAGTATTATAGAATTATAACGCTTCATGGGTATATAAGATCATCTAACCATCTTTCAGTTGGATCTATAACAAATCATATTTTTCAAAATGGAGCCTGCCCATGCAGGAGGAAGTTAAAAACAAGGTAGATGGTATCAACTTGTGGTCATAAATATCTATCCTCTTGTTAGCTTCTAGGTGTCTCATAACGGATGGCAAAAGTAGTACCTCATTCAATGACTTAGTGTCCATAACTGCCCGTCTCTTTTGCTGAATATATCTTCCTCGTAGAAGCTGTCGAGAAATAGGGATAACCCTTTCCTTAACAGCAACAGGTACTGCTGGTACTGAACTAGCGGCCTCGGCCGCCTCAGTGTCTTTTTTTGCTGCTTCGTTGGGTACAGGTAAAGGTTCGGCCTTATCAGCCTGGGCGTCTTCCTTTCGTTTCCGCTTTTTTGATTTCTTCTTATCCTTCGAATTTCGTTTCTCGTCTTTTGAATCAGCAGAGTCGGCTTCATCAGAAGTTTCCGCTCTTGAAGCAGGGGTAGATATCTCCGTTGCAAACCCGCTGTCTGCAATATCCTCAGACACTTCCGCGTCCTTCTTCCGCTTCTTTTTCTCCTTGGATTTCTCTTTCTTTTCTTTTCGTTCCTTTTTCTCCTTCTTTTCCCGTTTCCTCTTCTCTTTCTTATCTGTATCTTCACTTACTGATTCCTCGGTAGGCTTGATATTCTCTGTACTCTCCACGGCCTTGTTTTCTTCGTCATTTGGTATTTTGTTGACCTTATCCGGTACCAGAAGTCCGCCACGGATAAAGTTCATGCAGCCCCATCTCCGCTCAATATAAGTCATGGCCTTGATATCCCGTTTGACATTCATTTCCTTTTCTATTTCAATTTCACTCTTTCCATTGAGTCGTCCTAATAGTCCTTGGAATGCGTCGAGTCCGGTGGGCTCATCGTCTACCAGTGGCCGGCGGGGTTTCGCACCCAGCCCTAGGTTATCGTCTTTGAGAGATACCCGGATGTGACCGAAACTGGCGGCGGTATATGTATCGGTCCGGTTACTGTTTGCTGCACCCAAATAATCACCAGGCGCCCAGCCCTGGGATGTCATGATTTTGTGTCCATAGTTGGACGTTGATCGAGTCCACGTTGTGTTATTCGGGTCGCTTGAAATTTTGGTCCTCCTGGTGAATGGTTAAACAGGCCCTATGGCATTAATTGACAGTTACAGAGTGCAGACTCACTTCTTAGGACCGGCTAAACCCATCGTGACTGCTTGAGAATAGTGACTGCTGGGAAAGTTGGAGGACGAAATTTATTTTATTTTTTATTTTTCAAAAAGTGTTGGAGTTTGATAAGATATTCTCATGTCGCTGCTTTAAGCACCCATAGCCACCAAGGGATTAGAGACTCCCCAATGCACCAGCCAATGGTAACTTCTCTCCAGAAATACTACACAGTCAAGTACAACCGTCCGATATCAATACACCAATTCCACATCTTTCTAAATAAAAATCTCCAAAGGATCTCAACATCGCTGTTTGGTGCAAGCAACAAAGCGACGCCGCAATAATCAGCTTACACAATCCAATATTACGGAATAATGTAAATCCGGATTCTCCCTGCGTCCGTTTTGGGTAATTTCAGACTTTCAACTTCATCAACTTCGTCAACTTCCAGCAGATTTGACAGATGCAAAACCATTCAAGGCAGCTCAAAGCAGGTCGCATATCCCTTTGAATCATTGAAACTAATATCAAAAGGGGGGCAAACCATGGCTCCGAAACGTGCATCACAAAGGGGACAACCAAAGTCGCGCGCAAGAAACCAGCGGAGAGCGGATACGGTGGAGAGCGAGAGCGAGCTCTCTGCAGATTCAGGCGCAGAAATAACCAATTTACTCAAGAAACTAAACAATACTGTGAGCAGCGAATGCTATTGTTAGCGCTGCTTCATTTTGCTGATGCCTGCGAATACCAATAATGGCTTCCGGAGTATTAACCGATATCTCTTTCCCTCCCTAGGTAGCGGGAAGGAAGTTAGCTACTGACGGGCGCCAAAAGATTCAAGCTCACCACAAAGCGAATGTCAAGAAGATAGAAGACAGGCTGAAAGAGGTCTCGAGTTCGAACAAGAAAGCCATGTATGTGCTGTACTTGAATTTAGATTGCTAACTCTAGTCCTCTGCCCGGTTTTGGTACCCGCCCAGGAACTCCCACTCAAGACTTTGCTCTCTACTGGCTTATTAACGTATCAAATAGCCTGGAATACCGCAAGACACAGCTGGAACGGCTTTCAGAACTGGCAAATAAAAAGCTAGAGATTGAAGATGAGATAGCAAAGCATGTCCTAGTGCTGGAAAAAGTGTACACGGAAGCAAACCAAACTATAAAGGCTGTGGTTGAAGAAAAAATTGAAATTCTCCGGGAGTAAGAGGAGGGGGATGAATGGGGCGTCTTCCTTCATTGTTGCACTGTTGAACCAGATGACAAAGTAAGAGGACATGAAGGAACAAAGATGAGGCAGTACAGTGTTTATTTCTACAATGACAGATTGTTTTCTATGCTTTAAATTCTTCAAACAGCTGTATGGAGGGTCCTAACTAGTTTCTTAGTTGTCGATTAACTACAACATTTCTCAAAACAAATGAATGTATCCATTATCGCTATTGTCAATCACACACAAAGATGTGAGCCGGAATTCTCTATCTTTTTCTATTTGAATACTCACTTTTAAGACTTAATAAAGCGAAGTGGCTGGCTTTTATCTATCTACTTTATATTGACTTCTTCCTTCAAGCTTTCTTTTCTTTTCACTTTTTCTCAGCATAACAAACCTAACAGATTTTTATATCAAGACCGGCTGGGCCCAAGAAAAAGCAGCATTCTAGTTACTTCAACCCAAGATATATAACTTATAGCTGTCACACACGCGCCTTCCTGTGTGATATTCATTATATTTAAAAAGAAAAGCAAGCTGGCAAGGAAGGGGGGAAATTCACTTGCGACCGACACTGACGTTTCCGTTGCTGCGGATGGGTGAAAGAAAAATATGCGACCATCGAGTATAGCCATCTGCGCAACAGGCTATGCGACTACTATACCTCTGCTGAACAGATAACACATGCGCTCGAAATAATTGATATAACCGCTCTACTCTGGTGCATAAATACCTGGGGCGATGGCTGTACGAGTCCTCTGCAAGGATGCGCCGGAGCGCACAATTGTCCTCGTGGCAAATGGCTACGCCCTCACCATGCGCCATCACCAATCAACTGAAGAATCGGCCGGGAATATAGAGATCTTGAGCTATCCAAAATGTATTGTCGAGTTTACTACTGCCGATTCAATACCTCTGGCCGAGTACCGCACCCTGGGAACCGGGCTTGGAACACTCGGCCTTATCGCGCTGGCCGCTGGGGAGGTTTTTATATGCATCGTCACTCAAGCAACCAATGTCGCTAACGTGAGACCCGGAGAAACAGTGCAAAGAATAGACAGCGTTGACTTCTGTACGAAGTACCCAGTTCAGATTCTTCTTCTTTCCCGCTTCTCTCTTGTTATATCTGATTGAATGGACGAGGCTGACAGGTATATACTATAGATTGCTTAAATCGATCCGACTATGACCTGGTCCAGGATTATGATTTTGATTCTTATAATAGCCATACGGGGAGGCCTTACCAAGAATATGAATCTTCAGTCGAGAATCCATCTTTAACACTAAAAAAGCTGCTTGGTGATGGAAGCTTTTATTACAGTTCTGACTTCAACTTGACTGAACGCATCCAGGACAGGTAAGAAACAACAATGAAATATTCATATAGAGTGGACTAAACATTAGCTAATTTCATACTCGAAAGAATTGATGACCCGGTTGCCTATGATGTTGAGAGCCTGGATGAGGATTTTCTGTGGAATTCATTCATGATCAAGCCTCTACTACAGCTCAGAAGCGGGTTAAGTCTGAATGACAGGCAGAATCTAGACTCATCTCGTCTTCTTATATCTGTTATTAGGGGGTTTGCTCTGTCCTTAGCTATCCCTGCTTCATCGCCTCTATTCCCAGACATTGAATCCAATATGCCCTCAAGCTTAACAGTGATATCGCGCCTTTCCTCTCGCCGTGCGGGAACCAGATTCAACGCAAGAGGCATTAATGATGATGGAAATGTTGCCAACTTTGTTGAAACTGAAACTATCCTATGGATACCTCCTGCCCTATGCTTTTCTTATACCCAGATTCGAGGCTCTGTACCTATATTTTGGGAACAGGAACCTGGTTATATCCCTGGACAACAGAAAATCAGCATCAGCCGCTCTGCAGGTGCCACACAACTTGCATTTGATAAACATTTCGCGGCTCTAGCGGAGAAATATGGAGCCGTTCATGCAGTTAACTTGCTCGCCAAAGCAAAGACTGGAGAAGCGGAACTGTCACAGAGATATATGTACCATGTTCGAGGAAGTCCTTTGCGCCAGAATCGTGATATAAAGTCGGACTCAGACCATGATCTTTTGAAGTTAACAGAGTATGATTTCCATGCTGAAACGAAAACAACGGGATATGAAGCTGCTCGTTTTATACAGAACGTGATAGCGGATTCTGTCGAAGGATTCGCCTATTTCCTTTCCGAGGGTCCTCAGGGTAACGATAACAATATATCAGCATCAGAACTCAGACTTCTCAGGCAAAGAAACGTTGTGCTACAACAGGAGGGTGTTTTTCGAACCAACTGTCTGGATTGTTTGGACAGGACTAATCTAGTTCAAACCATGATTAGCCGTATGGCAATTGAAATGTTTCTTGAACAGCGGCATGGTCGTGCGTCACCGGAATTCTGGATGAAGCACTCAACTCTATGGGCTGATAGCGGAGATATCTTGTCGAGAATATATGCCGGAACCGGGGCCTTGAAGTCATCTTTTACCAGACACGGGACAATGTCAGTTGCTGGTTCCTTTGCGGATATGCGGAAGAGTGCAGCCCGTCTATTTGTGAACAACTTTACCGACCCGGGAAAACAACTTACTATAGATACCCTACTGGGGCTTTTGCCTAACCAGGAGCTAGTGTATCTGTTTGACCCAGTGAAAGATGCAGTGAACGCTGAGCTTACCCGGAGACTGAAGGAGTTTACCTCGTCCGAGAAAATCAATATATGGGTTGGAACATTTAACATCAACGGTCGCCGTGAAGGAGCTACGGAAGATTTGGGCCCATGGCTGCATGGCTCTCTGAAAAAGCTTCCCGAGGAACCTACCATAGTTGCTGTTGGATTCCAAGAGATTGTTGAGCTTAGCCCCCAGCAGATTATGTCTACTGATCCAAGCACACGCAAAATATGGGAGCACGCAGTTATATCATCACTCAATGCTAGGGCTGCGAAGAGAAGAACAACCGAATACGTTTTGCTAAGAAGTGGTCAGCTAGTGGGCGCTGCACTCCTGTTGTTTGTAAAGAAGGATGTTATCAAAAAGATAAAGAATGTGGAGGGTAGCTTGAAAAAGGTATTTGCTAATATATCCTGTGCATTTTTCTTTTGAGGAAAAGGAGCTAATGATGATTGAACAACAGACTGGCTTATCTGGTATGGGAGGAAACAAGGGTGCTGTTGCTATCCGCCTGGATTATAACAACACGTCGATATGCTTTGTCACTGCCCATTTAGCTGCTGGTTTCTCAAACTACGAAGAAAGAAACCGAGATTACCATACCATAGCCCAGGGCCTTAGGTTTCAACGGAACAGACCTATTGCCGGGCATGATGCAACCATCTGGTTTGGTGATTTTAACTATAGGATTGGCATGAGCAACGAGCGTGTGAGACCTTTGATTGAAAAGGGAGATATAGATACACTATATCAGAATGACCAGGTATTTCTTAACGTGCTAATAGATATCTTGATAACTACTAACTGCCAATAGCTCAACCTCCAAATGGTCGCTGGCCTTGCATTCCAGTATTATATGGAAGGGCCTGTCACATTCCCTCCGACATATAGATACGACAATGGCACAGATGAATACGACACCTCGTAAGTTTTAAGAATACTATGTCCATTTGGATTTATATGTACTAATACTTTTGCAGAGAAAAGCAAAGGATTCCCGCCTGGTGCGACAGGATCCTTTGGAGAGGGAGAATTCTACGTCAGCTAGCCTATAAAACTGCGCCCCTGAAGTTTTCGGACCATCGACCTGTTTATGGAGTATTTGAGTGTGACATATCGATAGTAGACGAGAAGCGAAAGGAGGAAATAAGCCGTAAGCTTTACGAAGAACTAAAACAAAATCCTGGAGCCACTATCACAAACCTGCTATCTGATAATGAAGGAGATGAGAATGAGCCTATGCACTCAATCTCTCCTGGCCTTCCTCCTCCTAGCTCCGAGAAGCACAAATGGTGGCTCGACTATGGTGAGTATTGATTTAACCCCCCTTTGGCGAGGATATGCTCATATTAACCTTGGTATAGGCCTTCCTGCTCGATCTACCATTTCTCCGCCGCTTGGTGCTATGATCAACGTACAGCGTAGTGCAAACCCCTTTTCAGTCTCTCAAGGGTCTGATTGGTTTCACGTCGGAAGAGATGATGCTTTAAGCGAAATAAGCGACCAGGACCCACGTCTTCGGGAGTCAAAGAGTTCAATATCCTCTAACCCTACAGTACCACTTAGGTCAATTACAGAAACTATAAGTGGTCCTGGGTCACTTGACAAAAACACATCTCAACAGTCCAAAGTCATCGTGAGCAGCCAACCCGTGAAAACAGTGAAGATACCACCTCCAATACCCAGGAAACCAGCAAAATTGAGCAAGCCTGCATCAGGTGAATCCATTCAGAAGACAGCTTCTAAACCCAATAGCTCCAATGGATACGAAATGGATGAAATGCCTCCTACACAACAGATCAAAAACAGCCAAGGGGAATCATATTCGAACAACACTGCTGGAGTCACTGCCTCGTCGGTACTAAATGCTACCAAACAGCCACAATCAACAAACGAGCTTATGGATTCGGATACTGGAACAAGAGTACCGTCGTGGGAGCCACTTCAACCGAAAAAGTGACTGAATAGTTATGTGGATTATTGCTAGCCATAAGTGTTGGAATGCCGTATCTCCCATAGAATTAATCATCAATCATACATCATCAATGTCTCCATGCGTAACATGCTCAAGACCTGTTTATTCTACTAGATCATAATTGATATTAAATTATCAAATCCACAATGCATAGCCTACAACATAAATGAAAGTTGGGCGTTACCCAGCGGTATGTTGTTTATCAACTTTAACCCCTTGATTAAAGGTAAGTGTTAGGCTACGCTGTAATTACCGCCATGAAGAAATATTATAGTTGTAAGATCATCCAAGATCAAGCAACTCCGCCTATTCCTTAGTCACCAGGAAGAATTTGGCCTTTGGGAGCATAGTGAGACCTGTATCTATCTCCTGTTGAGTCTTGTACTTGAATCTCCTAGCTCCTCCTCTTCTGCAAGATTGCAACTGGCTAACGTATTTGTTCTGAAGGCCTCATCAAAATTGTCGTTGACATGAAGCTTCCCCTCATGAGGGTAGAGTATCAGCTCCGTATTTTTGTAGTATAACTGCTTTCTGTGGCACATCTTGTCGCCTAGTCGCAAGGAATACCAGTATCTGCCCATTTACTGTCAATTGGGGCGTTTTTGTGTTATATCGAGGGCCAATGCATTTTTATTTCCGCTCATTTCTTCATAGCTCCAAAATCAAGTTGACGAGACACTCCCTTGAATCTCGCGTCATCAATCTCACCAACTCGCCTGCCCATATCGTTCCCCATTTTCTTTTCTCCACCTGCTTTCCTGGGCAAGTCTTCATTTTTGGTTGGTTTAGGCTCAGCAAACCACCACTGATGCTGCAAAATCTGAGTAGCTGTGATTCGTTTTCTTGGGTCAAGTTTTAACATAGAGGCAAGCAAATCAGCACCTAAAGGCCCTGCTGTTGGAAATTGGCGGAGGAAAAATTCTCGCCCTTGTAGGGGTATGATATGGCTCTCTTCAAGGGGGACATAGTTGGGTAGCTTCGTCACTCCAGGCCAGTTTTCTTCCGTGGGGGCCCCAAATGCAGCGCAGATTTTAGATATTTGATCCATGTCTGTGTTTCCAGCGGCGAAAGGCACACGGAGAATCAACTCCGCGAACACCATTCCCATGGACCATATGTCAACGGCACCAGAATATTGCCTAGCACCAAATAGTAGTTCCAACGGCCTGTACCATCGCGTGATGACTTGATGCGTCATGTTTAGATATGGATCAGCAAAGGATCTAGCAAGACCAAAATCCGCTAGTTTAACCTCTCCATTGGACGCAATTAGCAAGTTGTTAGGCTTGATATCACGATGTAAAATAAAATTCTTATGGCAGAACCAGACTCCGCGTGCAAGCATGCTTATCCATGCTTTTATATCGGCCACACCGTACTGGATAGAGTTATCTTTAATCAACATTTCGAGGTCTCCAAGGGGTAAGAATTCAAGAACGAGGTTTAGATTTTGATCCTTTGAGGAGAAAACATCATGCAGAGCAATGACATTCGGATGAGACAGCTCCTGGAGGTATTTTACTTCACGGATGGCATCCATAGATAGTCCATCCTTGTACTCGGCATTTAGTTTTATTTTCTTAATTGCAACGAGAGATGTAGGATCGTCTCGTAGATGGCCCAGGTAGACAACTGCATATGTACCTTCACCGAGCTTTTTGTCTTTCAAAAGGATTAAAGGTTAGCATTACGAGATGTCAACTGCAGAAGAGCATTTGCCCGCCCACCTTTGACATATTTCCGCCGTACATCGGCATTTAACTGCTCTGCCAGTTCTGGTTCAGGCATAGAGAGTTTCGGAGCTGCAGAATCACTACCAGGCGCAAGCTGATTTTCTTGAGATGTAATGTTTCTCATTGCCAGGGATTTTGGAGCACCAGTAGTGGTGATAGGAGGGATTTGAGAGGGAAGAGGCGATACCGCCATAATGTTAAGTGAAATTGGATGTCTACCAATTTCGCGGGACAAAGAAGAAGTAGTACAGAAAATGAAACAATGACCCAAAAACTCTTCCAACCCCTTGATCGACACGAATTTTTTTGCTGTCTTGATATTCAAAATGTTCTTGTTGTCTTTCATCTTTCATGCTACGATGGAAGCTTCTGCTGGCCCGAGCTCAATCGGAGTCGGCATTTTATTGATCCGAGGCAAATGCCAATTCAAAATTTTGGTGCAAAAACTTGAACGAAGACGAAGGGACAAGTTGAGCGTCTTCTATATCGCACCATTGAGCATTGGATCGATACGCCTTGGGGCTTCTACTGGTTGAATTAGGCCCTTGGTGCTGTAGCAGATTTGCTCTCGTCACATCCGCTGATGGTGTTCTTACACCGCGAGCTACATTAAAATCCTTATCCCCCAGACCTCGACTTTTGAACGGCTTGATATACAGCGATATAACCACCATGGCCGCGGCGCGTATACCGGGCTTTAATGCCAGAACATCCCTTCCACTACGAATCTTCACTTCTGTCACAAACCCTCAGTACCAACCATGCGTACGGTACCTTCACCAATCTCGGAAACCCACGACAGTTCCATCGCCTACCCCATTCGTGCCCGATGTGGAAACATTCCTACGCCTAATTGGACGGAATATGTCTAGATACTCCAGCAAATTCACCGAATGGAAGCAATTGTTTACGGCGGACTCGGCCCAGCTTCGCGAGTTGGGCATAGAAATGACAAGGGACAGACGATACATAATGCGGTGGAGAGAAAAATTTAGACAGCAGGACTATGGCCCTGGTGGTGATTTCGAGAACGTTGTTGATGGTGTTGCTGAGTTGAGAGCCGTCGAAGTTCCCATTGAAAAGTCAAAGAGTGCGAACACTGTCAACGCCAATGGAGAGCCCCTGGATGTTGGCTCAATGGGTACTGCTACCTTGTCACCCGGAATGCGTTATGCGATTGTCAACCTACCACCAGGAGAAACGGAACTCAAGGATAATGCTAAGTCGCTCAAGAGTTTTGCCCATTATAAATTGCATCATGGAAACATGATCAAGGGACCATATGCTCAGATTATTCCAAACACATGGAGTACTGCGGTCAAGGTCCAGGTTACGGATGGTATGTGGGAACATAAGCGTGGTAGGAAGATTGACGGTGGTCAGCGAAGACAGAAGGAGATCAGGGCGAAGAGGGCGCTGGCGGAAAGACGGAATGCTCAAGCAGCTGCTTAGCCGTTTAATATAGTGCTGGAGTTGAAAGGGGAGCATGGAATTAACGATGTTGCCGGCCAGTTACTTCCGGACGTTACCGGCTTGGATATTGCTGTTTAGATGCTAGATTATCCCAGCTGCGGGAAGATGTACTATTTCCAATGTATATTACCTTTTTTTTGTACCAAAGTTAACGGAGTAAGTGCAAATTTCCTGTTCATCTAGATTATTATGATAAACGGCTCTAATAATGCTATTATCTATACCCCATCTCCGAAGTGTGGTCAAAGAAAAGGTTTTATTACATATGCTCTATTCCGAAGCCCTATTTGCAAAATCATAAAGTGCAAATATGGCTCGGTGTATAAATGTAAAGAAAGAAGAAATAAATGAGTAAAAAGCAAGAAATAAACATGATTCAATCCGCAATCGTGATTATCATTTCTGAGATGGCTGCTTTCGTTTCTCCCACGAGACCATTGGGTTGCCAAGGGGTTTCGAGAAGAGGGACTATTCATGACAAGTTAGTTAAATCGGATGAAACGAGGATAATGAGATATAACCTTACCGAATAGTCAGTTAGAGGCACAACATCCTTGGTGCCTTCAGTCTGCTTCCACTTCATAAGTCTGACTAACGTAGCTGTTACGGTTCCAAGCTGAACATATGCGAATTGTTCACCAATACATCTGTGTCTGCCAGAGCCGAATGGAAGGTAAGGGCTGTTGGCACCCTTGCTAACCAAACCGTATCCATAATCCGTCTTTTCTTCACTGCTCTCCACTATGGTGACGCCAGCGTTGTTCTCCCATCGGTGAGGGTTCCAGAGCATGGGGTCAGGGAAATACTGAGGGTCGCGTGATGGAACACCAGGAGCGGCGAGGAGGTTGTGAGAGGTTGGGACGACGTAGTTGGTTCCTTCCACCGGCATAGGGGATTTTACGGCACGGAGGATGGAGTGAATTGGAGCATGAAGGCGGAGAGTCTCCTTAATAACATTGTTGTGAAGGTCGAGTTTTTGAAGGGTTTCGTAGGTGAGCGGTGGAAGATCATCGCCTAGAACACGTTTCTGTTCCTGGTAGAGTTCCTCGAGAATATCTGGGCGACTGGCAAGACGGAGAACGATCCAGGAGCCGGTAGAGGATGAAGAGTGCTGGCCAGCCATGAGCAAGGCAATCATCATGTGGGCAACCTCGATATCTGGAATTGGGGTTCCATTCTTGTACACAGACGACATCAAGTTCCACACCATATCCTCGGAGTCCTTCTCTCCACCAGCCTCACGTCGCTGACGGATGATATCGGTGTAAACCTGTGCCATCTTTCTTTGAGCGTGATCACGCTTGCGGTTGTGTGGGAAAGGGAACCATGGGAACATGAAGTTGATGGCAGCGAAGCCCATGTCAAGATCGCAGTAGAGTTCCGCAAAGCTGGAATCGAACTTTCCGCGTACCTCCTTGCCCTGTAGAGATCGAGAGGCGGTGTAGATGGTGATTTCGGCCATGACCTTGCTGACATTGAAAGCTCCAGAGTCTCCCTTGAAGACGGCAGAGGTCTCGAAGAACTGTTCAACTTCTTTGGTGATCAGGGTAACATATGATCGGAGAGCTTCAGAGGTGAGGCCGAATTTGACGAACTGGTAGAGAACCTAATCAGCAAGGATCACTTGGAATCTAGAAGGGGAAGTAAATAGCTGTACACACCTTCTTCTGCTCCATAAGCTTGGAGTTCGGGCAGTCATACACGACATGGCGCCCGAACACCGGTGTGGTGAGAGGGGAGTAGACATCCTCTGCGCAAACATCTTTGAGCTTGCCGTTCAATATGAAATCATTGCCCTTTGTACCAAGGAAGACAGTCGTCTTCTTTCCTAGTAGTATGAATGTGAAGATGTCTCCATACTATAATACCAAACCAGGGCCACGTTAGCTATGCGCATTCTCCTGGCAGCAACAGGTACAAAGAAAAACAACTGACCTTCTCCTTGCAGTCGTCAAAGAACTTATATGGATCAATTCCGTAAGAGATCGTGCTTCCAATGATGGGAACCAAGTGGAAGACTACCGGAGGCTTCGTAGGGTCCTTGAACAGGAGCTGCTGTAGGACGTTGATAACGATGGAGAGGACGATAAAAGCCGATATGGCACTTGCGACGAGCGCCGTCGTCGACAGGGTTGAGCAGTTCTCGCAGAAACGAGAGATGATATCGGCTAAGAAGCCCATAGTGACTATTCTTGATCTTATCCTCCTGCTTCTGCCTCTCGAGTCTCTGGTTTGTTGGTTTGCCTGAAGCTGCTACGAAGCAAGAAAAAAGTTGAAGATGAGATCGAATTCGCATTTTATGCAAGGGGCGTATGGTATTGTAAGATAATGCATTGTTCCTGGTATTTACTTCGCTTCAATTGGTCAACAGCTGTATCTCTGATACGAAAATTACCATAACTCCTCCCCCTTTTCTCCCTTATATCATGAACAGCCAACAGCTGTCAAGATGATTACATTTTGAACGCCCGAGAGCGACAAGGCGTTCATGCAAGCATCTTCCGCATGTATTCTCTGCTGCCTTGGAGCAACCCGACAGTGGGCGCATCAGGCCATCACGGCTTAGAGGAGGCCGGCTTAGTCATGCATGGTATTGAGCAATCGATGGGTGGCTGTGCAGTATCAAGATCGTCGTCCGAATGGAAGAGAAGAGAAAGTAATTACATTGCTGGGGACGAGATCGTACCTATATATCACACAAAATAAACATCCTAAACACGAGGATCCCCATCATCTCCAAAAACACCTTCCTGTCAAGTCAGTTTTCTGCTGCTTTTCGGTTAACTGGTCCCCCTTTTCAACTTGCTCTTAGGGGGTATATTTAAAGGAAAATAGAATAAAATAAAAATAGTTAGAGGAAAAATAAAAATGGACAAATGGAGAAAAAAAAAATAAAACAAGTTGTAAACACCAATATCCGGAATATGCCATGGTGTAGCCAGTGCGATCCTAAGATGAGTGGACTTTGCTTTGCTACCTCTTTCGCCCTCGTGGAGTCTCGTCTGCGTCTTCCTGGTGAATAACCGGCTTCCGTGTCTCCCCTTCAAGTTCCAACGAATCATTATCAGATGGGTCATCGAATAACACCTGGTCTCCACTTCCACCGAGTTCCATGAACTCCTTTGAGTTCCGGTTGGCAGCCGGCTTGGGTTCCTGGGCCCGGGCCACAGGATGATTCTGGTATATAGTTATTTTCTGGGAGGCAGGGTCGTCTTCCTTTGTCTTCACTACTTGTTTGACTGTAACTTCATGTATATCACTTAGTAGCCTGCGGACCATAGTTGCTCGACGCTCTTTTGAGACCTTGAGGCCACGGATAGCCCCAGCTAGGTCATCGGTGCTGTCCGCGATGCCGGGGTCTTCGGGGTCGATTCCAGTGATCCAGGGATGCTGAAGGCATTGATCAACAGTCAAGCGCTTGTTAACGTCGACTTTAAGCATATTGTCAATCAGGTCGACGGCATAATAGTCGACTGAGTCCCAATATGGGGAAGGAAAGTTAAAGTATCCGTGTTGGATCTGCATTTTCTGGTTGTATGGGAAGTGCCTTGGGTCGTATAGCTCGTCTGAGAATGGAGGAAATCCACAGAGGCAGATGTAAAGCACAACTCCAAGTGACCAGATGTCAACGGCTCGGGTGTACATCCTATCTTCAGCGTTTTCTGCTAATATTTCAGGGGCAACGTCTAATAATAATTGTTAGATGCAAGGTGATCCATTGATATACACAGAGTTTCCGAAGCAACAAGTGAACTTACAGCCAGGCGTTCCACATCTAGAGTCATGGGCTGTTAGTACTATTGACACTCTAATTTGACTCTAGAAGGCCAAGGGAACTTACAGAGTGGTGGTGAATGAGTGCTCGCCAACAATCTTTGCAAGGCCAAAGTCAGCCAGCTTTACGGTGAGATTTGTGTCGACTACCAGGATGTTCTCTGGCTTGATGTCACGATGGATGATGTTTCGTTCATGCTACAACGACGGTTAGCCATGCATGCTGTCACCACCCGATTAGACAAAGGGAAAAAGCCATACTAGGTATTTCAAACCCTCGAAGAGCTGAATGAACACTTTTCGTGTTTCCTCGTCGGTAAGCTTCTGATGTCTAATGATCCAGTTAAACAGTTCGCCTTCCGGTGCAAGTTCAAGAACTAGGTAAACTCCGTCATTCTCGTCAAAGGTATCCTTCAGACACAGCATATTCGGATGATTGACGCTCATCAGCATTGAAATCTCTTGCTGTAACGCCTCGCGATCCAGCCTCTGAACGGCGCCTGGGCGCTTCTCAAAATGTTTGACAGCAAATTTAACCCCGGTAGAGCGCTCAGCGCATAGATAGACTGAGGCAAAGTGACCCTTACCCAACATCTCGAAGAGTTTATACTGTTGGCGGAACTTACTTGTGTTCCGATTTCGCGGGTAGTTGAATATGAACCTAGATTCCTGCAAGATGGTAATTTCGTCGCCATTTTCGAGCTCTCGGCGCTTGTTCCTGCCGATGATTGCGTCGTTGATGAATGTGCCATTGATAGAGAGATCTTCTACAATTGCAACGAAGTCCCCTCCTCTGTTTTCGTGAAATATCAGACAGTGACGGTTGGATATCGTAGGGAGTTTGATCCTGAAATCTACAGCGCAAGATGATCAGCAATGGACAACTACATGAAGTAAGTATGCAACGGGTAAAACATACCGCATTCAGCGTGCCGGCCTATTAGATATCCAGCACGGCTTATCTCTCTGGTTCCACGTTTTGAGGTGGTGCTTTCTGGTGTTGATATGCCCGATGCCGCTCCAATTACCGGTGTAGTATTCGTGCTGTCTCTCTTCTTCAGAACCAATTGGCCTCCAAAATTGTTATCCAACGGAGTAAGATATCCCCATATGCCCTGGGCGGCCTCGTCTTCCACATCGTCAATGGATTGTATGGGAGGGTACTGAGAAAAACCCTGGGTGGGACATGAAGATTCGTCTGGTGATTGACCTCGAGGCGCCTGGTTTCGGCTCTCTTCTGGGGGAGAAACTGTAGCAACCTCACGTTTTTCTTCGGTGACTATTTCATTGGCTAGGGGAGAGGGTAGATATCCGACATCTTGCTGCAATTGGGATGAGATTCGAGGAGATCTCCGTGGTTTCTTTGATTCTTGGTCCGGAACTGCATTGCCCTACAGGTTTCGCAAAGAAGAAGTTAGTAACTTCAATACTTAATTTCTCAGGGATCAATAGCTATAACGTGTTCATATTCTCACCCTTTCTCTCTTCAGATGGCTTCTCTCCCTCTGTGGAGGCATTTTTAGGCTTGATGCGGTGAAGTGACCGGCAGTTACGAATACCCCGGACGAGCTGCCAATGGCTTCAACACTCCAAATCCAAGCCGATGACAGGCTAAATGAGGACCAAAGCCACTTCGCAATTGATATGTATTGCCGAATAATGGTGCCGTCGAACGTGGTAGAGGTAGTCGAGAAAAGATGCAGTGTACCTGATACCCCGTACTATAGCTCAACTATGAGACAGCCGCCGAGGTGTGCGGAGACGGAAACAAATATCTGTCGAACTCTTGAGTCCCAGGCCAGACAAGCCCAGGCCAAGCTGCAGCAAGCCCCCAAGCAGGAAAAAGACGGCGCTTCGAGTCAATGACAGGCCAGGCTGAGCGAACTTCTTACTTGACCATTTTTTCGAAGTTGCGAAAGTCGCTCTTTATATAAGGTTGGCCGCCGTTAGAGCCGCATCCCGCAGTTTTTATCCTTTTTTTCTTTGCCTTCTGTAACTACTTTGTACTGTCCAACTAGTTATCTTGTTATTATCCGTATTCGGGTGTAAATATGCCGTATCATATCAGACGAGCAAGTCGATCTCAAGGCTCTCCGGCGCTGGCTCCTTTTTTCAATGCGGAGCTTGCATGTAGTTTCACGCACCCAACCCGCTGGGAAGAGACAAGTGACAGACACAAGAGGCGCAAAGGGAAAAAAAAAAAAAGACCCGTAGAACAGAGTGGCTTGTTCAGTTCGGTCATGGCGAAGCTGTAACCCTGTTTGCAACCCGTATCGAGTGTATCAAATACCTTTTCATGCATCTTTCTTTGCGATCTGGCCGTCCAGTCGTTTCCCTGGCTCTGTCGTCACCAAACAAACCTCGGCTTGGCGGTGATCCTACCAGCGACTCGCATCTGCAGCAGGCAAAGGAGATCTGATACACTCCAAGGAAGCCCCCAACACACGACCACACGCTCTTTGCACCCCTGAACACCCCAAAAGAAAGGCTCCTGGATGACGGTGAAGCTGGTTGACCGGATATGTGAGTGTTTTCGCCCTGTGTTGGTGCTACGTTGGGCGCAGAAGTTGCTAACTGGACATGGGGGAGAGCTTCAGGCATCATCCACCATCGTGTATCCGGCGTGCCGCCCTCGAGAAACTTGCAGTACTAGCCACAAAACACCCCAGGCAGGACGATGATCGAGGCAACTCAGATGTCGAGAGGCTCATAAGGGCCTGTCATGGCTCCAAGGCGGCGTCCGGTGGCTCCCAGGCTCGCTGCGCCTCGAGTGTACTGCCTCCCTAGCCCCCTTTACTCCCACATACCTTACCACCCCTCCCTCAATGGCATCGATGCGAGCAGGTGGCTAATGAGAAAGATAGGGAGTTCGAGAACTAGACGTCCTGCTTGCTCTGTGCAAGGCAGCTAGCTCCGTTCAGCGTGGTGACCATGCCGCAAAGCTAGTCTCTCTGCTCGCCGGATACCTACCTACGCTCCATACGCTCCGCATCCATTCGTCTCCTTTCCTGCATACCTACAAACCTTCGCCGTGGGAGACCCTGACCCATGATGTCGTTACGGCGTTGCTCTCGCTGGGCTCTAGACACAAGTCGCTGCAGGATGACGTCCACGAAGCCATTGACGAGTATTTAGAGAATTGTCACCAGGCAACAGACCGCCTGCCGGCCGTTTTTGATGCAGATGGTGCAGGGATACAGGTCGACAGCCATGAATTCACGGATGTGACTACTCTAATGGTATCATTAGTAGGTTTCCTCCGGGCCTCATCCGAGTTTCCCCATTTTTGGGCACCACTGGACCGCCTTGCTATTGTAAAGCAGTTACACATTATTCTATCAGAGCGGTTCCTGGTAGCCGTGGAGACTATCTCTTCCGGTATACGGAACTCTCGCTCTCCAGATCCTCTGCTACATGATTGGAGGCGGTATACACGCCAGTATGCGGCTGACGGACGGCCCCTTGGCTCTATGCTACTACAGCAAGCTTTCATAGCCTTTTTAAAGTCCTGTACCTCTCCTGTTGAAAGCGATGGAGCCTCGCCGCTACCAGACGATACCCTTCTATCCCGTTATGCAGAGGGTGACTGTGTAGCCAAAACCTCAGACCCTGGTATGACTAGCCTGGTAAAATACGCCGCAGAGCTCGCTGGGGACCAGATCAATCTCCTCGAAGAAGGATCGGATTACCTGCAAGTTAGCTCCACTTGGCAACAGCGCCTTGCATTCTTGGTCAAGGCGCTGTCAGTAATGTGCTCTATCAACTGCATCATGGTTGACCAGGATTCTGTGGATCTAGACCTACTCTTCACATCCCTGGATAACACCATTGCAGACCCAGACCAGATGATGAACAGGGACCTGGCTACCGTCGTCCTTAAGGCCGCTGTAGTTCTAGCAAGGTTATCACGAGGCAGTGCAAACGGCCTAACCCGCTCCCTTCTTCGCTTCATTGTCCAAAATGGCCAAAGCAGCCCTGTCGTTGCTCTAGCAGCCCAATGTTTGGCCCAGAACCTCCGTCTTCTTTCCCAAGATACCGTCATTGGCACCCTCTATTCCCTTGGAAACGTCCTTAGCTCTGGCTCGGCAGCTGATAAGGCTACCACCGCTCTAACTGCTGAAGCAAGTAATGGTTATTCTCATTCGATCGAAACTCGCGGTCCCCCAACGAATGAGAGCTTCCTATCCCTTGCCATTGATGGAGAGGGTGACACTTCTATAACAGCTAGAAATGTGGTACATGCCATTGTAACAATCGCTACCAGCAGTGAGGATAGCAAAATAGTGGCCCTTGCTCAGTCAATTCTGGTGCAGAAGATTGGCAAGGTAAATGTCGTGGTTGATGCATACATAATACAGGAGACTGCGGCGCTTTCTCTGAAGAGTGAACCCGCGGAGTTCCGTCTCTTGCTGAAGTTCTACTCTCGTCTGCTGCGAGATACCTTTGCTCAGGGAAATAACCTGATACTGGAGGCGGTATGTTTTCCAAGCCTCTTCATTCTAGCTATTCTGCTTTTTCTTACTGTGTGCCTTCTAACAGACCAATAGATACATAAAGCAAGAAATTCCCTTGCTGTCCACCTCAACCCAAGCAGCGAGGTGTTCAGGATCTATTTGGTATACCTCCTTGAGGGTTTAGTTAACCAGGGGGCTGCCGTCGAACGTGAAAAGGTTCATCCAGAGGATCTCGAGGCAACTGCGAGACAAATTGTTCCAATATTGAAACCTCTCGCTATACTCCTTGCGAGGGCGGGTCGTCTGGACCAATTGGCCTCCGACAATGACGATATCTCAGATATGCTCCGAGATGCCTGGTTCAACATCGCAGCCCATGATATATCGCTCCACTCAGGGCTCGGAAAGGAGAACTACGAACAACTGCGTATCCTCGCTGAACACTCTCCCCCTCTTGTCTCTGAAAACCGTGCCGAGCAGCTTGAGAGTGACATCGAGCTGAACACCATTTTAAGACGTGGCCAGAGCCCTCAGACAACTGTTGAAAAGAAGAAGAACCTAACTGCTGAGCTGCCGGCACAAGAACATGATATTCGACGCTTGAACTACCCTAAAGTACTCTTCCTTAATGCGGCACTACTTATAGAAACCCTTCGTGCCAACTCCGGTGATTGCACCAAAGTATTTACTTACTTCCTCGATCCCACCCTGAACACTTCAGAAATGGGCAATTGTATGAGGGCTATTGCCGATAAGGTGGTTACCGTCTACCTCGAGAAAGCTCTCCGAAGCACATCTGTGAAGTTTTCGGCCCCCTACATTGCCAAACAACTAGCTGATACCTTCACTGCTTGTTGTCATCGCATCGTCCAAGTCCAACAAACTGCTACACTGGCTGCAAATAAGATAATCACTCAGTGTCCATCAGCCCTTTGCCAGAAGCTGTCGCTTTTCACTCTTTTGGACTTGATAACTCTGCTTTGGTCATCGTGCATGGACGAGGAAATGGATGAGTTTGCGTGGGAGTCCACATTTACATCAAGCAGAGGGACAGTCCAAATTGTTTTATCAGATAATTATGACTTCAGGAGACGTACACTGAAAAATCTCCACAACGCAGCGCGGACTTGGATCTCCAGTGTTATGAACATGGCACCATTAGATATCAAGGGGTTGTTACAGGTGAGATCTTTTGCTAAACTTATGTGAACAAATCAGCTAATATGTCCTCTCCCATAGACCTACCTCTCAGATTACGACGATGATGGCGTGTACGGTCACATCACTATGGGCCGTTCATTAGCACTTGAAATGGGTTCAGCAATACCCCTTGCGGACCAAAGATTAGGTACGTAATCCCATATTTCAACCATCTAAATTCCGCCGAACTTACGTTAATGATCATTAGGATCCATTGATAACCCAGGCGGCACTGTCCTCAATGTTGCATCGGATTTTATATCCCAGTATACCACTCGACAAGAGTATCGGTACTCAGAAGCCGCCCCAGCACGCAGAGGAAAGTCACCTCTAGCGATATCTTATGGTATCTATCCCTTTACTTTGAAATATGGTATAAAGCTTCTAATTTGCTCCATAGGTCAAACCACCACTGCACGAGTGCCTGATTATCCTGACACCGTCCAAGAAGCTCTCGCTGCCCTAGAGCATCAAATCAGGACTGAGAGGCATATATCGCTAGATCTTCCTCGACACATCCTTCGCCGCACTGCCGCTCTCCTGTGTAATACTGATGATAGCCACCCGGCAATTATCGCCTACCTAGTCAATATCCCCTTCCAGATATTCACCAAGGAGTCCATTAGAATGGGAATTGCTCTATGGCTTGGGGTGATTAACGAGAAACCAGCCATGGAATCCAGAATATTGGTAGAAATAGCACAGGCATGGGAACGTACCATTCGACGCAAGCAAGGAATCTTCGATCCGAAGTTTAAGTAAGATACCTTCTCTCGCATTTCAGACATTGCTGTTGCTAACGTTCCCTAGGCATAAAAATCCTTTTATGAACAAGCTTGAATCGTCACCATCCGATAAAGAGGCAATTGTCAGGCGCCATAGGAAAGCTCAAAACATCATATCTCCCCACTTCCTTGTTTTGCGATTCCTAGAAAGTCATTTCAGCGCAAGCAGATTGGGCAGTTTGAACACCCAACAGGTGTTTAGACGCTTGGTCAGTGAGACATTGACTGCCTTGAGAGACTCTACTGGCCACCCGTTGGCTCGCGAGATTCATTTCCATACCATTCTTTTCAGTCTTAAGGTCCTCCATTCATTCTCTGGACAAAGTAACGTGGGTTCCTGGAAACTTAAGGATCAGATCCTCTCTGCTGCCCTCAGCTGGTTCGGCCATCCACCGAGGTAAGCTATCTATTCTTTAATAACCCGCTAGAATCATATCTAACTGGAGATTACTTAGTTGGTCATTTGGCGGAAATCGCTTGCAACTCAAAGCTGAAGATCAGATCCTCCACGATATCGAATCCATGTTGGAGACCGTATCTTGGAAGGAGGTAGTGGACTCAAAGTCTCGTAAATCACTGCAAGCAAAACATGATTTACTTTTAATTCTGATTGGAAATGAACGGTCTCGCCTCAAAATCTGGCTTTCCCCTCTAGACCTGGAGAAGAAATCCTACTTTTTCTATGGAACTGGTAGCAAGACCGTCACGGAAGTAGGTCTCTTACTCTTAAGCTTTACGTCCGCCGGTGTCTAACTATTTCCTTTAGGAGACCGTAACAGGGCTTCTTCGATTGGCATGGAACGAAAATCCAAGTCTAGCACTACAGCTAGGATCACGATTCCCATCCGCTAAGCTACGAAGTGATATTCGATGGCTTTTACTTAACTTCCCCGAAAAGGCACTTAAGGAGCCAAACGCCCTGGAAATCTTACTTGGACCATCTCTTCCCGAAGATGTCTCGTTCCAGCTCAAGGTAAGCTTGGCCTCTTTCCAAGGCCTGTGTACATCTTTCTAACGATATGGCAGTACCTCCTTTACTGGGAACCGATTGATCCCATCTCCGCCGTCACTTATCTCTTGCCAGCTTATGGTAACCATCCGTTTATCCTGCAATATGCGCTTCGGTCCCTTGAAAGCTTCCCCGTAGACGTTGGCCTTTTCTATATTCCTCAGCTTGTGCAGGCTCTTCGTTATGACGCACTTGGATATATAGAACGTTACCTGTTGAATACGGCTCAACTATCACAGATGTTCGCCCATCAAGTGATCTGGAATATGAAGGCAAATGCCTACAAGGACGAGGATTCCCAGATTGTAAGTACCTTCAATAACGCTATTCTGTTGATTTTCAGGAAGTTAAGACTAACTATAAAAATAGCCTGATCCACTCAAGCCGGTGCTGGATAGGTTCATGGACTGTGTTATTACCAGCTTCACGGATGAAGACAGAGAATTCTATGAGAGGGAGTTCGCGTTTTTCAATGAGATCACAGGAATTTCCGGCAAACTACGGCCATACATCAAACGTACCAAACAGGAGAAGAAGGAAAAGATTGCAGAGGAGCTGCGAAAGATTAAAGTTGAGGTTGGCGTGTACCTGCCAAGTAACCCAGACGGCGTTGTTGTCGGCATTGATCGAAAGTCTGGAAAGCCCTTGCAAAGCCATGCAAAGGCGCCTTACATGGCAACTTTCCGAATCAAGAAGACGAGAAGTATCGAAGACGGTAGCAACGCCGTTACTCCTGCTGAAGAGGATGTTGGTCAAGAGGAAGCAGGTTTGCAACTATCCCAGGTTAAGGAATCCGCTGTGCAAAGCAAACGCGAGAGCCTAGCCGCGTCTCAGGCCGGGACATATGAGGTGTGGCAGTCTGCCATCTTCAAAGTCGGAGATGACTGTCGTCAAGATGTGCTTGCACTTCAAATGATTGCTGCGTTCCGTGAAATCTTTGCCAGCGTTGGACTGGACGTCTTTGTCTTCCCTTACCGTGTTGTGGCAACCGCACCCGGGTGTGGTGTGATTGATGTCTTGCCCAACTCGATATCTCGAGACATGCTGGGTCGCGAAGCTGTTAACGGTCTATACGACTACTTCGTATCAAAATACGGAGGGGAGCAGTCGATCAAATTCCAAGAAGCTCGAAGCAACTTTGTGAAGAGCATGGCTGCATATTCGGTCATTTCATACCTGCTGCAGTTCAAGGACCGACATAACGGCAACATCATGATCGACGACGCAGGCCACATCCTCCACATCGACTTTGGGTTCTGCTTCGATATCGCGCCCGGCGGAGTACGGTTCGAGCGTGCTCCGTTCAAGCTCACCACCGAGATGATTGCTGTCATGGGAGGGTACCATCCGGCTTCGTCCACGGCTGCCTCCGCTACACCTTCTACCGCTGCTCCATCCGCCGCTCACACTGCATCGCACAGCAACTCTCAGTCCTACCGCTGGTTTGAGTCTCTTGTGGTCAAGGCCTTCCTCGCTTCGCGGCCTTATACTATGAAGCTTTCTAACATTGTGACCCTCATGCTGGACAGCGGCCTGCCTTGCTTCACGCCGCATACTCTGACCAACTTCCGCGACCGGTTTGTCCTGGAGAAGAGTGAGCAAGAGGCAGCACAGTATATGAGAGAGCTCATCCGGAAGAGCTACGCCAGCATGTCGACCAAGGGCTATGACCAGTTCCAGCTCATGACGAACAATATTCCCTACTAATCACATCACCAGCTGCCAGACATGGGCTGATCCACCTGTTGCGTAGCTGATTATAATTTGTTCTATATCTTCATTCTTTCGTCATTTGAGCGAACTCGATAGACCGTTGTTTTATTTTTTTTTTAATATAGAAGAGTATCTAATAACACCGTATTGTTTCTATCAGTTGTCTCACTGTTAAACCACCCCTGTATGCTATCAATATGCCAAGGCCCACTTAAGGGTCCCTTATGTATGCTCTCACCGTAGAAATAAACAGCGAAGAGGCCAAATAACCTAACAGAGTCAGAAAAATAAGAGGTGCTCAAGCTGGCCATTTTCATGGCCCTCCCCCTGGGAGAGTCGCCAAGGGTATCACTTCGCTTTTTGCCGCGCGTTCGAACCCGCGCCGGTCCTTTTTTTTATTTTAGTACAGAAGAGGCAGCTTCTAAGGGGCATATGCATGCTCTCGCCGCAGAACTAGGCAGCGAAATGGCCAAATAACACAGTTACAATTAACCCATTCCGGAGTGTATTACGCCCCCATACTAGCCATGGGATGTGTAGCTCTGGCTTCGCTTTTTGCCGTTCGTCCGAACGTGTGTTGGTCCTTTTGTTTATTATTAATACAGAAGAGGCAGCTTCTCAGGGGTATATGTATGCTCTCGCCGTAGAACTAGGCAGCGAAGTGGCCGAATAACATAGTTGACATTACTCCATTCTGGAGCGTATTACATCGTCCCATACTTGATATGGGTCGTGTAGCTCTGGCTTCGCTTTTTGCCGCTCGTTCGAACCTTCATCAGTCCGTTCTTTTTTTACCCTTTGCTCTCTGCCCTCCTATCTGATAGCTGCCTTGACCCTTTACTCCTCCCCGTCTCCGTCTCTGACTGTTCTCTTCCCCTTACTCTTCGTGCTTCTCCTGATCTATAAAAGAGTCACAAAGATGCTCCACACTCCACACAGAGCCTCATGCTTAGTCAGCTTTCCTTCTTTGGACTCCGCCTTTTCTGCGCCTGCCTGCCTTGTATGTATGAAGTTGTTTCCCTGCTTTCTGCCAGCGAAGAGGCCAAATAACTCAATTAACCAGCGAGTGGTGTAATGACCGCGCTGGACCCCCCTATAGAGCCTGGCTCTGCCTTCGCTTTTTGCCTCTGGTTCGAGTTGGGCGAGGCTTTCTTTTGCTTCTTTTTCTTTCTGTTTTTTAGTAGTTATAAGAGGACAAGGTGTTTGATGTTATTCATATTGATAGCCAGCTAACTAGATAACTATTAATCACACCTGAAAGGAAGAAGAACGATGAGTCCAGAGCTTGCTTGCAAAGGTAAAGAAGAAAGGAAGAGAAAAACATGCTGATAGAAGGCCAAGTAGGTGTGATGGTATGGGCATAGGTTTACATGGTAAGATGTTCCAGCCAGTAGAGTTGGTAAGTATGCAGCATAGTATGGAGACGTCAAAGCGAAAGAAATAAGAGAAGCGAAAAGAAATAAAACAGAGAGGAAAGAGTCAACTTCACTCCGGTACCAATATTCGAATGTCCCACCCCCCGCCTAGTTGTTGATATCTGATTCGATGATCTGCTTCCATGCCTGACAAACTCCCATCATTCCTAGTAACACATAGGAAAGAAAGAAACATAGTCCCTCGAGATATAATGGTTAGATGTGAGAAAGGAAAGAGAGAAAAAAAACACAGGTGGCAAAAAGGGCCTGATCAGCTATGCTTAATCAGTCCATGAAATCAGCCCGCAAGATCTTCTCCTGGAAGTAATCTGGCTTGGGCCGTGGCTTGGGCTGCTGCTGCTGCGGTGGAGGTGGAGGGGACGAAGGGTGACGCTCCAGTAGCTCCTTTGGTGGCGGCTTGTACGCCTCCATAGTAGCAACGGAAGCTGATCGGTGATGTTTGCCTGGGAATGAAGCCGACGAGAAGGATGAAGAAAGAGACGGGGACGAGGATGGGGAGGTATTGGACGAGGAGCCCGAGAGAGACGGCGGGTTTTGGTTTTGCTGCCCCTGCCCATGTCCCTGCCCTTGCTGCTGCTGTTGCTGCTGCTGCTGATGCATGGAGAAGCTTCCGGCCAGGGACGGAGCTCGTTCTGCTCTGGTTCGAAGAGCTTCTGGCCAGTTGAAGCCTTCGCCTGTTGGAGAATTATATTAGCATATATACTTTTCATTTTCGGATAAAGAGTTATGCGGGGTTGTTAAATGAATATTTCAAATATGGCCGCTTTGGTTTGCGATATCAAAAGCCGACCCGGTGCTCAGTTGACGAAAAGTTTCCTACCAATGCTACAACCCCTGCTGTAACTGCTAGGGGCGGTAATGAGTTGTTTAAATGAGGGAATTGAGTGATGGTCCGGAATGGAAAGGGATTGATATATACCATTTATACTGGCGGCCCGGTCCCGGAAGCTAAAGGATACCCGTCTTGCAAATGGAGACGCAGACGATGGCATCGGGGTGTCTTCGTCATCTTCCTCCTCAGCAACCGCCTGCTCCCGTGTTGGAGAGCTCGAGAGAATCGAACTTGAAACACTTCCGCGTCGGCGCCTGCCGGGTGGAGGAGGAGCGGTGGTTCCAGCTGCCGCCGTCGGTGTGTTTGTCACCGCTGGCTGTCCAAAGGGAGCGGGCTGGTTAGTGGGAGAGCCAGACAGTCCAAGTGTGGTGATCGACATCCGTCGACGATGTGGTTGTTGCTGGGCATTTGATGCTGCTGCCGTGAAGAGAGGGGCGGTATTCGAGGTGCTGGTGTTCAATGGTGCGCCCCCACCATTTCCGGGCCGAGCAAACATCTCCGTGATCGAAGCACGACGGCCTCGAGGTGCAATAGGGGTTGTAGGAGGGGAGTTCGACAGATGGGCGGCG
Source organism: Nannizzia gypsea CBS 118893 (assembly GCF_000150975.2). NCBI lineage: Eukaryota > Fungi > Ascomycota > Eurotiomycetes > Onygenales > Arthrodermataceae > Nannizzia > Nannizzia gypsea. Next base: position 434,428 of record NW_003345198.1, read on the forward strand.
TTCGACATGGCGGTGGGCGTGTGTATGTATGTATGTATAGAGTGTTATTAAGGGGCGGTGTAAGTTAGCGTTCCCGGTTAAGCAAAACTGTTGAACAGCCGTTGGAAAACGGTGGATTCGCTAAGATATCGAGCAGCAATTCAGAACGTAGGAAAACGTGGCCTGATGCAGCGAGAAAGACGACGAATCCCGTTCTGTGTTCTCGAAGACGGTTCTTGTATCAAATGGCCTGTTTCCTGTTGAATGATGACGTGGATCTGCAGATCCTCAAACAGGCACTAGTGAATTCCAATAGTGATGAGACGTGCGAGGTAAACAATAGTGGTCGTCAAGCAGTCGAGTGAGCGGCGTAAAGAGGGAACGAGCCGATGATATTCCCCGGCGGAAGAAGAGAGGCGAGCGAGGTTAAGAGGGGGGAGGTCCCAAGGTGCCGTTTACTTGCAGGAGCTGGAACGGAACTCTGTGGGGAGCTTTGGGTGGCAAGTAGCGGTGCCGTGCCTGATCCCTTGCTAACTCGCGGCTAGTGCAAAACCACACAACGATAGCGGTGAATCCAAGGCTCTTTCGTCGTCTTCAGCGCCGTCACTGAGCATAGAAACGAGAGATGAAGTTGAGGTCGAGGACGAAGGAGAAGGACGAGGAAGATAAAGAACGAGAGAGGTTCGCTTATGTCAGCAACTCCCCACACAGACCACGCCACTCCGTAGCCAATCAGAGCTGGGAATTCGCTCCTCAGTCACATGCGAATTATCCTTACCATACCATACCCCTGATAAGCGCCTGGTTCGATGTGGAGGCCCAGGCCGATACAGCCCATTTCACCTATCACTAGCGGTAATTTACCCCGGATTTTCATGACTAAGCTTTGATGACTCATGAAACTTTAAAGTATTATTATTAATCCGAAATTAAGAGTGACACGTGACCAAATATTACGTCATTAGGTAAGCTTGAAACGCCGTTCGGGATATCAGGAAGAACCTAGACCGAGTATCAAGATGGATAGCAAACTGCTTAGATTTATCTCTATTTCTCTAGGGAGGTAGTGCGGATATCTCATACCAGAGCGGACATTGGTTTAGTAGTGTAGAAAAGAGAAGTACGAGTCCTTACACTCAAGTGGTAACTCGCCGGGAGTAAACATCCCACAGGATGAGGAGAAGGAGAAGGAGGTAGTGATGAAGTTAAGGATATATAATTATACTGATAATAATTTATACAGGTGAACAGAACCGTAAACAAAGGGGTAAAAATATAGAAGAAGCCAATATCAAAATACCACAAAAAAAGGACAAAAAGCAACGCCATGTAAGGGTAATAATAGGCCCAATAGGGCGGTCAAAACAGGAGAGTCATTCACAACATCCGCAACCATTAAAAAACAAACGCAATTTCGAGTGTATTCAAACATTAACAATCGTGTGGTGAGAAAGTGCAATTTGCATGAGGAGTATCATCATCAGGCATCCCATAAAGTATTAGAGTGAGTATAAAAAAAAAAGGGTAATCTCGCTATCCGGCAAGCGAAGACACCTTTCCAGCAAATCTAGCTCCGGCACTGCCTCGTTTCTGAAGTCTCTCTCGTTCTTTGCTGTCGACTGCCGGCATGGACGAACCATTACCTTCAGGTCCGCGGATAGTAGGTAAAGCACTGAGGGTATCCCCAGTGCCGTTACCCCCACCGTCAAGACGAGAGGATCGAATGGTTCGTTGGGTGAGGTAAAGCTGCGCGGCTTCGGAGAGGGCGAAAGCAGGCATGTGTGGCGGAATAACGGCTCCGTTCTGAACAAGTAGTTCGGCAACTGGGAAGGGCTTAGCTATGGTGCTAGAGCTCGAAGAACGGCTCGGGATGAATGGTCTGATGGGTGCTTGACGGCCCAGGTTAGGGCTTGCAGGTGGGGTTCCAGCTGGTGCTGGATCGGCTGCTGCTAAAGCAAGGAAGACAGGGTGGGCCTTGCGGGATAGATCGGTGGCGTTCAGATCGGCACGTAGCGCGATGCCGTAGAGGACACCTTGGATATCGTTTTGTTTGATAGAGGCGAGTAGTGTCTCCTCAGCGGTGGAAAACTTAGATAAGGTAGGTGACAAGGGGCGAACAAAAGCACGATCGCTGTACTTTGCGGTGATGAATTTGAGACGTTGCTCGCGAGTGGCGGTTGGACCAGGCTTGATGCCTGGGCCTAACTGTGCTTCCCAGACCATGTTGCTAACCCGGTTTCCTACCTGGAGGAGGATTTCAACGATGTCGTTGGAGAAGGAGTGTATGTCGAGGGTAAGTGAACGGACTTTGGAGATGTGTGTTCCTAAAGACCGGTGGATTCCACTGCATTCGATGCAGAGGACTATGCCGAGATTGATGGAAACCCATTCAACCTTTGAGGTTGAGCAGCAGTCGGCACACCAGGTGTTGCCTTGATCGGCTGTATGAATGGTTTGTAGTAATTTTGCGGGATCGTCGTCATATCCGTGGCTACCACTTCTCATATAGCCAGGTCGTGCGCCTACTGTTGTTCGACGTCCCATGTTGCTCGTATTTGAAGGCGAAGTGCCCTGATGGCCAACTGAAGACACAGATTTGCCAATCAAAGCGGATCCTATGGTGCGTCCAGGTGTTGTATCTTTTGGTTGTGTTTGGTTGGTCCGAGGAGTAGCAAGTCGACCTTCTACAGCACTCTGTAAGGCGTTGTTTATAGCGTTTATCCAGTTCTTCATATCCTGCTCAGAAGTGGCCTGGTAGATTCGCTTGAACTGTGGCGTGATAACCTCAAAGCAGAATCGTCTCTCCGCATTGCGCGCTTCACGTACAGAGGCCATTCGCAAATCGATTGGATCCATGTGCAAGTCCAATTTTTGTTTCCAGTTGCTGTATTCCGAGAGCTTTCCTTGGTCGAGGACGATCCAAAATCTATAAGTCATGTTAGACACACACTCTATAGCAGGATGTGTAAGGAAAAACGGAGGACATACTTATGCCAGGCTTGCTTGTTGATCCCTTTCGGATCGATATGAGACCCAGGGCGTGATAAAGCCCACAACAACCCCTCTTTTTTCTGCTGGCCGTTTGTGCTCTCTGCTGCAGCCATGCTGGTGGTGTCGCGTTCCTCCAAGTCACGAAACCCTTTGAAGCGGTTTTGTGTTGAGGAAACAGACCCGATGTTGGAGCCGGTAGGGACCGTCGCTCCTCCAGTGGGTGAATTTGATCGTCCTTTCGCATTGCCAGTGTAACCCCGAAAGGTAGAGTTGGTACTGTCTGCACGACCGAGGTCGGAATCGGAGTTGTAAGATGTGGCATTGTTGTTGTTATTATTTGTGGTGCTGTTACCACCAGAAGTCGGCGGAGGCGGACCTGGATTCTGAGCAGCCTCTGGTTCGATGTATTTCTTGGTGCTATTCTCGAGAAGTCTGCGCTTCTCCTCTCGTTCGGTACGTTGAAATTTGAATTCTTTGTCGACTTTGTTGACTTCGTCGACCAGGGCGTCAAGGTGAGGTAAAAGGCTTTCAATGATTTTGGAAGTTGATATATGGGCGTTTGCCTGACAGACGGCAAACTGGGTGAGGCTGGCGAGTAGCTCCTGTTCACGCTTTCCGCCAGTCAAATCCTGCATGAAGGAGGAATAGTCGAATCGTTTGAGTTCGAATTTGCGTCGTTTATTCTGGTATTTGGAGTCACTCTCGACTCTTTTCTTTTCTTTCAGGGAATCTTGTCGTTGACCGAGATACTTGCTAACATAGGCGTAATAGTCTCTACTCTCGTCATCGAATTCTTTCTTTTTCACATCGGCCTGTTTGATGTCTTGATGGTAGAGCCGGGAAAGCGGCCGAACAACGTATTCATGCATATAATCAGCATTCTGCTGTTCAGAAATAAGTATTTCTCTTGCGGCGCGGTCGTAGTAATGGTCTAATGCCGGCTGTATTGCCGGCGCATTGGTCTTTGCAGTGTCACTGAGTGTTTTAAGGAAAGCATGAACGGAATCATGGCAGGCAATACGCGCATGATAGGCTGCTTCGGCCTTTTTGAGCAGCTTTTTCATCCTCGTGCGCATAGTTCCAGTCTTTTGTTCTAGAGATTTCATGGTGGCCCTGAATAAGGGACCGTCGTCAACCGTGCACATATCCTCCCCAGGATGGTGGCAGGCGACATCCACCTTGGGTCCAGGGAAGGCAGTTGTGGACGGTTGGACGTTTTGGACGGCATTGTTGCCTTTTGGAAAGTAGTAGCCTCGAAAGCAGTCATGGCTTTCGAGCGCGGACGAAGTGGGAACGAGTTCATCATTTGATTCATTGGGGTCGCTTGTTCTGGACACGTTCGAGTGGGATGAGACCTGTCGGTTGCGTTGTGGCACGGTGAGTTCAAAACCGGTTGACTCGAAACTCGGACTTGTCGAGGGCCTTGGAGGGCCTTGGACCCAAAATTGGAACCAGGCTAAGGTGTTCAATCTGTTGGCCCTCTCATCGTAATCTAGGAAACTACAGCAGTTGCGCCATCCTCCGCATTTTGCTTCATTTGTAGCTGGTGGCTTCCACTTCCAAGTCCAGGTGAACTGTACTGATGGCGTACCACCGGTCTCGAATGTGCCAACATGGCGCACATTTTGATTGTTTTGGAGATTTGGATTCGCATGGAACTCGCGCGTGACCAGGTTGTCAAGTTCCTTTTCGTTTGCAGCGTATGCGAAAGTGAGACTCTTGACCACGTTGTCAGTTGCCGTTGGCAGCGCGCTGGAGACGCCGTTGACGGTTGTCGCAGTTGGAACCGAACTGCATTTTTCTTGTCGTATCACGAAGGTAAAGCAAAAGTTGAGCTCGTCCTCGTTTGTTAGCCGCAAGATGAAGGACGGCCCCGAGCTGTTGTTTGCAGGATCAGGATCCTAGATAGATTGTAGATATCATGTCATCAGTACGGTTCTTTGACAGGGTATAAAACTAGTGTCGCGCAGCCCCAGAGTCCGGAACCAGAGTGTTAATAAACCCACCTGAATAAATTCAATAGGCGTGTTATCGCCAGCATCTCTCTTTGCAGAAATCTGCGATGCTGGATAGCCATTTGGTGATATCACCAAGATAGTGGCGCCGCTCTGGTTGGTGATTACCAGAGAGGAGATGCTCACTATCCAGACAATGACCCCAGTCGGTAATTTAGCACAAGCAAGACACAGACAAGCAGACAGACAAAGAGGACAGCTTACATTTGGTTTGGTCTCTCAGGTAGAGAGCACCCGGAGAAGAAACAGAACGGGAGTTTACGTTGCCCATGTTGAAGGAAGATGCGAAAAGCAGAGAAAAAGCCGCCGCGGGGGCCGTAAAAGAAGTAAAAGGCGAAGTGAAAGAAAGAAATGCGGTCTTTGTATATCAACGAGAACACGCAAGAAAGAAAAAAAAGAAGCCTGATGAAGGCTGAGAGCAATTTGCTCTCTCGAGCAGAGAGCAGTCGCAGTAAAGAGCAGTTTTTTTTGTGGTTTTTTTGTATGAGCGAAAGGACCAAGTTGAAGTTTGGAGATGAAACAGCGAAGTCGTAACTAGCAGTTCGAGCAGTTGTTCGATAGCGAAAGACGGACGTTGGAGCGAAGGTGGATGGAGACGAGAGCGAAAGAGGGTGAGGAAGAGAAGAGAAGAGAAGACGAAGGGGACGGGGACGGGGAAGTGGATTATATGCCTGAGCTGAGCAGGAGGCGTCCGCGGCGGCGCTTTGCAATGTCGTCAGCGACGCTGCGTATCCGTGGTTATCGTGATAAGGAACCGCGGGTTGGGCAGCGCCAGCAGCGAGAAGAGAGTGTGATGAAGGCGCATCTGACGTCGTTCGCAAGGGCTCAAGGAGGGAGGTAGATAGGGTGATGGGTCGGCGGTCGACGGCGGTCACTCGGCGGATGGCGGATGGTGGTGGTGATGGTAAGTTGTTGTTATGGCCAGTTGTGGTTATTTTCGTGAGTTGAGGTCGGCGGATGACGATGGCGATACGAGCGAGATGCGGCTATTAGGTTCGCTGCTTGAGCCTAGTTGAGCTAAGAGGGATACAGCAGCAACGCGGAGCTTGACAGCAGCCACAGGACAGCAGGGAGCAGCTTTGACAGGCGGGCTTCGAGAGAGATCTGTTGTCTACTGCGGTTGTTTGTGGTTGTTTGCTGCGGCGGTGATGGTGGTTGATGTCGCCTGTTTACATCTTCAGCCTCATGCAGGGCGTTGATCGCCCTGGGCTGACCCCTGACATGTTTCGGTAGCTACGGAGTACTCTTCTACACCTATCCAGTACATACAGACAGCTCCTTTTCCGCAGTAGCAGCAGCAGTGGTGGTAGATATGTTCAGCTGCATGTCCTCAATACGACTACTCCGTACACGAGCGCAGGACACTGACGAGGCCTGTGGCGCTGCTCGAGTTCACATGGACACGAGACACTGGGACTTGCCTCCCCACCAGCCGTGGATACAGGAGGCTCTTCCATCGTGGACAGCGCCGAGCCACGCTTCTTACTGCCCCAAATGACGCGCATACGACAGTTTCCTTGTCAGACCGGCCGTTGGTGGTTAATTCGGGGGGCTGGGGGGCGTAAACAAGACAGGTCGACTCTAGATAACGGCCAGTGGCGAGGGTAGACTACCCCATAGCAACGGAACCGCGGTTGACGCGACTGTTCATCAAATCAGATTCTTTCCCATTGTTAACCCCAATATCAACTTCCCCAGCCTCATCTTTTTCCTCTGCTTTGATCCCCGGCCTTGCCTTCCCCAAAAACATTTCTCATGATGCGACCTCCCCAACAACGGACATACAAAACCACCACGGTGAAGTCTCCTAGGCGACTACGAGGTATACCGTCATACGCCCGTCGATACTTCGTGTCTACCGAGCTGTAGGCATCATAGGCGCCTGTATACCTTCCCTCTCAGGCTCATCGTAGTGACGTATATGGCGCCGTACTTGCGTTATGTGATTGCAAGTGCCGGAAAACCGGCAACAGTGGCAATCTGCGAAACCGTGGAAGGGAGTTCTCAGCATGCATATATCTCTCATTCTTGCTCACTTTTCCACGGTTGAAGAAAGCGTGAACAGTATCGAGACATGGACGCGCATTTTTCGCCGTCGCAAGTACGCAGCTGGGCTGGCAAAAATCGCAATGTCGTCGTCAGCGACCCAGAGAAAGGGTAGACTGTGACAGAATGGTATAGAAAATTGCGTCAGTAGTGCTGTCATAGGCATCGTCATATTCATCTGTTCGGAACATTGTGCTCGACGAACATCGTCTAGGGGTATCAGCAAGGTCAACAGGGAGATGTGGTCATCATCTTCCTCGTGACAAAAGGCAAGAGCATAGCTAGAGGAACTGCGAAGTACATCGTAAATGCAAAAGTATCTGCTCTATAGGTGTACTTTCATCTCCGGCGTGAATGTCTCGGTGAAGGAAGCAGATGAAGCGACTTTCCAAGCTTAAAGCGCCAGGCGGGCGACTTTGGCGTTTAAATACCCGCTGCAAGCGATGAGGCTCTGCAGTCACATGGGAGCTAGACCAAATTTGTTCTAGACCAGGTCACACCATCGAAGGTGAATAACAACAGCCAATGAAAATGCAGTGATCTTCACTCCGAATGCAGTGATTGGCTGAATATTCACAGGGCAACACCCCCCTATTTAACCAACTGTCGCTGCTCATTTTCCCAACCTTAACTTCCGTTTCTTTCCAACCAGGAGAAGACAACTTGGATTATCTCTGCTGTATAACAGCTTTTCCTTTACGTACTCCCCTCTGCGGAAAGGAGCTAGAACATCTCGAGTAAACCAAGAGTACGACTTGAATGAAGCAAAGGCTCCTACAAAATATCTTACCTCTCGCGGAGTTCACGTTCAATAACTCGCTACTCTGCTACCAAAAATACCCCATTTTTCATAAATAACGGCCGTTTACGGCTTAAATGAAGCATACGCTCCTGAAACTATACCCTTTTCAGGACAGTAGATGGAAGCTTTAGCTCACAAGCTCAACTCATTCAGTGAGCTCACAAGCGTGGCTTCCGGGAAGCAGAAGATCTGACCGTCGATGCAAATAACGCCATATCAGTGTCTACTAGCCGCGACTACGATGAACTCTAGGACTATAAAGGACTACCAGCGAGCTTTTTGGGCTTCGAAACCTCTATGGACGCTTGATATACCCTCATAGCATATCCACGCTCTTATTACGTGTTGGGATATTCCACTTTAGCCAGGCTCACACATATTACCCAAGGTATCCTTGGGGCATTGGGCCTTTTTGTCCCTTATGGTCCAACATTAAGCGGTCCCCGAAAGGCCAGCCCCCCGGCTAGCCAGAATTCTATCAAGGTCTATATAGAATACTAAAAGTCATGGCTTGGACGGATATACTGACTGCTGTCTGAACTGGCGTTATCGCCATGTGCTTGGTCTTTGCTCAGTAACAGCTAGGGCGGGAAAAGCAGAGGGGAGAAGACGGTTTGGATGCCTCTATTAGGCGGGGGGATGCTACTGATGAGTTTATGGACGTTGTTCCTTTGCCTAGGGGTGCAGCAGGTGAAGAGTGAGAAGGGAAGGCGTTAGAAAGACCGAGAGAGCGGGAGCGCCAACTGAGTTGGCCCATACCAACATCCGGATTTCATCCAGCGAACGGTCGCCACGTCGGTACAGCTCCCGCCGCGGTCCTGGTAAGTAATCATGTTTACGCGCTGATCGACCCAAGAGGATTGGCTATCATACCTAAATGTATTGAATAACCAAGAGCCATAGATGACATGGCGCTCAAAAGATACTCGACAAACTTGATCGACAAGCCACCTGCAAGCTGTCGAAAGATGGCTTGATCCCCCATGATATATTCCATGATTGCATTTTGGGTTGGAGTGATCGAGTGCATAGAGACCCTTGACTCTGGCCCTAGATGTTATTGGCTTCGAGATCGCTACTCTCGTTTATCCCCACGGGCAATTATTCATATTCCAATATTGTTTCTCCTCGGATGTTATCCAAACAATGCAATCAAGATAATGAAAGGTTGCATCGCTAAAGCAAAAGCAATGAAAGATGGACTCCCCTGCGGCGGTAGATGAAAATAAAGACCTGGATGGAGTACCGGGGTCTGCCTTTGGGAACATGCGTGCATATGCACAGATCACTACGTACATCGACTTCCTGGTGGAGGTAGATGAAAATGAAGCTCTGGATGGAATATGGGGTTCTGCCTTCGGGAACGTACGTACATTGCCTACGTCTAGAGCCACCGTATAGGACCGTCTCGTTTTCAAAACTCCACTTTAACGGCATGATTTACCATGGTCAGCGAATGATCAAAAAGTGCCAATAACTTACTATGGGTCGAATTTGTTGTCTGATTCATCAGCAAAGTCAACAAGAGAGATGTGTCATGAGCCCACGCGAGGTGGTTGGGCCGCATACCTTATACAAAGGAAACAAAAGTTGCTATAACGAAGACAACAAACCCTGCTGGAACTGCAACATCACCGGCAACAGTAGACTTCACTAAAAGCTTCGAGCCTGTTCCCCCTGCCGCACTTCCCACAAGAAAATAGTGCCAAAGGCTAGGGAGAGCCAACGATTGGAAGTCTGGAATACTTCCTGCTTGCAATCTCTAGGCTGGTAATCTATACAACTGCACTCTACAAGATATCCTAGTTTTGCGAGCATGGCAGGTCCAAGGTGTTGCCTGGATGCTACAACAGGAAGAATCCGTCATTAAATCCGGCATTCTCAACGACGCATGTGGCTTAGGTAAGACAATCTGTTGGAATATTACATTGGCTACTACGACTCGCACTCATTACCCAAATATTCCTTGGGGCATTAGACCTTTTAGTCCCTGGTAATCCAACACAATCCAGGCGTTATCAGTAATCTACTTTGCAGCCAAACGTCGAACAACAGACCATCATCGTTGCCCATTCGGCCTGCTAACATATTGACAGCTTATTCAAGTAAGCTTGTCAAATATACAGCTTCAACCTAATGGCGACTGGTGTGGGCTCACTCTTTTAGCTCAGGCGTTTGACGGAGCCTCAGGATATAACCTACAGCTTTGACCGAACGTCAGAGAAATGTGTTGGGATATTTAGCTAGAGCGGGAGTGTGGTATGGATGATATGGCTTCTTATTGGGGTGTTAGCAAGTCTCTAGGTGTGAAGATGGAATATCAACAGCCACGCCTATATTACCTAGACATCATGTTGTGGCTCCGTCTTGTTGGATGTTGGATGTTGGTAAAGTTGTGGGTGTTTTTGAAATATAATAGCAAAGTAGACATTACCGATACACTTTATCCCTATACATTTTCTCATCTATGTAATAACCGACCCGTCCAAGCAGCATCTTCCATCCTCGAACCTCGTAGGGGGTAGGAATAGCCAAATACCATCAATATTCCATTTTAGGGCTAGCGCCTTTCTTTCCATAGATGCACCACGTGATATGTTTTTTTGCTTTTGCCCAAACGTCGAAAACGAACAAGTCGACAAGATACCAAGAAGCCTACAACTCGAGCAGATCTTTAGTTTGTCAAGGGGAAAGAAGCTTTAACTGCTAGATACCCATTCTCACAGCTCCTACGCTGGTTGTTTTGCTGATATACCCGAGGCTTAAACATATACTATCAGCATGGCGTCACAGCTTCTCCCACTAGGTGGGCTGACCCCAACCCCCCGGCTGTGGAATACCCCCTGCACCGCTGCTTTAGAGGAGATACTGACGGTTTAATGATGTGGTACTGTAGAGCTGATTGATAAGTGCGTTGGATCAAAGATATGGGTTGTTATGAAGGGTGATAAAGGTGTGTTTGAAGAAGTTACATTGGTAGTTGTTGGTGGTATGCTTTTGCTAATTGATACACTAGAGTTCTCGGGGACGCTGCTTGGATTCGATGATTATGTTAGTAAGTGCTTAGCTGCCTTTCGTGACGATGTGGTTGTTTGAGTATTTGACTAACGTTGGAGTATAGACATGGTGCTCGAGGATGTGACTGAATTGTATGCAGACAGTACACTCTACAGAGCTACTTTGAACGGTTCATGCTAACTTCTTCAGCGACTACTCTGGCGGCCAAACGAAGCTTTCTAAGATCCTCTTAAACGGAAACAATGTGTGCATGGTGAGTTGTCTTTAATTATTAGATTGGGCGAGTATCTAGCTAACGAGCACGCACCAGTTAATACCTGGCGGCGAAGGGCCGGTCAGCGCAGCTCCTTAAGGGACTTCAACGCTGTGACGACGGTAGATAAACAACGGACGCGCTATAACAAATGAATCTCATTTCATAAATCTCGTTAGAAAAAAAAAAAGAAAGTTTAATCTAAGTCATCCCGTAAGGTATTACATTAATAAATAATGAAATCGACGGAGCCCACAGAAAGCCATAAGAAAAATGTCGTCAGGGGGCAAGGGAAAAACGTAGACGAAAAATAAACAAGGCTTGTCCAGCTGGGACCCAAAGCCACAATGCAAGGTAAGGTGCATGTAAGATGTAAAAACATGATCGAAAAAAAACCCCGTCCGGTAAAAAGGTTAAGTAAGTAAGTAGTAAGTTAGAAGCAGTAAAAGACCATATATATTTTTTTCGCCGATATAAAACTCCTGTTGTGTTCCTGCTCACGCCGGTTTGCTTGACCTTTCTTTTTTTTCTCTTAATTGTCGACTTGTGTCGAGTTGGGTTTATGTTATAGCGAAGAAGGGGAAGGTTGGTGTAGCTTGTAGTTCTCGATGGTATGCAGAATCAGCCTGGATTCTATGGTGTGTTTCTCATGTAGGATGTCTATTGCGGTTCGGCCCTTGCTGTCGAGTGCATCGATAGGCACGCCCATGTCCAGCAGCACCTGCGCTGCTTTCTCAGGGCATTCACCGGGCGTGCAGGCGGGCGAGTTTGATGCTAGGATGTGCAGAGCTGTTTGGTTGAGATGGTCAAGGGCTGTGATGTCGGATCCGGCCCTGAGGAGACCTCGGAGGAGAACTATGAAGGCGCTGCCTTGGGGGTCGTGTGGGTTTCCTTGTTGGTAGTGACAATGTAGCGCGGACACTGCTCTGAGCAGCGGCGTTTCGCCGTTTGTGTTTCTGGCTGATAGATCTGCGCCGGCATCCAGTAGGAGCTGGACTACCTTTTCATCCGGTTGGGACGTGGAAACATGCAAGTGTACTAATGAAATGTTAAAAGCGGGAACAAAACGACCAAAGACTTTTGACATAAAACGGTGAAGGTTACGTACGTGGGGTATTGAGTCGATCGTCCAGAGAGTTTACGCTGGCGCCTTGACTGAGCAGGAACTTGACGAGCTCTGGGGAAGGCTGGTCGGTGAAGCAGGCAGCGTGAAGGGGAGACTGGTATCCGAGGGCGCAGTCACCGTCGAGACTCATGTTGGAAGCCAGCAGCATCTCGACGACCTTGAGATGGCCTGAGGCCGCAGCAGCACTGATGGCCCTGCTGGACTTTCTGACGATCTCTGGGTCTGCGCTCTCCAGCAGCAGCTTGACGACGGAGGGGTCCCCCGTCGAGGCTGCGCTGACCAGGACGGAGCTGGGGCTGCCGTCTGTGGGGTTGTCCAGGACGGCGCCATTGTCAAGGAGGAACTTGACGGTCTCGTAGTCCGTGAATCCGGCAGCGTGTCCGAGGAGGGACGGGTCCTTGGGAGACGGCGGGTTTACGGATCCTCCGTTGTCGAGCAGGAACTTGATGAGATGCTGGTCGCGCGAGAGGACTGCCTCGAATAGCTTGGTTCACGGCCTCGTTAGGATCCGAACAAACAGTAGAAAGAACACAACAACGAAAAGAAAGAACGGAAGGAAAAGAAAGATAGAAAAGAAAGAAATGAGCAGCATGATGATAAGAAGCATACCATGCCAGACTCATCGACCGAGAAGCCGTGGTCAAGCAGGACCTGGATGGTCTCCATCTGCTTGGGCTCGACCTTGCGCGGCGAGAGCGAGTAGTACAGCACCATGCCGAGCGCATTCCGCCCGTCGAAGCCCTTCCGGCTCTTCTCAGCGCCCCTGTCCAGCAGCAGCTTCACGATGTCGGCGCGGTCCCTGTTGGCCGCCCAGTGCAGCGGGTACGAGTTTCCCGCGCGGTCTCGGTCGAGGATGTTGACCTCCGCGCCGTGGTCGAGCAGGAAGCGGACCACCTCGACGTCGCCGTTGTGGAAGCACGCCAGGTGCAGGGCGGCCATGCCCTCGAACCCGTCGCCCTGCAGCGCATTGATATCGATCTCGCCGGTGTACGCTGCCCGAATCTCGTCGACGGTGCCCTGCCGCGCTGCGTCGAAGAAGGCCGTGTAGGAGGGGCTGTCTGGCGGTGCCCATGTCGCCTCCATCGCTATGCCGGGCAGACGAGACGCTTACCCTGATCCCGCTTGCATGAAAGGTGGCCGAGAGGAGCGACCATGGACGAGCATGAACGAGAGGGAAGGGCGTAGATATAGAGAGGAACAGCCGGAGCAGCAGAGAAGAAGAAAAGAGGCGTGAGGTGAGGCTGGTCGCTGGCTTGAGTATTTTTCTTATATTTTATTTTTTAAGGGGGGGACGAGAAAGTCCGCGATGTTGTTCGTTTTTTTTTTCTTTTCTTTTCTTTTCTTTCTTTGTAGCAGGAAGACGCCAAGCTGGTGTTAGTTATGTGTTATTCATGCTTATAGACCGATAGACTAGAAGACGACGAAGAGCAGAGGACGGCCTTCACCAGGACGGGCTCATAGGAAGAGAAGGCATCGATCCGTGGAAAAGGACGAGAGGCTTCGCTTCCTGGCTGCTTCGTCCAACGGGAGCTGCATGCGAGCGCCGGGTTGGGCCACTGAGTGCGCGCAGCAGAAGCCAAGGGACAACAAGCTTATCTTGTTTGTTATTGTCTAGCTTAGCTCGCTGGCCAGCTGGCGGCCTTGCTCTTGGGCTGCTGAATGTCTGGCTTGATCGGCAGCTGGCGGTTGCTGTCGTGGAGCAGTCGAGGGACGACGAGGACGAAGTTGAAGACGAGGACCAGGTTGGCGACGAGGTTGAAGACGGGATGGCAGGATGGGATATACAGAGGACATGACGGAGTACATGATGGGCAGTTGAACGGTTGCACAGCGGGAGACAGACATGGATATGGACATGCAGCGGGCGTCTACTACGGGTGCTCTCGCTATCCTGCATGGACTCTGAACTGTCTATATGGAGTCCCTGGCTATACGACTACGACCAGGTAACTATATATCCCCTTATATATACAAGCAGTCGCCACCTTGGAGACGCAAACAGACTCAACGGTGCAGAGGCAAAGGAGACAAGGAAGAGAGACAGAGGTATAAGCTTAACCAAGTTACACCTGTGGACCGAGCCGGCCCTTTCTTGCGGCTGTCCCATCCGTGATTCAATCGGGATCTCCATGATGATCTGAGATGGGTGGCATATCAGAATACGGCGGCTGACGCTGTGCTACGCCGAAAGTCTCTGGCCCAGTCACAGCAGATGGGGCCGTTTTATATCGTCATTTGACCAGATGCTGAAAAAGAGGAAGACGAAACCGGCCTGAGAGAGCGTTACTACGGATGGTACGGACACTCCAGCTGCTATACAGTCTGATTCGTCGTCCTCGCTTAGAGGAAAGTCAGGGCTGAAACTCATATCCTCAACGCTGGCTATTGGCGGAATTCATGGCCGGAGATGCGTCTGCTCAGTGCATAACTAAACAGTATCCAGTCTTGCCGTTAACTGCTGCCCCAGTTATTGACGCTTCGTGATAGTGGGTGTTCAAAGGCCCAGCTTTCACTATTATCCGATCCTACTATCCAGAAACTCGCTTGACTTGCACGCCGTCTCTCACATGGCATGTAGGGATGCCGGACCAGCCTTGATGGACCGTTGTCAGTAACTAGTGATGTGGGGAGACCGAGGATGCTGCCCGTCTAGACATGTTTACGGAGTATTCTCTAAACTTGCGGCCTGAGGCTACCAAGAAAGCCTTGCTGCTCGAGTTTCCAATGCGTCTAGTTACCACCAACTGGGTAAAAAGCAACGTGTGCTCCCTGCATGAAAAGGAAGAAGAAGAAGCAGAAGAAGGGAAAAAGCAAGACGATTTCAGGGCCGGAGATTGCCGTGGGTGTTTACTTACTGACTCTATGATCAGTTAGGTGACGAGAAGAACTGACGGAGTACGGCCCGAATGAGGGCCCTGCGGTTTTACTGCCTGAAACTCCATCTTCTCTGCGGCATCGTAACTCTTCGGTGCAGCGGAAGCTAGGTTGTTCAACCGGCTAGCCAACAAGCCAGAACTAACTCAACTGCGTTGCTGCTGATGCAAGGCTTCATCAAAGTTCATGTATCCAAGCCAGAGGCTACTTATGCAACGTTACTTCGAAGAACAGCCCCAGGTGCAAGGGCTGCATACGGCACAGTTGACTGGTTTACTAAATGCTGTCTCGAAACACAACGCCGCGCCACTGGATGCTGGGTAGGAAGCAGCGTATTCGCTCTCGAAGGATCAATCAATAACCAAAACTGGTCAAGTCCCAGCTGGGGGGACCGCGTCTCTGGATAATTAAGGTGTGAAGTTGTGGACAAGACTTATCCGCTTGAACCCAAGGCCGCATGTTCAGGGGTAAGGATACGATACTTTGTTTACTCGTCTAGCTCGGTAGCTAGTCTAGACGGCATTGCTACAGCACGAATGGCATCGAGAGCTGTCTTTCAGCTGCTGCTGCTGGCCATGCATTATTATTAAACCTATCACGCCCTATCGAGCACATTCCATTCTCGCACACCGAAATGATCGAAGAAAGAGACGATGTGACGTGATATTTATCCTTCGTCCGTCCGCACAGCTGGGCTAGTTATTTAGTTACTTAATGTACGCCAATGTAACACGTAACTGCAGTGGCTCTGGACGAGACAGGCGTAGACGCAGCCGCAGCTATACGTAGATACCTACTCCATAGTTACGACGGCTTCGGCCCCCGATGCAAGAGAAAAATCAGGATGAAGACGAAGCCACCAACTCACGCACACCAGTATCGACTGTCTCATTGGCCTTCGGCTGCTTTTAACTAGCTGTCTCCCTAGACTGACTGGTTATCTGGTTAGCTGGCTAGCTCACTTAGTGACTCCAGTCAACCAGTATAGATCAGCAACAAGTCCACTCTCCTTCTCCATCCCAGCCTCATCACCCCAGCTTCCCCACCAGACGCCGACGACGAAACTGCCCTGCCGTCCCTTATCCAGCTATCGTCTCCCGCCAGCCTCAGATGCCTCTCTCCGGACAGTTGGCTGTGTCTTACCTGCTGCATGAGGTTTCAACGCTAACAGAATCAGCCCTGCCATGGCCATCCCCGGCGTCACGCTGGCCAACCAGCCTGGCCCCCTAACCTGATATCACGCTTGCTTTCACCGCATATCAGGATATCAGACATGCGCGGGTCGATGATACCCACCAGCCATGCAGAGACCCTTTTTTTCAACCCCTGCCCCAAGTCATAATAAGCCCCTGTTTGCCACGAGGATCGCTGAAGGCTAGCCTCGTGAAGAAGAAATGAAGAAGCATCCACCTCCATAAAAGGCAGTTAGCGAGTTACTTGCCCTGCGCCTGAAGAAGGTGACGAAACTAGTCTACATGGAACTTATGCATACATACCCCTGGCCAGGACAAATATCCGTATACTCAGTGGAGATAAACTCCTACTAGCCATGGCATAGCAATTATCCCTCGTCTTAACGGATATACTCTGCTTGGCCCCATCTTTGCCAACGGGGATTCCATTGATTCCATCAGTCGTCTCAAAGGGGTGGACTGGAATTAAGTGACTTACTGGCTCGTCGCGGCATACGTACATAACCGTGCATGATACGGTGAGCCTTGTTTGGGAAAATCTGGCCATGAAGGAGGGGGAGGGGGGGGCGCCATGGAGATGGATCTCTAGTATGGGTCTCTATAAAGGCACATGATGCCAGTGCATCCGTGGGAATGACCCGTGGATCTCATATATTCATGAAGGATATAATACCGATCATACCCCTGCCTCAAAACCCTTTGGAATCATGATTCTATAGTTAATTCATTCGCTTTACTTTCACCTCCATACGCCCATTCGACACCTCGACCACCGCCCACTTGCCATTCAACATCCATACATACGTCCCCTTCAACGGAGACATGGATTCGAGCAGCGACAACTCAAGCAAGAAACGGACAAGAAAGTGGCATCAGCGTGGGTTCTCAGGCTGCTCGACATGCAAAAAGAGACATGTCAAGTGTGACGAGACGGACCCGGCTTGTTTGAACTGCATCAAGCGCGGTGTAGAGTGTGACGGTGCTCATCGAAACGCTACTTTCAAGGTATACATGCAATCACCGCCGATACCTACCTCAAGTCAAGAAGGGGCCAACAACGCCCGGGGAGTGCCAAAGGCCAACAGCAACTATATGCGATCAATTGATATAAAAGCGAACTACTCGCAAAACGGAACACTGGGCTTTGACGAAGCAATATATTACCCTTACTTCGTGGATACGGCGCCTACGTTTCTAGCCATACACGAAACCCCATATCACTCGAATCCGTTCAGAAGCATGTTCCCACATTATGCATGTACGTCTAGAACGCTCTCACGGGCAATGAGTGCTGTGGGGGCACTTCACCTTGCAAATACAACGGCGGGGCAGGATAGATCGGTACATCTCCACCATGCCATGAACGCATATGGAGAGATAGTTCAGTCTCTCGGGCAAGCCTGGAGTAATCCCGAATGCCAGTTCAGACTCGCGGATTTCGCAACTTGTTTGCTTTTATGCATCTTTGAGGTAAATTGTCCATCGTCTCATTTGATAATTATCTGTGGCTCACACTTCTGAACAGATGTTAGATTCACAGACAGAAAACTGGAAAGTGCATCTAACAGGTGCCCGGGATATTTTCGATTCACTTAAATCACACGGACAAGCCGACCCTTTGGACCAATCGTTTAAATGCTTCCTCGTCTCTCTGATGGAATACCTTGATGTTGTGGGCGCAATGTCCACAAATGAAGGAATAGTGAAACGCCGCAGCCCTTACAGTGAAGCGTATGCTGCCAACGGGCAACAGTTACCTTTTACATCTCCAACGATTAACTCAGGACTTACAAAGGCCCATGCCCACTTTAACAATATCCGCCATGCCTGGTCTGAATTAATGAGCATCAAAGCAGATATTAATTTGTTCCACAACGCAATAAGCCATGGTATATCAGCAAGAGAAGAGGAGGGTATCCGTCGAGGATTAGAAGATAAGCTGGCATCATGGGAATCAGCCTTCTGGTTCGAAGGTATACCCAATATTCCTGAGAACGGCACATTGCTGGAAAGCATAGCATGCATCAGAGCCCATGAACAAGCAACTATAATATACCTGCATAGGGTTGCCATCAGTGGACATCAGGCAACACACCACTCGCCTTCACATGTACGGACTGCCGCGCACTGTATCCTATCATTAGCAAGGAGACATGCGAAGGGAATTGGAAGGCTAGCCATGCATTGGCCCGTGTATATGGCTGGCCTAGAGGCTGTTGATGAAAGTAATAGAGCCTTCATACGAGAATGGTACGGCGAAACCGTCTCCCTTGGGTTCAAAGTTCGTCAATCTTTTTATATCATTCTCCGGGAAGAGAGCCAATGCTAACAAACTGATAGGTTGCAGACAAGGCATTGCCGATGCTAGACTCTAACATAAACAAATGGGCCGGAGTGTTGCCAAACATCTAAATGGCACTTCTTCCGTGAAGTGCTGGCTGACGATAACATAATCAAAAAAGAGGAAAATATAGAATCTTAGACCAAGTGCTGGTCGAATAGGGACGATGGTATATGTAGTGATAGGTTTCCGGCGTTTGATAATGGATATTGATTTAACGACTGCTTCTGCTTGTATCTTGTTGAGGAATGAGCTTCATTATCACCGTTGACATGCCATTTGCATGTTTAAATATTATTAATCTGCCAGCTGGCATTGGCCTCTTCCTCATTGGCTATAGAACCTTAAATAGATAGGATGACTAAGCAAAGGACAGTTACGGGATATAATTAATCCGCCATCCCCTTTTGGCCGTTTTTGGACTTCAACAGCAGAACAACAACAGAACAACAGACGATAGACCGCAGACGACAGATATCAAATCACTGAGCGCTAACGGCGATGGTAGGGTTCTTCTGTTAGCCATCTCGAGTTGGGAAAGGACATGGGTTTGTTCCTGATTTTTGTTTAGGATGTACAATCTCCTGCCTATTTCAATCCTGTCGACATCCCACATTCCGACTGATGGGCCGGGAGGATTCGGGTCTTGAATTTGGTGGATAATGGTTATTATAATGAATGGTACTAATGGCATGGACTCGTTTATTGTGGATAGGGGGTCAATCCTTGACCATCTGGTCCGCATGGTTATTTATATGGGGCATCCAACTCGAACATCTATAGATCTCCCACACCAATGTTCTCATATTGAGCAGGATTGTTCGTGGCTCGGCTGGTGGTTGTGTTTTGAATGGCGCATAGGGAGATTACGCATGCAATCGAATCAGCTCGGAGAATATTGGCGACACCACCAAATGCTACCCCTCCGTTTAGCGAATGTTTCTGTGCAGAACCAGTTTATGGGCAAAATAGCATCCAAAACTGCTTGTTGCTGGGATATTCAGGGGTAAAGACTGCGGATTCTCATGTTCTACAAGGCAGAAACCTGGCATGAGATTGGTCCGCCATGTCCAACATATTCTCACCTTACTTCCCTTAGACCGTGTAAGGGCGTCAGATAAGTGAATGGCACTTTAGCACCGCTAACCCGGATAGCTTGTGGGTACCTTACGCAAATGGCTCCGGGGCCTATCTTTCCCTTTCCCTTTGTCGATAAGTGTGGAGGGTTAGTATGGAGTACACAAAGTACTCTGCACGGAGTATATGGCTAGCTATTATGGCCCCTTCTATAAAACGGAACAAGGCAATTTAAGGACCGTCCGAAACGGTACTTCGGCGGCTGCAGACGATGTCTTGAGATTATGAGAGGTTGGACGGTCCGTATCCACTACTTGTTAGTTAGTTTGGGCCAGCTCATGCAGAAAGGAATACGAGCTTAATAGGTTACCGGCCAGGACGCCGATTCGATGAGAAACAACCAGCAGACCAACAAAGGAGTTGGATATTCTCATCCACCGTCAATCAGCATACGAGAAGCAACCGAGTCTCTGCGGAGAGAGAAGACAGCCGAGCCAACAAATGGTCATCAGGTGTCGCTAAGAAAGGCTCTAAGCCGCTTCTTCGGTCCAAATGTCAAGCTGTATCCATGCACTCTTTAAGCTTATACGAAGTTTCGCCGTTGAACTCACCAACTGACACGCCCAACTTGCGAAGTTGGAGCTCACCCCCTGGCACGCCCATCTTTGGATCCCGGCCTCGTGTCGAATCGAAACTAATGCTGTGCAACATGTCGACGACGGGAAAGAGTGAGTTCGAAACTGTGGCAGTTTGGCCGGATATAAATAAATCGGACATCCTCGAAACTCGTCAGCCAGCTATCTAGAGCGCTTCTGTGAATAATGGCTTTCATCGGCCGAACTGCCAGCGAATAAACCAGGGTCCCTCCTTGTTGTTTCTCCGGTTGGCCAGCTACTATTATAGTCCCCCCGGCGCTTCAGTCCGCATCTAGGGGTTAGCCAGAGATTATCCTACAAGGCCTTGGTCTCTTCTTGGTTCCGCGACTGGGCAACGAGGGGGGCTGAACCGTCGATTCAGCGTTAGTTCGGCCTTGTCTACCAGGGAGATTGTTTTAAGAGTCTCCCTTCGCCCCCGTGCGTTTTCTCTGGTTCTGTTTTTGGCGATCGTTCTTACGTTGTTTCAAAAATAGGTTGTTTGCCGTCAAGGAAAATTCTGTTCTGTTCGTTCGGACGACGAGATACATATCCATGAGGAGGCGCATCCGGGACTCCCTTTAAAGCCGGCAATTTTGATCCATTCTTAAAACCGATATTATTGCTGTCAAGATAACTAAAGTCGCTGTGATGGTTTCCGTCTTGGAAATATCGGATCAAGCCATCCATCCGTAACTAAAGCAAGGTTTGCATCTTGCTCGTCACTTCCGCTATGTCTTATAGATATCGAGACGACTTTGGCGCTCGAAGCGCATCTGTTTCAACTGCTCGCCGTCCCGAATCGACGTTTGATATTGAAGTGCCTCGTTCGCACTCATATCCATATTACCAGCCGCCTCCAGGTTACATTCCCCGCCATCTCCATGGAGTCGCCATAGAAACGCCTCTCATCGAAGAGGGTGGGCGCAGGCCAAGCGCACCGGCCACCTTTCTACGGTGGTTTGTAGATGGCTTCAAGCGCGATCCGGATGCACAGCTCACTACAAGGACGTCGGCGTTCTCTGACCGCAAAGCCTTTGATCTTGCTGGAGCCGCAGCAGCGACAGCAAACTCACCTCTGAAACGCAGATTACATGGCAGGCACCTGCAAATGATCGCTATCGGAGGCTCTATAGGTATGTGGTATTTCTTGCTGGCAGTACATTAAATTGAAATGCTTATTCTCTTGAGCTTATAGGAACTGGCTTATTCGTTGGCTCAGGTAAATCACTGGCCACAGGTGGCCCTGCTTCGGTGTTGATTGCATTCCTACTCGTTGGTGTGATGATCTATTCCACTGTCCATGCACTGGGAGAGATGGCCGTCCTCTTTCCAGTCGCCGGCTCATTCTCAGCCTACTCTACTCGCTTTTTAGACCCTGCATGGGGGTTTGCGATGGGCTGGAATTATGCTCTACAATGGCTTGTTGTATTTCCGCTGGAGATCGTGGCTGCTTCTGTTACAGTGTCTTATTGGTCGACCTCCCTCTCGCCTGCTCTTTGGGTGACCATTTTCTATATTTTAATATTTGCGATCAATCTATTTGGTGTACGAGGGTATGGAGAAGCGGAGTTTATTTTCTCGATTGTTAAAGTTGTTGCTGTAGTGGGATATATGTGAGTGCCACTCAAACAAGAATTTTGACGCAGGTTGCTAACCTATTTAGAATTCTCGGTATCGTGCTTAATATCGCTGGTGGGCCTGAAGGGAGCTATATTGGCGGCAAGTACTGGCGTGATCCGGGAGCTTTTCACCATGGCCTCAAGGGTCTATGCAGCTGTTTTGTTAATGCTGCATTTGCCTTCACGGGCACTGAATTGGTCGGACTCGCTGCTGCTGAAGCTACTAATCCGCGAAAATCCCTCCCTACGGCTGTAAAACAGGTCTTTTGGCGGATTGCGCTCTTCTACATTATAGCTTTGACAATGGTTGGCCTTCTCGTTCCATATACCGATCAACACCTTCTGAGACCCGGGTCAGATGCAACTTCCACGCAATCCAAGGCCTCTCCGTTTGTCATATCCATTAGAAATGCTGGAATTACTGGCTTGGACTCAGTGATGAATGCAGTTATTATGATCTCAGTTCTCAGCGTTGGGAACTCAGCAATATACGGGTCCTCACGTACCTTGGCAGCGCTTGCAGAACAAAACCAAGCACCCCGTTTCCTGGCATATATCGACCGCCGAGGAAGGCCCATTTTTGCAGTTGGAGTTGCATTCGTGGCAGGAATGCTATCTTTCTTGGCTGGATCCAGCCACCGTGATGAAGCATTTACTTGGATGATTGCCATCTCTGGCCTTTCAGCTATCATGACCTGGTCTTCTATCTGTCTAGCACATATCCGGTTCCGCCGGGGATGGCATGCACAGGGCCATTCGCTAGATGAGCTTACCTTTCGCTCTCAGCCCGGCTTGATAGGCTCTTACGTTGGCCTCGTTTTCAACATGCTAGTTCTTATTGCCCAATTCTGGGTTGGCCTTTTCCCTGTTGACTTGAAGGATAAGTCTGCCAAGGGACATACGCAGAATTGGTTCTCAGTTTATCTTGCGGCTCCAATCGTGCTAGTTTTCTATATTCCTTACAAGATATGGTTTAGGACCTCTATAGTAAGGGCTAAAGATATGGATTTGAAGACTGGCCGGCGGGACCTGGATATTGGTGACTTGATCGCTGAGGAAAGACAGTATAGGGAGCAGTGGCCGGCTTGGAAGAAAATTTATAAGATTTTCTGCTGATTTCTGGGAGCACATGGTATTAAATAGTTAATTCTCATTTCATTTAGCGGTTGGTGTTTTGGAGCTTTATTTGGGTGTATGATGAATTGGTTTGGAGGCAGATTATTCTTGTCATGTGGCTATTGAGATCCCCGTCATTTACCAGACGATATGCATTTTGTACATATACTGTATTTTCATGAGATATGACGCTCTTATTCTCTAATACTATCGTACAGATTACAAAACTATAATTCATGCCATCAGTTATTGTCCTTATGTATTAATGTTTCCTTGAGTGACTTTGATCTTGAGGTTGGCATTGATCAAACGGCCACATTGTTCGAAGCTCCTGGCGATCCCCATCACTTTCTAGTGGATCCATAGCAGCCTCGTACAAAACTTAATGTGCCTTCTTTACCTCCTCCCAGCGCTCTGCAGGCACCCAGCCGTCTTCCTCGACCCCCAATATTTCAATTATATCTCGTCTAATCTCCAACATTCCATCGTATATATCAAGCTGTTCTTTATAGAAGCTCTTCTCTTCTGCTCCCATGGCCGGAATAGGACAGTCATTCTGAAAACCAAGCGTTGTCCACGAGTCTCTCAACCTCATCAATTCATAAGTAAATGGAACAAACCCGTCCCGCCATGTGCGATGACAATAACGAAATGGCCGGAGGAGGGTCTCGTCAATCTTCCTGGTTGCGCCGAGGCGAGGTGCTAGTAGGGCTAATCCTACCTCATATGACTGATAGCAAAGAGACTCTTCCGAAGAGTCTGATAATCCTTCAGCGGGAAATTTGGCGAAATCAGGTGCCTCATCTGCATAATAGAATGCTGGCTCAATACTCGCTGCTTGCCAATCAATGATTCCAGTCACAATTGTAGGATCATCCTGGGAGACAAAAATATTTCTTTTGTGAAGATCTGGGTGGAAGAGGGTGGGTGATGCACTAGCTTGAATATCCGGATGCTGGATGAGATGAGGGAAAACATTTTGGGCCGTCTTGAGAAGCTCCACATGTCTATCAATGGAACCTTGGTATGTGGCTTGCTGTTGTAGGCGAAGAGGTTGGTGAGGTGGTGGTAGTCTAGCAAGCCCAGAGTCGACCAAAGCAGACGCGTAAGATGATAGAGTACCCCCTAGGAACATATAGTTAACTGGCTGAATGATGAGATTAAGAGGAAGGTTTACTTACATGGGCCTCTGTTTGGCTTTTCAAACCTGTAGTATCTTGACTCACCAACATTGTAGTCCCGGTAGGTGCTGCTTCTGCAATGCGGCCCAATACAATATCGATGGTCAGCATCTAACTTCTGCTTTGAGCCAGCGTCCAGGAAAGGTGAATCAGAAAAATAAAGGCTGCCATAGGCTGGAAAGTCAAGTTTCGTTATTGGAAAAATGCTTGTACAGATTGATCCAGTACACTTTATTTTTTTGTCTACCGGCATATCTATCCATGCTTTTTGGAGTAGAACACCACCGGCATGTTCCATTATAATATATGCACTCCCTATAGGATTGGCCGGGTCATCATTCCAATCTAGAATATTTGGAATTGGAATTTGCGTATTGCATTTCACTACCCATATCTATTAGTACTAGGATATTGAGTAGAATATGCTACTTTATCCCTTACAGTATGTCATAGTAGCAACTTCAGAATTCGTGATATGCCTTGCTGATCCAGCAGTAGAAGTAGGAAGCTTGACAACAACATTCTTGTCATTATTGGTTTCGATAATGAATACTTTGCTAAACCCGCCCTCTATCTTCTGAAAGTTTTTAATAGAGGTAGCAGAAGGGCAGAGTGAAAGAACCTTTTCACACAAGCGATCAAAATCAAACTCAATGTACCGCGCAGCGCGCTGTTCTTTGTCAAGGTGCAGCCACCAGCCAGCGGTGTAAGGAAAAATTGCTGTATGGTGTTATCAGTGTATACCGGTTGAAGTATAGCGACAGAGCCTTACATGCTGGAGATATCTTCCCAAGCAATGCCCCCTGGAAAGTATCGCCAACAGCGTTGGAATGGAACAGTCGAGGTGCTGTGCATGCCAAAAAGAGCTGCGATTTCTCGCATGGCCTCCGAGTCCGGCTCAAGAGGGAGATGGCGTATCTTGCATTCAGCATTGATCCTCTGGAGATGCCTTTTTCCAACATGATAAGTCCCTATCCCTGGCCCTCTACAGGGTATCTCAAGTTCGAGGCAGTTTCGAAACAGAAGCTTTTACTGCGTAGAGCGTTTGCCGCTAGAGTTTGCCCCTTTTCTGTGTGAGACCAACGTGAAATCTTGTTTCAATCCTGGGCCTGGATCAAGGGGCGCGGAAACTGTCTGGCTACCAGCTGAACCAGCCCAGCTGCTGTTGTGTTAAGCCGTCGTTAATTAATTGACAAGCGCCCAATATAAGCCACAAATTTCTATTTATAAGCTCCGTGTTTCTAAAAAAGGAAACCTAGCCGTCTCGGAAAAACCGGCGGAGAAACAACGGAAAAACTTTTCGACGCACTAAGCCTTATCGGGCTGAATTTACCATTAGTCAGCCCATTTGATAAATCACGTGACGCTTATCTAAGCACCTACGTAAGATACAAGCCTCCTTTGCCTTCGTCTGCCTCAAGAGCTTCGACCGATTTCGACTTCACCAGATCCTTCAGCTTTCTCTTCCTTCACCTTTTGCTTCGTCGACGGCTCCGTCTCTCGTTCGTGTCATTTTACTTCCTGTCATTTCATTCCTTGTTTTTTGGGCTAGCTGGATCTGCTCTCTGACTCTGTTCCTGACGCATTTCGGGCGCTCTTCCCCCTGCTTCCAACTTCTTCCCCCCAGCTCACGCGCCAACGGCCGAGCAAGATATTCCAGCGAACCGGACATTCACACAGCGCTTCGTCGGGCCCCGATAAAGTCGACGCTCCTTTCCTTATCCCGCAGTCATGAACACTGCCGTGGCGGTACCGGGGTTCGCGGACTCCTTCTGGACGCCCGACTATGCCTCTGGGATTCATACTCTGTTCACAAAACTCCACCAGGGCATCGTAGAGAACCAGCAGATTCTCACGATGGCTCAGATGCGTGCCGAAGCAGAGCGTGTATACGCCGCACAGCTAGGTGCGATTGTTCCAGCTATTGATCGCAAGACCGGTGGTTTCGATCGTGATGATGGCGCCAGTGTCCGCAAGGTTTGTTCCCGGCATGGTAAACGTTGACTAAACCTTTTATCTAACATTTGACAGGCGTTTGAATGTATGCGGAAGCAGATGGTTGAGGAACAAGCCATTCACCAGAAAATTTCAAGCAGCATTCAGCAGCTCGTCATCCAAGAATTCAGTCGCTGGGCAGGCGAGCATGAAGCCCGAGTGGTTACCTGCGAAAAGGCGCTCAATTCACGACTGAGGGAATACGCCAAACAATGTGACGAAGTGAGCAGTTTGAATGAGAAATATCTCAGCAAGTGTCGCCAGATACACGACCGGGAACAACAGGAGCTTTTCGCCTTCCAGGAACCCGAAAGTGCCACTGCCAGCCCGAAGCATAAACAGGCACTGAAAGCGCCCACCATCGTCCTGCCTGATCCACTCGATGAAGACCCGGAGCCGGTAGAATTGGGCGACCTTGTTTACTCGCCAGAGCAGTTGAAGCAGGTGCTGAAGCACATGCTAGAAACTATACCAATGGGAGAGGTGAAGGTTCGCTTACTTGGGACATATCTAAATACGTCGCTTGGATCGGACATCGTTGAATACCTGCAGAAACACCTAGGTGCCTCCTCCCTTAGCTACGCTGAACGAATTGGCCAGGATATGGCCGATAATGGTTTTATTACTTCGATCGGTGCTATGGGACCCAACCCGCTCATTAATACCACATTTACCGGTAGTTCTAGGTCTACGTACCAGTGGGACAAGCGTGTTTTCCAGATGACCGGAGTACCTGAGAAGAAGAAGCCACTCACCCGCTCCGGGACCACACTGAGCCGCACCAGCACCGGGACAGGAAGCGATGATACCCCAGTTGACTCGCCTACCTTGACGGAGCGTTTTGCTGCTTGGAACCCGCTCCGAAACCAGCTTACTGACGAGACTCCCATGGAAATACTCAAACGCCAGGCAGATGAGGCCAACGAACGTTACAAACATGCTGTCAGACACCTAGATGCTATCCGTTGTAAACTCGAAGAGGAAATGTTCCACACTATGAAATTTATGCAACAGTGTGAACTACACCGCCTTGAAGGTATCAAAACAGTCGTTATCGACTTTTCGAGTACGATCAGCAATGTCATTCCATCTCTACAGAGTACTATGGATAGAATCGTCCTTCATCATGAGGCGATGCAGCCACAAGGCGACCTTCGCTATATGCTGGAGAACTACCGTACTGGGTCGTTTTGTCCAAAAGTGGCCGTTTACGAAAGCGGTTCAAAATCTACAGAGGGTGAGCTTCCTCTATTGTATTTCTTCACTTGGAAATCCCATGAAACTAACTCAATGATTTTTGGCAGAACAAACTTTTGGCGTTGATTTAGAAACGTTGACTGCGGCAGAGGGCAAAAAGCGAGTTCCGGTCCTGGTTACCGGTATCTTGACATACCTCGATAGACGTAAGTACCGGTCGTCCCCAATATATTCATTCAAACTGGGACTATCTGCTAAGTGTTATTAGATTACCTTGACCTAGAAGGAGACGATGCTCGACGAGCAATCTGGCTCCGAGACGTTCCCCTGGTCGAAACTCATAAACTACGTGCTAAACTTAATAGAGGTCGCTCAGGACCAGTGGCGAAGGTTGACGATGAGGTCGAAGCTATTGATGAAAAGTTGCAAGAATTTGAAATGCCCGTTGTTGCGAGCGTCTTGAGGCTCTACCTCTTGGAACTCCCAGGTAAAATATACTGCGCATGTTGCAGGCAAACTCCTTGCTAACAAGTTCCTAGATTCAATCGTTTCATCTAAGTTGTACGAAATTTTCCGCACAATCTACACTACGACACGCGATACCTCTGATGAAAATCGTATCAGAGTACTTCAAAGCACACTGGGTCAACTCCCTCTCCCCTATATTGCTACTCTAGACGCCATCACCACTCACTTCTGGCGACTTGTCGATCTTACCATTCCTGAGCAAGACCAGTTTTCTACTCGTGAGGAGATCTACATTTCCGCTCTCGCATCGACACTGGCCCCATGTATCCTCCGCCCGCGCGTTCAAAATCACTTGTCTATGGATGAAAAACACAGCCATCGTCTTGTCCGCGACCTGATTGTGAACCAGAAACAGATATTTGGGGAGCTTAGACGTCTATCTAGCAAGTCGAGTAGCGCTGCCGCGAGACCTCGTGCCATCAGTACTGATGAAAGCAATCGACGAGCAAACATGGAAGAAAGGAACCGTGCTATTGCTAGCAGGGCTAGAGCCACGAGTCCAGCTCCATCCCCTCGCCATCGCAGGGACCGATCCGTTGGAAGCTCCGGAAGCACTAGATTCCCAGTCAGTGTTTCTGGGGCCACTACTACCTCTGAACGCAAACCAGTCCGCCAATCCCTTGAGGTTCCTGATCCAGCACCAGCTCCGATAGATACTACGAACAACCATACCAATGGCTCAAGCGAGGACACTTCCGCGGCAGCTGAAGACACAAGCACTTCTGCCGATGTTCCATCTACCGATCGGGTACCAACGCCGCCATCCGCCACAGTTACAAGCCCCGCCTCCGCAGTGCCATCCTCTGTCACTAATGAAGTTAAGAAAACAGGCTCCCTCTCTCGCTCTAGCCGATACAGCCATATCACCGGCATAAAGCGAGATGAAGCAGATAACGCTGGATCGGATGTTCCTCCAAAACCTGTGGGTGTTACACTAGAGGACAAGCCAATTGATGATTAGGTTTAGTCAGATCTTGTACTACTCACGGACACCACCACCTGCCCCCTTTCTCTGTTCTCTTGTTATGTTCCTTATCTTCTGTTTTTGTCATGATATTATGCCAAGAGCACCGATTTAACGATATCCCAAGCCAATTTTTCAACATTCTACTTTTCAACCTCAATCATTTATTTTAGCCTTAGATATGTGTTTTTTTGTACGATGTCTCTTAAGATTTCCACATTGTGCTAACTTCCCACACTCTCTCACTTGCCCTAATGAGCCTATTCTAGTCGTTGATATTGCGCCTTGGAGGCAGATCTTCCGGTAATTGTGTACGATACCCTGGAATTAACGGAATAGATTCTGTTATCTAACCTCTATAGACAAACGCCGCCGTTTCATTATAAAAACTTATAAGGTTAGGTTTGCCGAGTTTGTTCAACATCAAATATATAAAGACCACTTAATATCATATATATAACCCTATCTATGTCTGTTGGAAGATGCCAAATACCCAGAGACGAACGCCAAAATCAATTCAACAGCAACTATTCCCTAATGAAACTCCCTGCGCTGCCTATTTTCCAGCATTCTCATACTTTCAGACATCATCTCATCATCTTCGACCAAAGCTCTTTGCTGGTAAGGCTTTAGTGACTGCTTTTTGCTAAACAGGCCTCTGATATCCAAGGGATCAAGAATCTTCATCTTTAGGGACCGAGTGTCCTCTAGAGTACCTTCTGGGCTATCGTCCTCTGCTTCCGTACCGTTTGCCAGTAAATAAACATGAGGATTACTCGGTAGGAGAACTCCAGGATGAATCACGTTGAACATAGCTGCATTGATGAACATCACAAGAGCTTCCAAGCACAGAAATGGTGCTTCTGTGGCTCTCAGCGGGTGGTCGATAGGAAGAAAACTCTCTTAAAATTTTTGTTAGAATGCGTGGAAACACAATTTTAAGCATAGTGAAGTGAGCTTACCGGCAATATGATACCCAGACCTTGCAGCAATCAACAAGGAAGACGCATACAAAGTGTATGTGACCTTAACCCACCCAGGAATACCCCCGACTTGCTGGTGGCTAGCCTTCCAAAATCCTCGACTGGTGGCCCGTATCTGAAACAGCAGTATAACAGCAACGAAGCACATGAATAATGCTAGTTGAATAATGACGGCTGCCCGTACAAGATTGACGCCCAACTTTGCCTTTACACTATTGGGGTCTCTGCTATCCATGATACCCGTTCCGACCCAGACTCCAATTTCTGCCAGGACGTCAAAGAAAATGAAGGTTCTAACCGTTCGAAGTGGAGATATCGGTGCTGCGGATCGAACGTAACTGAATATGCGACCGCATACGAAATAGTCTGCGCCTGCGTATGTAGGGCCGGCACCGAGAGTGAACATGGTGGATATTCTCCATAATGTGCGTGGGTCTCCAATCTTAAGGGCGCTTAACGATCGAGTGACAAAGCCAACGCTCGAGAATGTTGTGCCGAGGACAAATGGCATGGTGAATTTTTGTGGTCGGGTGGCACTGTAGATAGCCAAGTTAGTACTACTCCTGTGCCGTAGTTGAGATGGAAGGGTAGCTAAAGAGACTGGTCGCGGACTTACTTGTATTGATACTCGTGGAGAAAGGACGATGCAATATATAGAATTGCAAATATGATAGCGGCAGGCTTGTTGGGGAGGTAGTGATATAGCTCTCTGATTATGTCCTCTTTTGATGACATGATGACGGTCTCTGTATTTCTTTAACCTGCGTATTCTGGAGTAGGAGGACGGTTTGGCTCTTGTCGTGTAGATTGTTTATGAATTGAATTAATCAGACATGGCTGGCCATAAGGGTCAATTTATATACTATCTAAGTGCATCTTGTTTCTCAGTCTCTCCCCTTGCGGACCCCCTGAAATCGGTCTCATCGGTCTGCGCCTCAACACACATAGCTGAATCCAAGAAACCGATGATGGATACTTGAATAGATGCTGGACACAACTTTGCTCAGAGCCGCGGATAAAACTGGGGCCGCGGAAGCTTATTCCAAGGCCTTGGCCAGCGAAACTTCCTAAACGGGATATTTCGCGGGAGCTTAACTTTAATTACATCACGTGATACGCTCTTGAAAACACAGCCTCCAAGACCATTTTCTCTCTAGCGCCTACTCATACGCGTATCTATAGAGGATACGACAGAATTACCTAAAAGAGCGAATATATCGGAATGGCTTAGAAGATTATTATGGAATGTGTTTTAAAAAGAAACTTTTTGATTTACACATTGCATAGTCCACAGACCGACGCTAACTAACAATACAGGATTGAAGATGAACAGAAAGAAACAGAAAAATAAACGACCGACTCCCACAAAACACCAATGCTAGAGAAATATTAACCCGCTCATCGCCATAAAATAAACATGACGTTGATAATTATACATTAGTAATGATTAAACTTATTTAATACTCATCGGTGGCCAGCAGCGCTTTGAGAATACCCTCACCAGGCCCAGAGATTTGACTTTGCACCTCTTTTTCTCCGACGAGACACACGAGGCCACTATCGTCAGTCCGAGCCATGTTTTTAATTGCGGCTGCTCTTCCACGACCAGACTTCGATGGGGTAGAGAAGAGGCCAGATGCTCCTGTAGCGGGAGAACCGGCTCCACGGCTACGAGCGTCAACTTCTCCAACTAAGCCCATGGTTTCGAGGCTGCTGATAACATCTCTGAACTCAGTGGCGGTGAGTGGCTGAAGAACGTTATCGCGCCGACAAAGCCCAGCGTACGTCTCGAAAAGTTCTCGGCTGGTTGGGGCGGTAGATCGTGGCGATTTTGAGGGAGTTCTATAAACAACATTGGCAGTTTGTTGTTTCTTGCCAAAGGAAATCAAGGCACAAAGGGCGGCTTTTTGTTGCAAGTTCAGGTCCTGTAGTCTTTCGGTTGTGCCGTTACCGAAAGTAGTAGATGTGACACGAGCAACGTGAGCCACAGTTGCACGTGGTGCAGTGGCAGCAGTGTATTCTGTGGTGGGGGGAGTGGATAGAGAGGTTGATGCAAGATTCTTATTCTCAAGCAAAGGCAGCTTGGAGGGGCTGGTGGTAGAAGCAGTAGCCGCCTTTTGTTGAGTCTCACGTTCTAGAAGAGAGATGGTTCGGTAGACAAGATCGAAGGCCTTCCTCAAGTCACCGGACTGTGAGGCAACTTTTCGAGAACAGAGCTGAATGGCAGCTGGGTGGAGGAAAGGAATCTGGCTTGCAGCGTTCTGGCCTTCCTTGGGTAGTAAAGAGCGAAGGCGGGTAGTGATAATATCAGTAATTTGCGCTGGGGTATATGGAAGGAATGGAAGTAGATGAGGTTTCAAATTCTTTGCTTTAAGGCGAGGTAGGAGTCGATCTGTCAAGTCAAGTGCATTCGCAATTCCAATCAGGATAAGGCGCGAGGACTTGTGCAAGGACCACTCGAAGAGCTTGTATAGGATCTCGATATCTCCAGAGAGGAGATGATCGATTTCATCCAGAATGACAAAGTAGAGAGGACCAGTTGCCTTCTTAGAGATGAACATTGCCTCAAGGCGCTCCGCCTCGCTCTTTTTGAATACGCTGGTATTCTCAGACAAGTCTTCGATAAGATTGCCGTAAATATCTCGTGCAGACGTCAGGCTGGCACAATTGACATTGGCAAGCTTGATTTCCTCGGGGCACTTCTCGAGTTCTCGTGAGACTTCGTCGATGAGAGCTGTTTTCCCTGTACCAGGTGGTCCGCTCACGTAGATGCATCCGCCTTTTCTCGAGTCTACCGACCGTTGAATAAAGCTTTTCATCTCCATTGCCTCATTTTCTCGTCCAACCAGCTGGCCTGGGTTTGCACTTCGGGTGAAAAGTTGTTTTGCAGCTGTGAAAACGGAACGAGTGGTCTTTGGTGTGGATGGAGTTCGTGGAGTTCGAGGAGTCAAGGGCTTCACACCAACCAGTACTCGGTGCTTTGGAGTAACTGGAAGGAAAACATTTTTATATCTTTGTGTTGTTGGAGTGCTAAACTCGACAGGTTGGACATTTTCATCTTTGCAAAAAATTAGCCTGGCGCTTCTACAAGAATCAGTAGGATGATGGAAAGAAGTAAGCCTACCATTTTCGTCGTGAGCTGATGTGCTGCTGGTTGTCTTGTCATTGTCAATACGTTTCGTTCGTACGTTACGGCTTGGAGTGTTTGCATCACTGGGGCGCTTGCGGGTGATGGACGACTGGGAGCTGGAGCGTTTTTGGCTTGTCGACGTTATAAAGGGGTCCTCCTCGTCTGTATAGATCTTCTTGCTTGCCCTTGCCAACCGTTTACTTGGTGATCGTAAAGAAGGTGCATCTACAGTAGAAAATATGTTAGATCTGGGGGAAGAAGCGTCTTGAGATCGAAATCGGGCTGCAATTACCTGAAGACTCGAGAGTAGGTCTCTGTCGCTTCCCTAGAACAGTAGAAGCCATGGCTAAGCTAGGTGCGAGTGTGGTGAAGGAAGTCAAAGGTGCGTGGACGAGAGGTCTGGTTGCTGTATTGGCAAAGCAGCAAGAGAGAGTGTGGTGATGAAGAAGTACTGGTGGAGTGTCAGCAGAGGTACCTGCACAAGTACCTTTTTTCTGGGACGCGGTTGCGGGAAGCGCGAGCGCGTCAGGGCCTTAAGGTGGCAAGAGCCGCGTCCCAGGAACGCGACGCGAGGGCGACGAAGAGAGAAGGTAAGCCGAGACTGGTCTTGGCAGGCACGCGCCCAAAGAGGGAAAGTCGCGTCCGAGGCCGACAGATAAATGTTCTTCCGTTCCGAACCGAATCAGGAAATCCCGCGTTTTAACGGCTGACGGGAGAGACCAGAGACGCAGCTTTTTGCACAACTTTATGCCTCGGCTTGGCAAAGAGATGACTAATCTACCTTGGTGCCACCGGGACGGAATATCTTAAGCGCGGTCCGTTGACGTTCCCGGGCTTGGCGCGCTTCTTCCCTTTTAAGCTTGTGTTTCTTTTCTTAGGCCGTTCAAACTCACCACCGGAAGTGAAGTTAAACACGCAAACAAGCTGATGCCTGGTGGTCCTTTCTCGTGGGCATAAATTACATCTAGAGACTCTCAGGCCTACTTCCGACAGGCAGATACGTTACGTCTCCAACCTCGAGAACGAATTCCGCATCCTCGGACCGCTATATTACCCCACGCATAGACCTACCGATCTACCTACGAGCACCCTTTTAACGAAGTTGATATACGGAGCTCAGCCATTTTGTTCTACATTATCCCATCTATACCTTACCTGCGCCCTGCCCGTAACGGGCCACCTACGTCACTATGGCCGACACGATTGTGGCCCAGTTTGTAGAGATTACGGGAGCATCTCCAGAGATCGCTGCCCAGTACCTACAGCTGACAGACAGTAATATTGAGAGCGCCATGCAGCTTTATTTTGAGAACGGAGGTAATCCTATTGAACCTGCTGCTGCCCCATCCGTACCACAGCCATCGACAAGGCCTCGACGAACAGCCGGCTACGAAGATGAGGATGGAGTGGTGCACCTGGACTCGGATGATGACGATAATGGAGGTGTTTCTGTGGGCCAAGATGGAGCTTCCCGGCCAGCCGGTGACACTTTTGATGCAGATTTAGAGATGGCGAGAAGGCTACAGCAAGAATTTTATACTGGTGGTGATCCAACAGACAATGTCCGGGCACCGATGGAGAGAAGGACGGAAACGCTCGTGGGTCCGGATCTAGATGATGGATTCCAGCCAGATATAATGGACCATCTGCAGTCAAGAGCTGCTCGTAGAGGTAGGTCTTTATCTCTTAACTGTTAGTGTTTCTCGTCTGTGCCTGTGGACTAACGCCTGGAACGGCAGCTCGACCTGGAATCTTCAATCAGCGAGAAGTCGACCGCTCTATCTGGACCGAAGCTGCGGATCCGTCGAGCTCAGACGTCCTCGCACGCGCAACTGGAGGAGCTTCTGAGACCTCATCTAAGGCTAACATGCTGGCTGAGATGTACCGGCCTCCCTTTGAAATCATGTCCCGCCTACCCTGGGACCTTGCACGAGATGAGGGCCGGGAAAAGATGAAGTGGCTGTTGGTCAATATCCAAGACTCGTCCATTTTTGATTGTCAACTATTAAATCGAGATCTATGGAAGAACGAGGGTGTTAAGGAGACGATACGAGCGCATTTCCTGTTTATGCAATACTCCAAGGATGATCCCCGCGGGGCCCAGTATATCCAGTACTATTTCCCAGGCCACGACGTATCAGACAATTACCCGCACATTGCAATCATCGATCCAAGGACCGGTGAGCAAGTGAAAACTTGGACCGGTCCACCGGTTGTCAAGGCTCCCGACTTTTTGATGCAGCTACACGAGTTCCTTGATAGATACAGTCTTGACCATAATGTCCGCAACCCCGTCGCCAAGCGGAAGCCAGAAGTCACTCCTCAGTCAAAGATAGACTCAATGACCGAGGAAGAGATGCTAGACATGGCGTTGAAAAATAGCCTTGTGGGCCAACAACCAACCAAAGCGGAAGACCCAGATGACCTAACCCGGAGCATTGGGGATATCAAGGGTAAAGGCAAAGCCGTCGATACTTCTGGCGAGAGTGGAGATGTGGACATTTCTAATGGACAAGAAGACGAAGAACCATCCGCCGCAGATTCGCCTTTCTTCAAGATACCCTCTGACAAGCCACATACTGAACCAGCCGCAGATCCAGCAACCACTACTAGAATCCAGTTCCGCCATTCGTCAGGTCGCGTAATCCGGCGCTTTGCACTGTCTGACCCCGTTCAGCGACTGTACGAATGGCTCAAGGCGTCACCGCTGGAAAATAAGCAGGGTGTGGAGTTTGAACTGGTATCCATGGGCCAGAACCTGATATCCCTGCTTGACAAGACCATCGAAGAGGCCGGTCTAAAAAATGGAACAGTCATGGTTGGCTTTATCGAAGACTAGATAGGATATCCTCTTTTTGTCCCTTATTGTTCTTTTCTGATGCAACATGATATGCATATGATGATACCACGGCTGAACACTATACCTCACACCTTAAAATCCTCTCTGACTTGCGAATATCATCTGGAGATGTATTCTCAGGCGGTCCAATTCAACTTATGGGCTTTTCTTTCCTATCTATGGGATGACCTTTACTATATCTGATGGGTTGATGATAATATGTACGGAAGGGCTGCTTTTTATACTCTCTCTCTCTCTTAAGATCCTTTGCTCCCATTGAAGCGTTATGATATTCGTAGGTAGATAAAAAGGAAGCAATAAAGACATTCATTCTAGTTAAAGCCTGATTCCGTCAGTGATGCAAATGCAAATGGGAAGCTGGCTATGTGAGTGTTGGGTCTTCGAGCTTGCCTTGTTATCTGTGGTAGGTAAATATTGGAGACTCTCCTTTTTCTCCCTACTTGCACCTTTTCCCCTCCTCTCTTCCACCTCTCTTCTGACATCTCACCACTCAACGCGACATACTTCTGTTACTGAAGCTGCTAAAGGGTCATAGCGTTATTAAAGGGTGAGTAAAGGCCCGGGCCATTGTGTGTTAAGGGTTATTAGTCCCTTTATCGCGCGTTTCAGCTGAATATGCTAACTGGCGTCTAGGGCGCGTCTTTCTCATTGACAGGCAGAGACAAGCTCCTGTGAAACAATCCTTCATCAAGATACCCTTCTTTATATACCTGCTCAGCAGTATCCATGCCTGGAGACAAAGACCTAGTCATGAGCAGGACAGCATCTTCCACCAGCATCCAGGCATCGGAGCTCTCAGGGCCGGTTCCAATGCCAGTCCCAATTACTCAGGCAAAAAGCGAATCTCCAGCTCCTGATGCAGCACCAGAGCCAAAGTCAACTGAAGCAGGTGGAACCGGTGACGCAGAAGATGCCGTCGGTGCTGAGATGTTCTCTATGCACCCTAGAAGTGTCTATGTTGTGGTCTCAGAGCCCAAAGACATGAGTGAGAAGTTTCACTGGGGTATCATTATTGCCCGCAGCCAAAAGGAAGGCATTCTCTACCACCGTGTCTTTGATGGCAGCCAGTGGGAGCTGCAGATCGAAGAGAACAAAAACATACCCGCGGACCAGGCCGTTATCCTCTTGCTGAGGGTTGGGGACGTGCCTGAAGTCTCTCCGCAATGGATCACGGCCATTCAAGAGTGTATAACTGCTGTCAATATCCCCAGAACCACCATGGGAGCCGTCACCTGCCGTACCTTTGTCCTGGCTGTCGCCTACGAGCTGGGCAACGGCGGCTTCATCAGCCTATATCCGAACTGGAACACGGTCAAAGGCATTGAGAGAGAGGCGTATCAGTTTGCTAGGCATGCTGGCAACCTCGGACGCCGCCTGGTAGTTGCTAGTCAGTGGAGTGAGCTGTAAACTGGTCCTATGTTGATGTCCTCAGAAATACGACTTAAAAGAGATAGCTCTGCGAGATGGCTAATTAAGAGATGTGGGATGAGATGTTCCTGTATGAATTACGACAGACATATGCATTATCAGAATTGCCAGAAGGGATAAAAAAGGAGCTATCAAAGGCCAAACAGCTGGCTATTTATGGGGGGGGGAGATGGTTTTCTAACCGTTAGCTAGTTATCTGCCTGCTTATGGTGTTGTTATCTAGTATCAGACAGACGACTGCTGCTTATTCTTATCTCAACGTCAGTCTATCAACGTCAGCTTCAAATACCAGCATCATCTCTCTTTATCTACACCTCCATCTACGCCCACGTCTATACACTTGTCGACTCCATAGCATCTATGTACGGCGGCTCTTCTGACTGCTACATCCTGGCGCTGCAGACTGATTGGCCCGTCTTGTTGCTGGGCCGAGCAGCGAGCAGCGCTTGTTCCCGCGAAAAGATGCGGCTTCGAGGAAAAACAACAACAACAAAACAACCAACGCCGCCGTTCAGCCAAACACACCAGGATTCACCCCCCTTTGCCCTAGCTCGCGCAGAGAATTGACCTTCTAGGCGGCCTACACGTCGCCCTCTAGCTTTTTCACGAGCCGCCATCGCCGTCCTTTCTACCGGTTTGGCGTTGTTTTGGTGGTGCCGCCCCCCACACTCCACCCGCGCTGCACGATAGGATAACAGCCAAAAGACTACTCGAAGAATCCGGGACGATAAAAAGGAAGGAAAAAAAAGGAAAAGAAGCAAGAGAGGCAGAATACATTTCCATGCACGCTGCTGTGACAGCTATTGGCAGTTCTACTATATCTTCTCGCAGTCTGGAGTGAGCGGCTTCCATGATGGAGGGCGCCCTCGACCCTGAAACACTTTACACAAAGCAGAACTGCATCGGTATATTCTCTCCTCTCCCAGACACCAGAATCAGTTTGCAGAGACAGCCATCTAACACGCCATTCTTTTCAATAGGCGGAGGAAGCTTTGGGAGGGTCTACAAGGGGTACGGTTCCATGTGCACACGCCCGTTGCGATATTGAGGATAATTACTGACTCGATTTTGCACTCTCTCAGAGTCGATAAAAGAACCGGTCAATCAGTCGCGATCAAGATTATTGACGTCGAAAATGCAGACGACGAAGTTGAGGATATCATACAGGAGATCTCGATCCTGTCGGAGCTCAATTCTCCCCATGTCACGAAGTACCATGGCTCGTTTTTAAAAGGGTCCGATCTTTGGATCATAATGGAGTTTTGTTCGGGAGGAAGCTGTTCGGATTTGATGCGTGCAGGGCGCATATCAGAGGAATATATCATGATTATCCTTAGGGAACTGCTTCTGGGGCTCGATTACTTGCATAACGACAACAAATTACACCGTGATGTCAAAGGTACGTCTGCAAAGCTTCACATAAATAAACTGCCTCCTTGCTAACTCCAGTTTATAGCGGCAAATGTATTACTTACAGCCAGTGGACAGGTCAAGCTGGCTGACTTTGGTGTCTCTGGACAATTGTCCGCTACAATGACCAAGAAAAACACCTTTGTTGGAACTCCCTTTTGGATGGCCCCGGAGGTCATCAAACAGTCAGGGTACGACCACAAAGCTGACATCTGGTCATTGGGTATTACAGCAATTGAACTAGCCATGGGAGAGCCACCGCTTTCGGATATCCACCCCATGAAGGTCCTGTTTCTGATTCCAAAGAATGCCCCGCCCACTCTCCAAGGTCCTTTCAGCAAATCATTCAAGGAATTTGTCGATCTATGTTTACGGCGTGACCCAAGAGAACGGCCGAGTGCAAAGGAATTGCTTAGACATCAGTTCGTGAAACGAGCAAAAAAGACAACATACTTGACCGAGCTTATAGAGCGGTATGAACGCTGGTTCGCAAAGAATGGGAACCGATTACCAGATGATGAAGAGGATGATGTGTATCATCAGCAGGAGAAACATCAGCCTGCCATGGCTAGAGCAGAAGATGACCTGTGGGATTTCGGGACTGTACGCCCTGCTGGAGGAAATAGAGCTGCTGGATTGCGTGCCATGAATGAGGCTGCGGCAAATGCAAGAGCACAAGTTCCCAACCTGCACAATAGAACTCAGTCAAACAGCAGCTGTCTTCCCACTTCCCAGGAAAAAGTACCTCGAAAAATGTCGAAAGAAACGGTCAAGAGTCCCCCATCACCACAGAGACGAAATTTTCCTTCAGAAACACCGCCAGCAACTCCAAACAGTCACCTCTCACGGGCACCTTTGCCAACGCCTCAGCTTCCTCAGACACAATCTCCGAGACAGTCGTCTTACCATGATCAATTAAAGACACCTGTAGCTCTCGGGAAAACCCAACCTTCCTTACCGCCGCAAGAGGAGGAAAGCCCAAGTACGCATGACTACGATCGAGCCCTTCAACGGTCACTGGCTCAGGATCTTAATTTCCTGAAGCTGGCCGAATCTCCCAACAGTACGCCTACACAGCCCCTCCCAAAGCCACAGGTCGCAGAACAAATACAGAGGAAGCCAGCTCCGATGCAATTACCCGAAATACCACCGTTTAAGGGAGCTTCAAGGTCGCCCACGCCTCAAACTTCCAAACCTCCAGGACATTACCACCTACCCCCTCTGTCGGCCCATCCTTCATCTACTCCTTCATCATACCAGCAACACCAACTTCCACTTCCCTCTACCCGTCCGCAACCACCAATCCCGTCAACCCCGGAACGTAGCCCTACTATTCAAAGCCCGCGCGATTCCCTAGACTCAGTCTCTTCCAACTCAATCGTCCATTTCTCTTCTCAGGAACAATCCAATTCCAACGAGCCCATTACCGCGCTAAATGGAGTTATACTGCCTGCTCTAGAAGCTGCTCTCCATCGCCGTACCTATGCCCTCAATTCGTTGTGTCGAGTCCAACCAGGTACCCCGGCCAGCAAGCGACCATCTACGGAGCAAGTACAGCGCCAGGTATACGCCCACGAAAAACTCAAGAGGCTGGTCATAAAAGCAGCAGGTATCTTCAAGGAGATCGAACGATGGGATAACGAAGCACCACTGGGCATGGGCGGAGACATCAATGCCTTCCTTGAGGGCTTTTTAGAAGAAGTCCTGGTTCGTGTTGAGCCGGAGGAAGACCCATCAGAGTGATCGGTTCGATATCACCGTCTTTCTATCTTATTTCCCTCGGGTGTAAGGTGCTTTTCCTATTTTTTCCTGGGGAGTTTGGTTATTTCCCTGGCTTTCTGGACGCTTTGCTCTACGATGTCCTCTGCGGATTTTGGTTTTCTTTTACCCGTCAGCGCCCTTGAGTGTTTTATTCGAGCATAAAATAGCCTGATTCTGATATGTGTTATGTTTTTAGCTATGCTTATGACTCAGATGGTCTATGATAAATGAAGAAAGAAATATATCACGCCGTTCATCCACTTTTTTCAAGCATTATTTGCACACTGCACCAGAGTTCCACCAAGAACTTAAAGAGTTTTGATCGGCAACAAGCCTTTCATATCTTCCAGCGGGAGCTAATGCAAGAATAACTTGGCTTGATAAAGTTATTCATGGGGGATATACGAGATATCCCCTAAAGAGGCACATTTTCGCATTGAAGGCCCTCCCTTAACGAGGTAATGGCTTTTCACACGTCTGGAACAGCCCCCTCAACCGGCTCTTATGTGGAAACGATCGGCTTCCGCTCTTAGGTTGAAAGGCCAAATGATTTCTCTCTTTTCCACAGTTTGGTGGCTTAGCGAAAGGCCTTGCGAAAGGCCTTGCTTGATCTAGCTATTAAGCTACCTTTCGTTCTAATCCTTCACATGGTGCAGGTTAAATAGGCTGAGCGGTCCCTGCGGATGGTTCATGATATGATACCCAACCAACACCGTCTTCCACTGATACCTTATTATCTACATATTTAAAAAGTACATGATGTTCCTATTGACCATCAGCCTTCTGGCCCTGTTTTCCTTCCCAGCTCTTGGCGATACTCCTCCCCTATCAGCCGAAGCATTCCCCCCAGTCAATTTGGGGTATGCAATCCACATGCCAACATATATCAACATTACTTCTTTTGGACTTGCAGTTGCAAAATATAACAATATCCGCTATGCCCAGCCTCCAGTAGGCGACCTTCGATTTCGCAAGCCAAAGACACCCCCACCACAGGCTGACGGCATACAAGACGGCACTCAATATCCATCTACAGACTGCGTTAGCAGTGCCTTCCCTGAAGTTCCATTCCCAGGTCTAAACGGTACTACCTGGGGTCAGGAAGATTGCCTGTTCTTGAATGTACAAGTCCCAGAAGGTGTTAAGGAAGGTGACCGTGTCCCTGTCCTTCACTGGATTCATGGAAGTGGGTATGCATTTGGAAGTAAAGATACAATAGGAATTACTGTGGACCCGGAAGGTTTGTTTGATAGCCTGCGTCGAGATGGTGAAAAGTTCGTTTTTGTTACAAGCAACTACCGGTTAGTTTCCCCATAATAACTTTGGGAAGGTGATGTTTTTCTTAACCGCATTCGCAGTCTCGGCCTTTACGGATGGATGTCTAGCCCTGAAGAAGATATGACCGCCAATATTGGACTTCATGATAGCCTTGCAGCGGTACAATGGACAAAGGAACACATATCGAAGTTTGGGGGTGACCCAGAGAGGATTACGGTAATTGGACAGAGTGCTGGAGCAGGCATAATTAACCTTATGTTAACCTCCTACGGGGGAAAAGGTGACCTTCCGTTTTCGCAGGTACGTTCTACTATCTTTAAAGTGCTTTCTACCTTTGTTAACATGTTTTGAAAATAACAGGCAGTTGTTCAGTCTCCATCAATAATGCCCCGGAGAGACGTAGCCTCCCGCAGGAAAGAGGTTTACAACCAAGTTCTCAAATCAACAAACTGTATCAATCTCACCTGTCTTAGAGCTGCTTCACCAGATGTTCTCAAGACAGCAAACCATCATCTGATAGTAGAGGTGCCAACTGGTACAGGAGGAGGCTCTTTCGGCCCTGGAGTTGGTTTCTCTCCCCTGGTTGATGGAGATATTGTCCCAGATGAGCCTATGATACTCCTTGAACAAGGAAGATTCCATAGAGAGGTGAAACGAGTCATAGCATCAAACACTGCATATGAGGGAAATGGCCTTAGCTCTGATACCAACATGCCCGATGGATTCCCTGACTACGTTCGAATAAACTTCCCCAATGCAAGTGAGGGGACTATTCGGCAGATTCAGAACCTATTCCCTTACCCTCCCGGTAAACCAGAAAGGTTGGCATGGGACTGAATTACCTCGGTTGTGTTTGCATGCCATTCAACCAGCATTGCAAAGGCATATGGATCTAAAGCCTACCGATATGTGATGCGTATTCCACCGGCAACCCATGCTCTGGATCTATCTTGTAAGTTTCTCTAACTATTATATTGCAATATGTATTACTTCCATGTTACTAACTTCCATCTCCTCGCTAGATTTCTTCTTCATCGACAATACAACAACTCCCGTTAGAAGTGAAAGTGCTGCAAGACAGGCTCAAAGCTTCCTAAGCCAATTCATTCAAGGTAATAATGAGAAGAATGGCTCACTTCTTTTACCTGAATCTCAATCTACACCTGCTTGGGCACCTTACGGCTCACAATTCCGCACTATGGATGTTGTCGACCACGGTTTTGAGCTCGGGTTTGATCTCTGGGAAACGAAGCGAATTTGTGGAACGTTACTTCATATCATTAAGGATCCTAGAAATGGTAATTAATTTCAGCAGAGGCACGTTGGAGGGAGTATACTCCGAGTGAGAATTGATTCTATCATTTTTGAAAACCAACGGAAAGCTGCTGGTAGAGGTGGATTGCCGTCTCCAAGAGGCCCTTGAACTGTATTTGATATAGGGGAAATTAAATGAATGGTGGAAAAAAATCTTTGATTAATA
Organism: Nannizzia gypsea CBS 118893; assembly: GCF_000150975.2. Classification (NCBI taxonomy): domain Eukaryota; kingdom Fungi; phylum Ascomycota; class Eurotiomycetes; order Onygenales; family Arthrodermataceae; genus Nannizzia; species Nannizzia gypsea. The sequence goes on from NW_003345198.1 coordinate 477,708, forward strand.
GTGTAAGAGTGATACAAATGCTGAGACTATAAAATCTAAATTTAGTTCATGCGCTGCGTTAACGTTATACTTGATAAAAATACAATTGCCGGATAACTCGCTCTTAAAACCAAAACCATAATCCCTTATGGAATATCTCGATCTCGATGTTGAACTATGTGGTAGCCCTAAATAACCAATCCGTCTCCGGTGTTGGGACCATATAGTTGGTGATATTGAATTCGTTTGATGCTTGTGCTGCAGCGGCCGCACCGGCTGCAGCAGCATTAGCTAAATCAGTCACTGAAATTCCTCCTACAGTCGCAGTCACAGTAGAGGAGTTTGTTTGTGGCTGGGCAGGCGGGACTGTTACTTGCTGTGCTTGATCCATTACAGCTAGGCCATTAATTGACGGAGCAGTAGGGTTCCCTCCGGAAGGAGGAACACGCGGAACATTGAAAAAGTCAAAGACATCCAGATACTCAAGTTCATGGGGGCTGAGGTTGCGTGGTGGTGCAATTGGAGCGGCGTTTGTGGGTTTCGGAGTAATCAGTCCGCCTACTGATGCCGTGGGCCCTCCGGCGACTGGAGTGTGGCTAGAGCTGCTGGCTCTTGGGGGTTGATGGGATATTAAAAAGTCCAAGTCAAATGCACATCGTCTCATGTCAGCTAGGATCTTTACTGATGAGGGGGCTGCACGGTCTGCATTTGTAGCGCCAGACTGTTCGAATTCATTGTATTCATCCAAGACTCGCTGTAGGATCTCGCTGTATCGCTTTGCAACTTTCCAGTATTGGCCCATGCGACGAAGAGAATCGACAAAGAAGTTAATTGCCGGATCTAATGTATGGGCTACAGTTGAGCCATTAACCAGCAGGAGGCGCGCTGATACCCAGAGTGTAAATGCAAAAGGTGGGCCAAATTTGTCTAGGACGTTGTTGTCTACAACAAATCTAGCAATTGTCCGGATCCGTTCAACGGCAGCCAGGCACCGTTGGATAGCACCATATGATGGTGTGAATATGGGAGACCGAGTCGTTGGGTAGGCAGCTGAAGAATGTAGTCGGATTATCGTTCTATGATAACGTTAGCCACAAGGAATCGAGACGCAACGGGGGGCACATACGTTTGGTAGGCTGCGTGCAACATAATCCAGCCACAATGCACAGACCTAGATTTCGAAGACGCCAAATATCTTGAAGACATTACGAATGAGTACTCTTTCGGTAATTGGTATTCCCATGCAGTCAATTCGTTATCTAGCTTTCGGTAGGTGGATTGCCACTGATTAACATCGGCAATTGCACTGATATCAACCGGCCGTTTGAGAAATAAGTGTATTTTCGACAGTATGCCTAAAACTTCCATGTAAAATCCGAAGGCACCCATATATTGGCTGCGGCTCACGCACTCCAATTGCTCGTGGGTATCAAAAAACCTCGTTTCAACTGGTTGATTTTTAACAAAATATTCATCTTTGCACGGTAGTTTCCGATCAACTTCTTTACTGTCCAGTGCGAAATCGAAGGCTGTGGCAATCGTAGAATACCTATCTAATAGATAAGCTGCCCAGAATAGCCGCCGCCTACCCTCATCTTCCACCCAATTCCTAGAGTCGGGAAGGATATTGGCTCTGAGAGTATATATGGACGGAAACATTGTTGCAACTAGGGATGATGTAGCTTCTACGGCGAGACCAAGCTGAACAACAGATCTAGCGACAAGTGCAAGTAATTTCCATCCTGGGGGACCGTTAGAAGTTCCCACAACGTCTAGCGTCAAGATCACTAGAGCCTGTAAGGACGTGACGGAGGAATTGTCCAAACCATATAAAATAACTTTCTGTTTGCACACGTCATGGTAACGTTTCCTATTTTCTTCGTTAAGCCGCGTATCTTTTGAAAATCGCAGAGTCGTTGCAACTATGGCGTATAACAACATCCGGTCTTCTTCACTTAACGGCGATGGCCCGAAAAGAGTATCTAGTGTCGTTCTCCGGTGAAGTATAGGCAACCATCCGTTGATATGTTCAAAGTACAGATCGACCAATGAGTATAGAAGATCGTAAGGCGGGAGATCGGCATTATGATCGGCGAGGGACGCGCTTTCTTGGTTCGAAGAGTAGGCGGGAATCCTCAAGGATGAGGAGTCTCTGGTATTAAAATGAGGCTGCTGCGACTCCCCTGGCTGTGGTGGTAGCTTTTGTGGAGAGAGTCCATTCTGAAGCTGGATTGGCGAGGTCGTATGAAACGATTTATCAGATGGCGTGGATGTTCTCTGCTCCTGGTTATAGGTCCCTACGGCTGAGATACGGCGGTGCGGCGTGGGAAAGTTTGAGGTCGATGGATGCGGATATAGGATATCCTTTGGGCTGGGTTCGGGAGCCGCGGACCGGTCCGACGGAGAGCTATATAATGGAGCTGTTGGCGGGCATTGGTTTGATTGGACTTCATTCCCAGGACGTTGCTGGGCCTGTATTATATGTGTTTCTATAAGTCGTGCTTGCGCTTGGATGACTTCTTCTAAGCGATCTGTCATGAACAGGTATTAGCATAACATTTCGGCAAATAACGGGAATGCTTCACGTAATTCCGGATAAGGGTACTTTACCTAGCCGCTGTTCAAGCTCTCTTCCATACCCAGCTCTCAATCCCGGCTTCTTTCGTTCTTTGTACTCGCATGGATGGCCATTCCGGGCACACCAGCCACAGCTGGGTTGGGAGCGATCTACGAGGCCGCTGGTGAGTTGCGTTCTATTCAGTTCGGAATCGGTCTATACGTACCGCATTTCACTTTCCTTTGCTTACAAAGTTCGCATCTGAGCTGGTCAGCGATAGCACCGTGAGTTGACTTCTTGAAAATGTGGAATAAAAGGAAACAGAAGGAAGAAGTGGGTTGATATACGAGACCATCACCGGACGCTTCCTTTTCAAAGAACGATCTGAGGATTGGGAGATTTTTCGATCCACCGCACTGGCATCATTGCCGCTATCTTGCCCTGACCAGGCGTCTTCGGGACTGTCAATTTCATCGCGATCATCTGTTCGTCCACCAGCCTTGACCTGAGCGGTGGGAGGCGAAGTGTTGGCATTTCTGAAGCCGTGTGGAGAAGGAAAAGTATGCTCCATCGACGCACATTAACAAGCACTCCGGATAGCCGATCCGAAGTAAGTACGGAGTAGGTGTACGGATTATGCGCAGTAGAACTGCCGTCAATATGACCGAAAGTCCCAGTTAACCAGGCCTGGCTAGGGGAGAGAGCTGATGGTGAGATCTTGTCTGGCACTTTCCAGCGCCAGTTCCCAAACCAAGCCGCAGCGGCATCTTCTTGCCAAGGCCTAACCCCAAGCCAAGGGAGTGTGGCCGGGAAGAGGAAAAGCGTGCCGACTGGCTTGCTGGTCTGACGGCTCCAGCCTTTGAGAGTCGAGCCCTTGACAGGCCATACCAGCAGTTTCCAGAGGCGTGGTGGCTGATCCCACCCGAGAGCACGTCGTGATCCCCGGCGCACATGCCCACCCTCTTGGTTGCACACCTAGATAACAGAGAACTTCGACAAAGGCTCAAAAAATGTTGACTATTCAAGCAACATCAGAATCACTAACTAGTTAATTACTCTCAAGAACAGCTTTCGATTGAGAATAAAAGTCGAATTTTTCGCATTTCCATGCAGAATGTCAAAATAAACCGATTAGACAATGATAATTGTTTGAATTTGACGCCTTCATAGTAGTTACTCCGTATATAATCCATCGGGGATATTTTGGGAAGCTGAATGTTACGCTGGACTGCGATAATATGATGGCGCATATGTCTCAGGAGATTTCGGAGCAGATGTATCGTTCACGGGAAGTATTAGCGAATCTTCCGCTGCCCCATTTATTTTTTTTTCTATGCACGTTGAGAATGTCGCGGGCGTGGGCTTGGGCTACTTTATTTTTTATTTATCAGCACCCAGGATCTAGGGTGAAAAGGCCACGCTCGTCAGGCTCTTCATGGCTTATCCTTGGCCGCATGCGCATGAGAAGGTGTCCGTCATGGTAGGGAGCTGTTCGGACACGCCAACCTCCTTCCTCTGCCGGTCAACTTCGTTGGCTCGTTGCTCGCGTCAATTATACCCGGAGTGCTGTGAGCTATCCCTTTTATCTTGTTGTCACTATCATTTGCGGTCCCGTATCGCGCTGGTCTTTCGCGTGGCTTTTGCAAATTCGCTTGTGGATTACTGTGAGCAGCTTTATGGCCCAGGACCCAACCAATTGGTGCTGACTCTGCTGAGATCCTTATGGCTGTCCCCCTTGAGCCCATGCAGCCGAATTGACTGGTTATCAAGTCGTCCCCAGCTGGCAGGAAAACAAGCGATAGCTCGACTTTTGGCATAGCTCGGACCTCGTGAGGCCAAAGGCTCTTGCGTGCCGGACCCACGCGCCGAGTTTATTCCCACCCACTATGGCAAACAAGGCTGAATAACAGGCAAATACTGGCCATATCTCGCTGTTCAATCGTGTTGTTTACGTCGAGGTTGAAGAGTTGAGGTTGAGGAAGAAAAGTTACCGTTTAGGGAAGCTTACATAATCTATAACTAAAAAGGGGACTCAACTTTTCTTCAACCTCAAGTCTTCAACATGAGAGGAAATCAACATCTCGCCTCTATCTTCACCCGTTGTCTACGGAGTATTGCGGTCTAAAAATACTCCAGGACCCTGAATTATCCGGATGTGAGCTGTCGAGGGAGCGCCCGCTACCAGGATGACCTCGTGGATAGCGCCATGTTTTTGGCGACTTGCTGGTTGGGCTCATTTTCAACCTTGCGGTGGTGAAAAGATGGCTTACTCCCAGCACCTGAAGGATTGATTCCAATCTATATCGAGCTCATATTTCTTCTTTCTCAAGGATCTATGCATGATACCCGATCATTCATTCAACAGGACTTGGCATCCACATCACGAGCGTGTTGACGACATGGTGATACGGCTGCATTTCTCCAGCGCCATCGAGGCAGCCTGACTATTGTTATTAGAGGGTCAATTAAGGTCTCAATAACGTGGTGTTGGAAGGCGGGTTCCGCCGAACCGGACGGAAAACAACCTTGATGTGCTGCATAAACTAGCGGGAAGCATTATGCATGATATGTCACTTTTGTGAGCTCGAACGCCCTGGATACATATGGTTTTCCCCCGGACTTCGTGCCAATCCTCTTCCACCTCCGCAAGAATCTGGAGAAACTCTCCTCGGGCGGGTGAACGGCCCTCCTCGGTGCAATGTTTCCTCGGTGTATTGCCACCCGAGAAACTCTGGGCCATGTGGAGAATGGAGCCACCAAGGACAACACGTTCATATGCTTAAGCTTCCGAGGCGGCTAAACCGTCGCTACAACTGCTGCTCTTACCCCCAAAGTTCGCTAAAGCCATGGCCACGTCTGTCCAATTCTACGCTTTGGTTGATATGGCAATCATCAGGGTATACCTAGTCATTGCGCCATTTACCTTTACCCACCAAGGGCAAACTTCCCTTTCTCATGAGCTTTCTCGGGGAATAGCGCGAGCTCATGCCGATACACGATCCACACCTGGAATGTGACCAAGTATTGGGGAGCTATATAACACGCCCTGAAATTCCAACATCCAAGGGTCGCTACCAGTTTAGTGTTTCCCAAATTCATAGAGTCCCAATTCTGTTCATTTAGGCCGTACCAACACCACTATGGCTGCCGTATTTCCTATTATCAAGACAGTTAACACCTTTGTTATTGATGGTGTTGGCTCTGGAGGCGATTATCACAATGTATGTTACGGACCCTTTTCGGCTAGCATTTATAGCTCATAATGATAACACTTCTGCTTTAGGTCAAAGGTGGACATTGGCTCATTGATTCTCCCATTGCAACTCCGATGTCTCGATGGGAGCAATATCGAGGCTCTCGGACTAGCTGGGGGATAAATGTTCTTGGGTCCTTTTGCGTTGAAATAGAAGCAACGGATGGCACTAAGGGGTTTGCAACCGGGTTTGGAGGCCCTCCAGCCTGCTGGCTAGTGGCACAGCATTTCGAAAGGTTCCTAATCGGTGCAGGTAAGGATTACTCGCTCCCCATAACTGTTATACACGGACAGTCCCGCATCTGACAAACATATCCAAGACCCAAGAGATACAAATAACCTTTTTGAAAAGATGTACCGGGCATCCATGTTTTATGGACGCAAAGGCCTCACTGTTGCTGCCATATCAGCCATAGATCTGGCTATTTGGGACCTGCTTGGAAAGATCCGCAATGAACCAGTCTACAAACTTATCGGTGGTGCAACTCGTTCCCGCCTAGACTTCTACTGCACTGGCCCAGAGCCAGGCTACTCAAAGTCAATGGGCTTTTCCGGTGCCAAAGTGGCGCTACCATATGGCCCTGATGAAGGCGCAAGTGGTCTAAGTAAGAACGTGGAATATCTACGGCGGCAACGCGAGAAAGTCGGACCAAACTTCCCGCTCAGGGTTGACTGTTACATGTCTCTGAATGTTCCATACACAATCGAGCTTGTCAAAGCTTGCGAGGCAGCAAGTATCAATATTGACTGGTGGGAAGAATGCTTATCTCCCGATGATGTTGACGGTCAAGCCCTACTTAAACGGGCCCATCCAACTGTCAAGTTCACAACTGGTGAGCACGAGTATTCCAGGTATGGCTTTCGAAAGCTTATCGAATCCCGAAATCTTGACATTGTCCAGCCAGATGTTATGTGGGTGGGAGGAATGACCGAATTGCTGAAAATATCAGCAATGGCGGCTGCTTATGATATCCCAGTCGTGCCACATGCGTCTGGTCCTTATTCTTACCATTTCGTCGTATCTCAGCCGAATTCTCCCTTCCAGGAATACCTGGCCAACTCACCTGATGGAAAGACAGTGCAGCCTGTATTTGGCGATCTCTTCTTAAATGAACCGATTCCCTCCAAAGGCTATCTTGATGTCAGTGCACTGGATGAGCCTGGCTTCGGGCTCAAGTTGAACCCTTATGCAAGGCTCATTCCAGCACGTTATATCCTGGCTCCTAACCCGCAGGAATCGCTTCGACATGGTGGCGTTGCTTCTCAGGAAAATCGAAAGCATGGTAGCGAAAGAACTGTCCCAATGACAAATGGCACCGTACGACAACACTAATATGATGCTCCAATGAAGAGTGTGGTTGAATGTTGCTTTTTTCTTTTTCTCAGCTACTACACACATATATATATAAATATAGAACACCTGAGATTTCATCGCTTGCACTCGACAGACATGGTTCCGGCTCAGCTACCCCTTCTTTCTCAGAAGTTGTCATAGGTGCATTATTTTATTCTATTTGCTTTAATTTAAACAAGGTATTAAAGGTATTAACAAGACAAGATTAATTTATGCATGCTTTCTTTACGGAATATTCCAAAGAACAAACAATAACTTGATGTTAAATTTTAGGCAATGCCATCAACTGTGAATTGCTACAACCTAGCACATATCACTTGGACTTCTCAATAAGTCCGCTTCGAAGGAACGGGATATCCACACCAACAACCTTGCCAGTCTCCATATCAATGGTGAATACAACTCTGTCCATTGGTACGCCGGCATAATACAGCCAGTCCACGGTCTGCCATGATGTACAAAGGGGCTCGAGTCTCCCTAATCCAGGAAGGTCGGATGCTTTCTCATTAACATTTGGTAATAAGTCAAAATTAATTCTCCAATCCTGCTCAAGGAGGCTCCTATTGTCGGTGGTAACAGTTTTCTCGATGCCAGTGGGATATACTCTCATCTCCGGAGAGAGCTGACCCACTATAGCAAGGCTGGTAGACCAGATCTTGCGTATACCTTCAAGGATATCGGAGTTATTGCGTGTAAGAGAGTCCAATCTGATACCTGTGCCGTTATCAATAGATGTTTTAAGTGTGATAAGTGCATAGTCTGCAGACTCTGCGTTGTTGCTCTTATGATTAGTATATTCACCGACGAATTTTTCTGCCTGTTTGCGAGCCTCATCTTCAGCAGCAGGAAGAACAGCACTGAGTATGGCCTCAGTGATGATATAAGGAGCCTTAGAATCCAATGGCCCCGCAGTTGAAAGGACAACTCCAATTCCATATTGGTCAATGACATTTACTTGAGAAATGTAACCTGGTGCACCGCCGCTTTTTCCATAGATATCAATTGTATGTGGATACTTAGGAGTCATATTGGAGGTTCGTAAAATTTCCCAGGGCTGGCCGACGAGAGTATTAAGCGAAGCGGTAGCGGATCTCGGCTGGAGCCATTTCTTAGTCTTCTGGGGACTTTGGAGGATTGAATAATCAAGGATTCTGGTGACAAGGATAGATAGGTCGTTCGATGAGGAATATAGACCGCCTCCACTTTTTTAATCTGTTATTAGTTTATAAACAAAAAAAAGAGATAGGGAGACATACGGAGCATTATACCCATATTCGGCACCCCATCCCTGTTGTTCAATATTAGGGATAACTGCACGCTCATCATCTCCTGGAGAAACACCAGTATTTCTCAAACCGAGTGGGCTAATGACTTGCTCATTTAGCATCTGCGCATAATCTTTGCCGGTATTATTGGCAAGTGCCAGGCAAAATAGAGTGAACGACAGTTGGGAGTAAATGGGCCGTTCGTAAGGCTCCGCAACCGGGTGGGAGTAGGCAAGCCCATTCAGAAGTTCTGGATTATTCTTAGCATACGGAGCAATAAGGTGGCTGCATATCCAAACCTTCAGGAGTACAGCCTTTATTCAAGTCCGCAATTCCACATGACGGATAATCATTCCCATTCAAAGGCGGAAATCCTAGTGCTAGATATAGGGGTTGCAGAAAGTAGAATTGAAGCGCACCGACTAATCACTGTCAGAAATATTCTACACAAATATTCAGTAAAGTGACGTACTGGTATTAGCCGGAGTCCCAGATAGATGTTCTGAAAGAGAGAGAAGGGAGATATTGCCCCAATCAATTGGAGAAGATTCATTTTTGAGCTGCGATAGGTATTTGGCGACGGGGTCATGCAGGTCCACGTTCGACTTCAAGAGGAGCAAGTCAGAGAACACTTTCGACACTGACCCAATCAGATATTGCGAGTCACCATCAAGATGCTTGGTGCCGTTGACGTTCTTCTCCCCAAGATGATGGTATTCCCAGAGAATGCCGGTCCTTGGGTCGCCGCCGTTGGGCGAGACGAGCGCAACTGAGAACGACGTATTGGCAACATCCCAGCCAGCTTTTATTTTCCCTGAGACTGCATCATCCAGAGATTGAGAAAGGCTCTTGGTAGCATCCTTGATGTACTGTGACTGGCCCAGGTCTGTTGGACGAGGCAGCAGTGCTCCACTAGGTACGCATCCTGGGCTCGAGACAGATGGAGCGGCAGCTGCTGCCAGGTGATTGAATGCATATGACAAGGAAAGCCACAGAAGACAGGAAACCGTAAAGGGCCGCGGGTATAACATATTGAAGGCTGTTTCAATATACGGTATTGGGTGAGATGAAGAATCTCCCGCTTCAACAGGCTGTCCCGCGCAATTTATATTGCGTAGCCATACATATCAGCGAAAGCCGAAGATGGAAATTCATCGTTCCCAGCCGGTCTATGGAAGCTCATAACTAGTCATAACCCGGCCATTCAACCTCAGCCATGAGGATCGGTAGCGAAGTGCTCGAGAAAAGATGGAGAAACGTGTGGAATCGCATGTTTATCCCTGCCACGAAAGTCAAGAAAGCGTAACTGCTCGTATTTCAGCCTTCAGTTGATGATCGCCTTTTCATCCACTTTTTATATTATTTAGCACGAGTTGACGCGCCTGTCTTAACTCTTGAATAAGCTGCCAGTTGCATCACCATCATCAAGATGGCTTCTCCAAGGTTATTGGGCACAAAAGTGGCCGCGATAACGGGAGGATTGACAGGCATAGGACGTGTATGGTAGACCTCCTCTGTCTGCACAGGATCATAATACTAACCAGAGATGATTCCACGCATGTTCTTCACCCTCTCCATGGGGGCAGACATGCATTCGTTTTGCTGACATAGGCCATTGCTGTTGAGTATATCAGACAGGGAGCCTATGTGGCTGTTAACCATCTCGGGCTGGACAATGAGCAGGAACTGATATTAGCGCTGAAGCAAGAGATCGCGGATATTCTTGCTTCTGAGGGTGACAAGGTCTCAGTAGATCAAAGGCTCATCACTGTGGCAGGAGATGTTTCCTTGCCGGAGACGGGGACCGATTTCATCAGAGAAACAGTATCTGCGTTTGGCCGGTTGGATATATTTGTCAGTAATGCCGGAATATGCGAATTCAAAGAATTCCTAGAGTATGTATAACTGACTAGCTACCTGCAACATCTCTCCGACAAGTGGTCGAATAACAGTCTAATGTATGTATATAGAATATCGCCTGCGCTCTTTGACAGAACTGCGTCCGTCAACCTGAGCGGTGCATTCTACGTCACCCAAGCAGCTGCTCGGCAAATGGCACTATCCCAGTCTCCGCCAGGAGGGTCAATAATAGGAGTTTCATCCATCTCTGCTCTTGTTGGCGGTGGCCTTCAAGCTCATTATACCCCTACTAAAGCCGGGATATTGTCTTTAATGCAATCTTCCGCCGTATCTCTTGGGAAATACGGCATCAGATGCAACGCCTTGCTGCCCGGAACAATACGGACTGGATTAAATGAAGAGGACTTGAAAGATGACGGGAAGAGAGCGTACATGGAAGGTAGAGTCCCTCTTGGCCGTCTGGGTGTGCCCAAGGATCTAGCTGGCCCGGCAGTATTCCTAGCCTGCGAGCAGCTGAGCGGCTATGTGGTGAGTTCAACCGCCTTTCTCATATGTATAGTATACGCCAGACTGACTCGGAATTTAGACCGGTGCCCAGCTTCTAGTTGATGGAGGGATGTTTGTGAATCTCCAATAACTAACCAATTTTGTGTGATTTGGTATATAGTCTCACTAGTGAAGCATGATTTTTTGTATCTTCTTGCTCAGTTAATTTGAGGCTGCTCAGCACTTAACGAGTACGTACCACAAAGGGCAGACTGCCGAATTATTATCTATCTAGCTTCATTTTGAAGTACCATAGCACAGGGAAGGCACTCTGTGAAACAATCCTCGTATATTAAACCGCAGGTTGGCTATTGATCGATTCGGTTGTTAAGTAGCCTGCTCGGCATATCTATCCCCGAGACGGAATAGAAATTTGTTTGTCGGATACAACCGAATGGCTTAATTGGTATTATAAGCGCATGCATAAGGATTGCCAGCTTATTTGTGGAATCTAAAGCCTCCATGAGGAGACGCTTAGAGCTGTGCTCAATGGTGCTTTCAAGCGACTGCGATGCCAGATATCATGGGTGATAGGTCTTTCCAACCAAGTCTTATTATCACCGATTACTTTGTATCTATGAAGAGAGAGCTATATAGAGCCATAATCTGACAAATAGGAATGTGTGAATGATGTAAAGGGCCTGGATAAGACTCGGGACCAGCCGATAACCAATTAAGCATAAACCAACATAACCATAACAAGCATGAAAATCCAAACATATCCAACGCCAACATTTATACCCAGGGTGGTGCAAAAAGCCGTTTCATTCCCCAAGAACCCTCGATCTCATCGCCTCAATCTCAGCCACTAATTTGTTTATTTTCGCCTGCATAGCCTCGGCTTTCTTTTCGAATCCCTTGATCACTGTTCCGTTCTCCATCTTCAGCGCATTAAGTTGCTTTTGAATATCGCGTCCCAACGACTGCATTTCATAAAAGTATTCAAACTCGACTTTCCCTTTGAAGCATATCCCGTATCCTTCGCAGTAACAGATATGGTCCTCCGGGCACAATGTTTCGACACCTGCAAAGACGTACTGCCAGAGATATTCCCACACTCGCCCTGATAAGCTATCAGACAACGAAGTTTCGAGAATCCAGTCTCGATAATATATATAAGTTTCCCGAGGTATCCGTCGGATGCGGTCGGCACTGACTGCGAATTGGGCGCAGCATGGTTGGGAGAGCACCTCAGGCAATTGGGTACCGGGGAACAGCTCGAGCCAGGATTTTCCTATAACAGCCGCTTCCGGAATGCTTGATAGATCGTCACCTCCGGCAATTGGGTGGATATGGTCGGGGCAACCTGGTTCTGAATGGCAACGAAGGTTCATATAACCGTCTCGAATAATTTTTTCACTTCGAAGGCGTTTGACCATCTTGGCAGAGTCCGAATCCAATAAATCATTATTATGCCATGTCGTCAAATGAGCATGCATGAAAATAGAGACATCCGTGAGTGTATAGTATTGGTCAATGATGTACGACAGATAAACCATCACTTCATGCCCCTTGTTTTTCATCACAGTGAGAGGCGCACTGGAATTATTCACAACATAAACAGCCGTTTGCAGCTTAGGGTCTTCCCGTTGTAGTTCGTCGACCCAAGTTGTATTTTCCTTCTGGAGACTCGCTATAACAAGGGTACGAGTATAATTCTTATCAGGCTGTACCACGCCCGGAACAACAGGACCGGCTGGTTTCATGCCCCGTTGCCGATATGACTCTATCCCATGGTTGAAACCTGTCTGGCCATGGCGTGCAATGGCCGTGAGATAATAGCCTGACGTATAAATGGCAAGGATGCTGAAAAGAGCAAGACATGTCAGGCTCTGCCATCGACTTGGCCGCAGTGAGTGTTTCATCGCGACGCAGTGTATCTAGTCAATTGAACAAAGAATGGTAGTTTCCATCAGTATCAGGCTTCGCGTCTCATCAACTTATGTTCTGTCTCCCTTGAGAGAATCAACTGCACAGCAGCCATCTCGACGACATCTTGTGAAGGAGCAATGCTTCGCCCCAGCAGGAACTGATTGCGTAAGTAGGTATCAGAGAGTTCACGGCTTCAGCGGCTCTTATAAGACATCTCGCCCAATTATAAGGCTGAACCTGTGTTAACCCCTGTATATATGGAGTTTTCGTATAGCCAAATGGCCATCATCCACCAATGAAACGTGGAACGGTGGATCCCATCCTGATCGATTGACACGGAGAGCGTACCCCGGGCCTGATTCCTGCCACAATTTGGATGGGAACGATCTCTTTACTCCGCAGATAGATGGAATGCGTGATGGCTGCGTCCTTCAACGGCTGGTGCATCCATCAGTTGATTCAGGTCTTGCATTCGCTTTGTTTCACAAAGGGCACCTAAACGGTTTGGAAAGGATGAATCGCGGCAAAGCTAAAGTTTGGCGCACAAGATGAATGAGCATTTGTCTCTTGTGAGCATCGTTTTTTTGAGATGATACCTCCCAAGGAGTATGGAGTTGAAATGATTTTATTGGAAACTGCTTGCTACACCGGATTGGAGCTTTCGAGCTACGTAAACGCTTGAGGTTGATAGAGCCACAACAATATAACTGCCGATAAAACTTATCTGCGCCTACCTCGCCGGCAGAGCCAGGATCAAAGATCTCCTGTGATTGTGGTACCGAACTGCTGGTATCTAAATGAGAGAAAGAGCCGTCAGTAGAGTGCTACAGGCCAATTACCTAGTGGTTAGCCCTTTAGCCTGAGGTGTAGACATCGAAAAAAGAGCTTCTGATTAAGTGAGAACGTTGTTGTCCATTGCTTGTTAAGAGTATCGAAGGACGGACTTCGGACTTTATAAAGATGGCTTCCGTGGTACGGAGTATCTGTATGCTATTCCGTCAAGTGAGTAAGCTTCACTGCCCTACAAAATATGCATATTACCTAATATGTAAAGTTGTGGCTGTATACCAGACACTCTTGCTTGCATGAGTCCCCTGTCATTTTGTATGGGACGCGAAGCGGCGTACATCCGGAATATAATATGAACCTAACATCATTCTCGAAGGTCCTTAAGGGTAATTGGAGAAATATTTCTCAATTTAATATGTTCCAGCAACTGGTACATAGGTGTGATGGCAACATTTGTCGTATTGAATCTAACTAGAAGGCGTTCCCTAACCTTACAGGTTGCTTGGGGGGACATTTTTCTAGATGCTCACACATACAGTGCTTAAGAAATTCATTAGTTTCACACAGGTGACACAAACGGACTTTGTTGGTTTTAAAGCATTTCTTAGATGCTTGGTCGCGCGAAACTCCCTACTCTTTGTCGTTGAAGTGTCGGTCAGAATTCTGATGTTATGTCAAAAAACTGGTTCCTTGGACCTTTCCAGCATAGGTAATACCGCGCCGGGAGAATTCCGGCAAAGGAGAAACCACCCGGATATCCCAAGGCCGAAGAGCCGACGCGATCCTTCGATGACTTCAACTGGCAGCAGAGTATGACACTGCAGTTCATCCAGGATGGCTGTGGGACGGAAGTTCGGCTTAACACCAGGGATACGGAAGCTATTCCGTGGGTGATGCCTTGGTAAAAAAAGCTCGGACAGATTTTCACAGCGATCCATGGTATAAATAAAATTGTTATATCGATACCAAAAGCACCTAATAGCATGATAGAACTAGGCTTTTTCACTAAAACGCTTATCACAGGACCAGGCATTCTATGGCTGTGAGTCAATGGTATTAGGATTGTCCAGTGTTAGGCGCTCAGCGGTTTCCCAAGACACGGCAAATGGGGCGTTCAGGCCGGCAAGAAGTATAACCATAGAGTGGCGGGGGAATTTGCATGTGTCCATGGCTTAATTCAGCGTTTTTTCATGCAAGCTACTCGGCAGCTGCAAGTGTCTGACGGGACAATTTTCTGGGCTCTACAGCACGTCGAATGCACTGAAGTATTGGCTCTCAAGCTATGTGGAATTCCATCGGATCCTACGACCGAAGAAGCACCTCGAAAATTATCACGGACAAATAAACACTCGGGTGTTTCTCGTACCACTTCGCCATTTTGCACGGCATAATTATGCCGGCTCTGGATTATCCGAGATGCAGGCTGCTGTATTCCTGGCAAGGAACGAAAGCTTCGAGAACATGGGTCATCTTTTCTTCAGCGGAATGAAAGAAATGCCTCACCGGAAGAGAATCGAAGGTCCCATCCGCGGAAACGCCTGTGAAAAGTGTCTTGCTAGGTCGAGGGGAGCACTCATCTCGCCTCGAGGTCTCACCAACTCTGCAAACAAGTCCCTTGTCCGTCTTGATCGTGAAGTTTTGCAGCCTGAAAATAAAAACACAACAAACTTTTAGGCCTCAACAAAATTTCGCTTAATAAGCACTTCCTTACTTAATGCTATATTATATAATAGACTTTTCAAAAGACGCTAGTGAAGTTTCCTTTCCGCAAAGTGGGGACACTAGGCCTAAATAATCACTAGCGGCCGGACCAACCGCTTAACCTTGTTTATTTTGACTTCGGAAATCTTTTTCCTTGTGATTTTTTCGCGCTCATATAGCCTACCCTACGTTATAGCACGCCTGCAAGTATTGCTCTTCCACTGCCAAAGAAGTGCCGGATATGGACTGGCCAGCCGAAGAGAGAACGCCATAAAATTGGAGAAAGAGGATCAAAGACACAATCCCGTATGGGCCGGACATATTCGCCTGAACTCCCGAACCAGGCCCGCCATATGTACGGAGTAAACAAATGCTGGATTGGGAATCTGGCGACTCCTACGACGGGTAATGAGTCCTCGGAAATCCAAAAAATGTCGGCAAGATGATATCATGGTGCATTTCAGTCCTTTTTGCAAGGCCACCACGTCGCCTTGTTCTGCCTTGAACCGAAATGACTGGGGAATCTTGGAAATCAAAAGAAGTGACATTGCTGGTCTCCATCTCGTTGACTTCCAAGCATGAGCTCACTAGGAGTCCCAATTCACTTGAGCAGAGCGGTTGAGACAAACGTTTTGCCTCGAAGCTAGGGCGTCTGTCTCATGCAGCGGCGAGGTCGCTAATCGACAGCTAATCTAGCTTGTCTAAAGCACGGCCAATGGACTGCGAAAAGCAAACCTATATTGCAGTATTAGCGCACTTCTGAACAGCAGCCAACCGCTATTACCCGACATTTCGATGATATATGGCCGTTAAACTGTCTCTGACTCTTCCTCACGGACCACTGACTGTTCTGAGGCCCTCAGGGATCTGTCGGAATTTAATGCTTATTCCTTCCAGGACACTTCTGATATGTACCCACTTCAGCTCAATGGTGGAATTTATACCATGCTTATTTCGCCATTGCCGCTATATTTCTCACCATGGTGAAGATACGACTTGAGATTGGAGGGCGTATCGGCACCTGTAAGACAGCCAAGAAGCCCGGCTGGGTGTCTGTCTTCCTTGCCCTCGCTAATATGGCTATATTGGAATCGCAAATAAACAATATACGGAGGGCTTGCCTAGGTACGGGACGGCTTGTAGGTCTAGAGTTGATTCTAGCCAGAGAAAAAAAAACCAGCAAGACACAAGTCAGAATTACCCGAGCAAGGAATAGAAGAAAACTTAACAAAGTGAAGTATGCGACGGCAGAGATTTCTGGTCGATACTGGAATTTGTGCTAGGATGAGATCAGGTCATAGATGACGTTCCGTAATCCTCCGCCGGAATATTCACGCTCAAGACCCTGTCGGTGCATAGTTACAGCATGCTGCAAGTAATTTTTCCCTGACATCTTAGCGAATATTCCATGTCTGGGCAATCAAGTTACGCTTGCATGGTGCCTATGATTTGTCTTGCAAGCATTCAAGCGGCTCGTCTTCGTTTAGCAGAAGCCATGCCACGGCCTGGCCAGAGAATCCACGGCTGGTCTTTCGATATGAGCAGAATTCGACCCCTCCTCTACTCCGTACCCTCTACTCCGTACTTCTTGCTTCTCCATGGAAGTGCCTGGTTAATGAAATTATTTCGAGCTTCTAGCATTTTCTGCGCTGGCAGTAGCGGGTCTCGGCTCCGGAGTCCGACTAAAATAGGTAGCTAGCTGTTCGATGTTGTGATAGCCGGGACTGACCAGGAAGAGCTTTTTCACGAAAATTACCCGACGATTGATTTTGCGGTTGAGCTTTTATGGAAACTTTTCCACTGGCCGGGTCCTGGTGGAGGAATGGAGCAGCATACTTAATCTAGATGTAAACGGTGAGACCGGAAATATGCAGGCCGGGGGGGAGGTGGATATGGACAGGGATGGGAAAGCTATTATTATCCTTACTGGCCCTAGTGTGTAAATAGTGCATTCAATTAACTATATGACAAGCCTTAATGGTGCTGAATATTGGGCCAAGCGGTGGCTGACAGACAACCAGTGAATTGCATCAGCGAGCATCTCCTCTGTCGTGACAGGATCAACAGCGTCCAGAACCAGAACGCAGACATGGCGGATGCACAGGGAAATCCCGCGTCTGCGGGCCACCAAGAAAGAGAATACCCCTGCTCGCTCGTTGTCGTTGCAGCGGAAGGTCGAGGACGGATTCATCCGCTGGTTGAGCGACTGAAGCGACTGCACGACGCTCGAGATATATAAAGGAGGTCAGAATCGCCTGTCAAGACGAGATTTATCCAGACAGAACAATCAGCACTCCCAAAGCCAGCAAAGCCTCAGTCAAAAAGCCCCAAGCACAACTTCCTCGACACTTCTATCTTCCAGCAAGAAAAGCACCACCAGCTTCATCAAGATGTCTGTCCTCTCCCGCGCCGTCCAGCTTGCCTTTGTTGCACTTGGCCTCTGCCTCTTCTTCTCCAACTTGGTTGCTGCCCAGCCCATTGCTGGCCCATCCGTCGGTGTCTCTATCAAGGCCGTCAATGGTGTCTGCCGCGCCGACAAGCCATGCGAGCTCGAAGTCACCGTCAGCAACGCCAACTCCAAGAATCCCGCTACCATCTTGACCTGGAACACCCCTCTTGACTCCCTCGCCGACCAGCTCGGTGTCTTCGAGGTCCGTGACACCAAGGGCGCCGTTGTTCCTCTCGACTTCATCCAGGTCCGCCGCATGACTCCTCCACCAGCCTCCGACCTCGTTGAGATCAAGCCCAGCGGTTCCGTCAAGGTCAAGGTCGCCCTCAACACCCTCTCCACCGCCGAGCTCCCAGCTGGAACCAAGTACACCGTCAAGGCTACCGGCTGGTGGCAGGCCGTCTGGAACCTCCCCAAGCAGGAGGTCGTCAAGACTCACCTCCAGGAGCAGTCTGGCGCTTTCTCTGGCGACTTCAACTCCAACACCGTCCAGGTCACCAAGGTACGTCTATCAAGCAATATCTGATATGGTCATTTTCACTTGCAAAGTTTATACCTCTCCTTCAGGACAGGATATTCGTTCAAAACCCTTTTGCTCGGAATCAAAAAAAACATTCGAAAACATACGAAAAAACATACACGATAGTATATAGACTATTATGGATGGACCAACCACTGGTTCTCTCCCGCGTCCCCGACGCTTGACGACCAATTACGCTCTTTATGTCCCTGGCCTTGATGATGCTGGCCCAAAAGTACTGTGAAGTGATTCTTAGCGATGAAAGCGAGTCAGATAACTAGATAATTAGATAATAATATTAATCATTCACACTCACTAACTACTCTTCCTTTCATCCTTTATCAATCCATCTGAGTAAAATGGTTAGAATCCGCCGTCAGGGGCTGGTTTACTAACTAACTAGTTGGTGATGCCCACAAGGTTGCTCACGGAGTTAACTTAGAGACAGCCGCATGTATCAAATTGACTTGACGACACAACAACAACCAGCACGGTGACAAGTAACTGCATGAGTTCAGCATGGATACTCCAATTATTGACTCCCATGTGCATCTATGGACTTCCTCGCAGTTGGATACTCTAGCATGGCATTCGCCCTCTAATCCACTGGGCTCTCAGCATTCGGTCCAGGAGTACCGTGATGCAGCAATATCACCTTTACCAGTCGGTTACCACTTTAAGGGCTTCGTATACATTGAAACGGACCGAATATCATCCCTTGCACCTCATGGCTGGACGCATGTTCTTGAGGAGGTATCATTCATCTCACACATTGCCTGTGGAATTCCGCTCGAAGGAGACAGGCATGTCCCGACAGACAAGGTGCCATGTCTGGCCATTATCCCTTGGGCGCCTGTTCCTCTAGGACCAGACGGACTAGAGATGTATATGGCCAAGGTACAAGAGAAAGTGAATAACAATGGAAAAGATGCATGGGGAAAGGTCAAGGGAGTTAGATACCTGCTTCAAGACAAACCAAGGGGCATCATGCTGGAAGATGGCTTCATCCAGGGGCTACGATGGCTTGGGCAACGAGGACTGACATTCGATCTCGGAGTTGATGCAAGGAGTGGCGGACTTCATCAGCTTGAAGAAACGGTAGAGTTGTCAGAGAGGCTATATCAACAGGGCAGCAGCCAGGTGAAGTTGATACTAAGTAAGTCTACAGCTTCTCCTACTTTGTATAACGTAGCTACCCCATACGACTGCTAAGCAATGGATAGACCATCTATGTAAGCCGAATCTACGCATATCGCCGTCTGAAACTTATAACCACCGAGAATTCATTGAGTGGAAAAGGCATATCACGTCTCTCTCACGCCATCCTCTCATCTACATAAAGCTCTCTGGCCTCTTTTCTGAACTTCTACCACTACCTGCAGTGGAAGTGGAACAAGACAATACAGACCAGCTATCTTTTACCGTAGATGCCATACAGCCATGGACAGACGTCGTATTCGACACCTTTGGCACCGCAAGGATCATGTTTGGGAGTGACTGGCCCGTCTGTAATGTCGGTGGAGGCGGAAACCCCGTTACCTGGACGAGATGGATGAAGGTAGTTCAGCTGCTGCTGGAGAAGAGAGGGCTCGCTGATGATGATAAGAACAACATCTGGTATCTCACTGCTCAGAAGGCGTACGGTATCTCTCCATCTTGAGCACAGTTGAGTAGAGTAGTCACACCCATCTATCAACTCGAGCTGTACAGCGCAGAACTCTCTTTGCTAGACATGCAACCGAGGTTGGACAGCGTCGTGTTTCCCTCTTCTCCGCATCAATCCAAGTCCTACATCCGAAGAAGAACCGGTTGCGATCGCCAGCGCAGATGCAGGCAGAGAACCAACCATGCGGCTGTCCGGTAACTAGAGCAATGATCCCCTCCTGACGTATCGCGGGGTGGTGTTACCGATATTCGACATTTAAAGGGCAAGACTACCTACGTACCTACCATCTGGTTTTAACTTATCACAAACTACAAATACTGATACCCCGTAGCTAACAACCATCGCCTCTGAGAAATAAATACCTACATTTGATTGAAGGTCGTACGAGTAAAGGTAAACATGACGAAATCTGAAATCCCTACTCAGGCGAAAGCCGTTGTATACGACAAGCCTGGCTCTGTGTCGACCAAGGTGGTCATGGTAGATGTTCCCGAGCCTGGAGCGGATGAAGTCCTGGTCAACTTGTGCGTGTTTCTACATCTATTAGGGCGATAGTGGTATGGGTATACTGACTCTCGCACGTAGGACACACTCAGGAGTCTGTCACTCTGATTATTGTATTATGACCAACAGCGTAGGTCCTTGCAGCTTCCATTTACTTGACATGTTTATCTGATTCAGTCTGGATAGTGGCCTGGCCTCCCTCACCCAACCAAAGCAGGCCAAATAGGAGGCCACGAGGGTGTTGGAAAGATTGTTAAGCTCGGCTCCGGGGCAGAGATGTCCGGCCTCAAGATCGGTGATCGCGTTGGCATCAAATGGATTGCTTATGCTTGTGGTCGATGCCGTATGTATAACACCTGATACCCCTCGAACAGGGAATGCACACAGTGAACAACTGGTTAACAGAAGATAGCATTCTGCCTTGATGGTATAGATGGATGCTGTGCCAACAAAAAGTTGTCTGGATACTATCACCCCGGCACGTTCCAGCAGTACATCCTTGGACCTGCTCACTATGTTACCCCTATTCCAGATGGCCTGTCCTCTGAACAGGCTGCCCCCATGCTCTGTGCCGGCTTGACAGTTTACGCTGCACTCAAACGCTCCAAAGCCCAACCAGGTCAATGGGTGGTCATATCTGGTGCTGGTGGTGGATTGGGCCATATAGCCACACAATTTTCCAGCCGTGGCCTTGGTCATCGGGTCATTGGCATCGACCATCACAGCAAAGAGGGTACTGTGCGAGAGTCGGGCGCAGAGCACTTCATCGACATTACTCAATTCTCACCAGATGACAAGGGAACAGAAGAGATCGTCGAAAAGGTCAAGTCCCTGACAGGGGGGTTCGGCGCTCACGCAGTCATCGTGTGCACTGGATCCAATGCTGCATATGCACAAGCATTACGCATGCTGCGTCCAAACGGCACATTAGTCTGCGTTGGAATCCCAACTCACAACAGAGATCCGATCGCTTCTTGTTCTCCGGCGCTCCTGGTTTCTCGTTCTCTTAATATCGTTGGCTCTGTTGTAGGGAACAAAAGGGATGTTGCTGAAGCTATGGACTTTGCGGCAAGGGGTATTGTCAAGTCCCATACATGCGTTGAGAAAATGGATAAACTTGCGGAAGTCTTCGAGCGGCTTGGTCGGGGCGAGGTCCAGGGAAGAGTCATTATAGACTTATCCTGATGGTTCTTCATGGTAACTGGATAACGATGTTTTACAGGTGGAAAGCCGTTTCAATCGTAAGCGAGTGATGGGTTTATTCATATTGATATAGGGTAATAAGCCTAAATTAACATATTATCCACCAGGGGTATTTTGCATAATAGATAATGAAACAATAAGTCGGGAGTAGAGAAAAAAATGTAAGACATGGTCCAGCCAGCCACTAATTAGGTACACGCTCCGGGGCAAAGAATCACAGATAATCTGCCGTTTCTTCACTTCGTCCTCTTTCGGCCACTGCCGGATGCGGCGGTTGAAGGGCGCTTTTGACCGCTGGCACTCGATGTCAGAGTAGCACCCACAGCAGCTTTTGCTGGAAGGTCACCAGCTATTATACTATGAAGTTTTCTAAGATAAGGCACCGGTGCGGCGTTCACTTGCATGTCGCTGAATATATTATCCAGTTGGGGGGTGATATTTTGCAGGACGTCCTCTGGTAACTGCTCCAGGCATGAGAGAACAAAGAAATCATCGCCATCGAGCGGATTATAGATAAGTTGGAGGTATAAGTTTCGGTCCTCAGCCGTTTCATCTGCTTCAGAAGGACGCTCCCATGTGCTTGCTTCGAAGGCATCAAAGTTGAACTGGCAGACTGCACGGAGGAGGTAGAGAAGAGTCTCCGCTGCGCCTTTGAAGCCATGGGGACTCCGGGAAATTATATTTTTCTGGATTAATCGTAGGTGATCTCGCATTTCGTCGGCAACGATGTCGACCTCCAGGGCCGTATGGTCCGACTGCCTTGGTGTTCCTTTGAGCCGGTACCGATTGAAATCAGTAAGTAGTGAGCGTACCCGTCGTTGGACTTTGTCAAAAAATATGGCAGCACGGGCACCGGAAGGCATCACCTTGCGGAGACTGGCGTAAACATTTTCGTCATGCACAGCAAGACGAAACATTGTCGCTTCAAAGTCACCTTGTACGACACACTGCTCGGGGGTACGAGGCTGTCGAATAGTTTCCACAAGCTCAGGGCGAAATTCATCCGGCAAAGTATCTGCACTGAAGGCTGAAAGAAGATCCCTGGCCTTTTCAGGGCGTGACATAGATATCGAGCTACATTGTGTATCAGGAGGAGTGCCTGGAGTAGGGATGTATGACCATTTCACTTTCTGGCAAATATTTTCCATGCGATCTCCAATGAGTTCCAGCATGGGGTCCAGCGTGTCACATTCTCCGTTTGGAGATAGCTTGAGCGCCCCAGAGGGTTTGGTTGTCAGGACCCGTCGATGAAGTTGATCGACAAGCCACTGTGAGAAAACGGTTTCCATGTTAGTTGCAGGAGCATGCAGGCTATGATAAGGAGTGTAGCAGGACCAACTAACGTAAATATGTCGACAGGCAATGCGGCTTCCCTGGAAGTCCAGGCATGAGCAAGTAATCGGCCCTTCCCCAACATAGACGCGACCATGGTCAATGATGTCGAAGTCATATCCTCCGCCATAGATTGGCCTGCATTTATCAACCGAGAACTCTCCACTAAGCCCATGCCGGGCTTTTGCCTTTGCGCCTCGAGATAACATTTGAAGATCATAGACAATGGACGATTTACCAGGGAAGGTCACCGCAGATGATAGTGGGGAGTCGTCGTCGTCGTCGTCCTCCTCCTCCTCCTCCTCCGATTCACTACTTGACGACTCTTCCTCCGATTCACTATTAGAGGAGTCTTCGGTGGTGTATGGAGGCTTTTGCCTCTGATTCTGGGACCCTAAACGAGTAGAGGACATGTCACTTCCAAGTGATAGGTTTCCGAGTTCCTTAGTGGGAGCCGACATGTGAGGGGCGGTGGACGGTCAAGGATGTCAGGCTATAAGAGGAGGAAAAGGTGCAGAAGTAATTGACCCAAATTAATTGATCTAGTAAGAGTATTGAAAGGGGCTGGAAGCTGAGGAGGATGAGAAGTGAAGCTGAAACTGAGATTTCTCCTCCGGATTATTTTGGAATAATCGTGTTCCTTTTGTACCTTGAACTCCACTAGGGAAAGAATCATATATCAAGGCGAGATCTACGAAGGCCGCCGTAGGCCGGAGTGGTAGGGGGGCGTATGAAAGCTCCGCAGCTTGAGCGAATGTGAAGCCGGAGATCACTCGAGCAAGGAATAACAAATCTGGAGTGCTGTTCAGCGGCCAAATCACGGCCGGTTGCTGGGTAAGTCTAGCGGCGCTTACGCTTGGGAGGAACGCGAGGAGGTTATCATGTATTCTCATATGTCGGAGGTTAAAAAAAGGGGAAGAATAGATCATCCAAACGGGTGGGAAGCTAGGACCATCTTGATAGATACTCCCATTGTACCAAACAGTAGGAATCCTGGGATAGTTGAGTTTTGCATAACTAGTGTGCCAGTTGAAACGGCATTATGGCCGGGTTTCTTCCGGGTTCCTCGCCAGGCAGAGACGACTAGGGTGGTAAAAAGGTCCCGGATTACGGCACAGCTTGCAGGTCTAAATGCAGGACGTGCATATTCGACTATTTTAAAGCAATCCTAGGGACAATTCTCACGGGGGATATACGATGTATTGCAGGGACGAGCAAGCAAGTAGCATGGAGTCGCCATCCAATGGAATCACAAAGATGGGGGCCCTCCGTGTTGGAGTAAGATAGTAACTGCCTGGTAACATTCTTGCTGGGAACATATCAAGCATCCGATTCTCAGATAATCCGGGGATGTTCTCGAACATTGCAACATTTCAAGGATGCTACAAGTTGGTATGCTGATTGATATCAAAGGCATCTCCTGCACTTGTCCCCCCACTCTATGTACATCCAAAGGGTTTTCAGGGCCCACCGCGAGGCAGCAACCATCCCGGCGTATATTTCCTTGGTATAAGCGGTTTGAATGGCCATATTTTTGATACTATTTCCCATCATCACTTGCAGGAGGCAGAGCATCTAAGTCGTGAAGGCACCGAAGCAAGACGGCGTACATATCTCTAGAACCGCGACTCGCTGCCTCACCAACTGGGAGCCAAAGAAGAGGACAGGCAAGCTGGCCGAGGACGAGGCGTCGAAAAGGCACGACGAGCAGAGTATGGACTGCGCCCTGTCCCTTTCCTCTGCAGTCGGGGTTGGAGTCAGTTACGGCGTAGGCTGCAAGGTCGTCTTCAAGAAAAGCTGAAGTTGGGAAGATACGGAAAAGAAAAGAAAAAAGAAAAGACGATGACTAAACACAAACCTTCTTTCGTGTCAAACTTTAGAGCCGCAACGTCAAAACATCAACATCAACATCAACACTTACACGACGGTAGCGACGGCGCCTCGTCCGATAATCTCGGGGATTGCGATGCAGAGATGCGCCAAATGATGCAAACCATGCCTTAGGATGCTCTGACACAGTGCACTTTTGACCTCTAATTGGCCGCTGTCCCTCGCGATGAGGCTGTGTTGTGTTGCTGTGCCGCACGCTATGCTATCCCATGCTGCCACCTGGCTTCAACCCTTCGCCCAGTAACGCCATCTTCTCGAGCTCGAGTCTCTCTGCGAGGCTGTTCCTATGCATCCACATGGCTGCTCGCTCATTTAAGAAAGTTTTGAATCACATGTTCGAACGGGCACCGGCTGATCGTTTCGTGATCTTTGATACCCTTGCTGAGACATATCAGATCTACAGGTCCGATAGGCTGGCCTAGGGATACTCTCTCTGTTTGGGGTTTCCTTTGCCGTAGTAAGCGGCCATCCCGGCTGATCCGCGTCCTACCCAAGCTATAAACAACACTTGGGAGACTCCTGCCTTTTTGTCCCTCACCGGGATGACTGCAGGCACATCTGTAACCAAGCCAGGGAGATTTTAGATTTGCCACAGTAACCAGTCTGAGCGCCCAATTAGAGCTTCAATGTGCGCTTTTGTCAACCTGCAACCCTCCGGCCACATTTATTCCCAGCGTTCGCACTCGGCATCACTCGCGGGGCACCGGGAGTGCATGCAAATTACCGGATCAAATTACCCACCAACAGCCGAATAAGCATTATTTTTGAGATGGATGGTGTGGGATAATAATAGCGGCAGTGACGTTTCACAAATGAAGCATGGCCGCACGGAGGCACCGTCCGAGTTACTGAGTGGTTCTCACGCGCTAAATCCTCCAGATGTTATTTTTAAATGATTATACTACTGTGGCACAGTCTACAAGCCGTTCGCTCGACATTAGTCATTGAGTCAACTGCTTAACCGCAGCCCAGCTCTTATGGGTTTGGCGACGTCTGATAATTTCAGCAGACAATGACACACACCGCAAGACTAGCTCGGTCGTCTCAGGGTTATCTATTCTAGACATAGTCGATCGACCATTTCCTTAAACTGGCTAAAGGTAAATTTGAGACAAACTGGGGTTCATCTCCGCTCACAACTGAAACTAACTCTCAATTTACTCTCAATTTATTTACTCTAGATTTAGTACATCTCAGTTATGTATATGGATGTGGACCTAGGAAGAAAATACGAGATACTTGGAAATACAGTATAACTATTCGAAGCATATAAATCCAATAAGATAGAACATCCAAAGAAAAATACTCATCACTATAAAGTTTACGTGCACCAAATGACTAGTTAGCATGCTTACTACGAATTGTCTCCGGCCCTGTCCTTTTGTTGATTACGTCCCTGCTCAGCTTGTTGCTTCTCTCTCTCGATAAGTTGATTGTACTCATAAGAAGACATGATAACCCCCTTGTGCCTCACTGTGGCCCCGCCACGACGGCGTGATGGGGCTTGTGAGGACCCTGCGTGGCTTGGGTTCAGGAGGCTGGGCCTAGGATCCAAACCTTGAGGTGGGGGTGGCATGGAATTCCGAGCTGCTGTAGAACTGAATGATTTATGGGATTCCTCCCGTAGCTGACTGTGCTGGCCTTCTCTAGACTCTGGCTGAGGGTTGTCTGGTATGGTTTCAAGAACGAGTTGTGCTGCCAGTTGATAGTCATCATCAGAAGTTTGATTTCTCAGCTGGCTCTCACGAGCCTGGTTGTAGTCAAAGGGAGTGCGCCCCTGGTAGGTATTCACATTTGACTGCAGAGCTGATTCTTCCTGGGAGCTACTCTTATAATCCTCGAGTTCGTCCTGTTCTTGATTGTCGGTATCCGCGCCTCCATCTAGGTTACCACCGTTCCTTCTCCCCCTTAATTCAGGTGATGTGTCATTGTCCCCAGATGTTGTATCCTGATTTGGTTCTGGTGACCTCCATCGAGATGTACTAGGCCCTTGGAGAGGAGCTGGCGGCTCTGGATCCGGAGAGCTTTCTGGCTGGGACTCATCGCTGGTTCCAAACCCGAAATAATCAGGTGTCTCCGGAGATCTCGAATGCTCTTCGCCACAACCAGGACAATTACATATTGTACCAAAAAGTCGAACAGCTGTATTTTTTGGTAAGGGGGCTTTGGTGTAACGTATGACTAGCTCTTCGCCGTGCCTTATAAACCTGTTGGCGTGTAAAATAAGGCGGTTGGGAATTTCCGTATCCCAATTCCAATCCACGTTATGATAAGGGGGGCACGCATGTTTGAACACTGAGACTGCAGGAAAGACGTAAAGGTTGGGGAATGTTGGTATAATTAAGTCGGACTCCTGTGGAGTAAGCTTAGAAATTTCCCTTGTACGTTTGATGATCTCCAGCTGAGATTCAGGAATGTCCTCAGACCTTCCCTCGTCTAGAGCGTGCCATGGGATAGCAGACATCAACAACTTCCGAAGGACTAGTTGGATTACCCAAGTGTCGAATGAAAGATCGCGGAAGATATTCACTCCCAGGCACGACAGGATGTCAAAAGGAACCTGTATATTCGCCGCAAACGAGAAAGGTAGGTTCTTGCCTGTGGCAGGCCACAAGAGAGTTGGCATCAGCTCGTCAATCTCATGAGCCAGCAAATTCGGCTTGTTATCGGTCTTGCGCCGGAGAAGAGTGATATCAAACACTTCTCGGAGCAACAAGCTCAATATAGTACCATGCTTTTCGTTTGAATGAGATAGTGATCCCAGCTCCCGTGGTACAAATTCAGAGTTCCAATAGTTCGGTCGCATTGCGTTGTGTAGCCAGTTCCAATTCTTCCCACAGGCACGGTTATGATACAAAGATTTCGCAATATCTAGGCACGAAAGTTCCTGTTTTACGACACGGACATCGCTTGTCTTTTGTCTCTTCGAGGGGTTCCCTCTTCTGCCATCGTCAGTTTCGGCGCTTATCCTCCGACGGCCACCCGTGGATTCAGATGAGTGGGTATCTGCGCTGCACCAATACAAAGGAGCATGGGTGGAACTGGAGCAAGTACAGCTTGAATCCTGTACTGCCATTTTCCCAGTAGGGGACGGCGATAGGGATCCATTTGTGTTAAGTTGGCGCATGCAGTTTTCACAATAATGTTTTAAGGGCTTAAACAATGGTTGAAGATGACCCCTGATTGATGGCTCGTCCACATAAATAACCGCCCCCTTGCGTATGTCTTCATACGCATATACTGACAAGTTGAAGCCATCTATGTCTACCTGGATCTTTGCAGGGCGATAGACCATGGCCTGTGACTTTTTCATCATGTCCTCGTTCAATTTATCCGCAATCTTTTCCAGTGCCGTGGCAGCATCGTAAGTATCATACGGATACTGACGGCATGTGATGAAGCCATAATGGCGCTCGAAGAAATATTCGCGAGAATTGCGTCTCTTTTCTTTTCCTGCACTTTGGATGAATTGCGCTAATTTCCCCTGGCGTTTGGTCATTGCAATCTTATCACGGTCAGCCATTATAAGTCTCGTCGTCAGGTACGGCTCGGTAGCAGAGTAATCCTCCCAGCACTGCATTGCCAACAAGCTAAGGACAATAATATGATGGACGGCCTTTCGTACTAAGGGAATGAAGCTGTTTACTCCATTCCCTTTCCGTAATAGGATGACTTCTGGGGAAAATTGACGTCCATTGGAAGGGGTTTGCAGTATATGTCGTTCGATTGCGTCCCATATACGAATATAGAAGCCAGGCTGAGCATGACGGTTCAACGGATTGACAAGTTTCTCGCATAAAAGCTGAGCACGATATGCATCCCCGATGGCTAGGTCAAAATGGCCCATCTGATAATATAGGTATGCACGACTGGTCCAGAACGTAGGGTTGTATGGGCTAAGGGATATTGACCAGGTGTACATATCCAGAGCCGATAACCGGCTTTTTGTAGTAATCTTCACCAAAAAATGATCGGATTCTCGCTTAAGGCCCCATTCTGGTAAAGGCTGGACAGGTAAAAAGCTGCCTTTATCTTCGCCCTCGCTTTTATGAAGGCCGCGGGCTTCTGACCTCTGCCGTTCGTCGTCGTACAGCCTCTGCCGTAGGACAGCAACGACGCCATTTGCATCGATTCCTCGTGAACGTAGTTCTGGTTGGAGTTTCGCTTTCGTCCAGTATCTTGTGTCGGTAAGAGGGTTGTGTCCTTGTACGAGTATGCTCGAGGTACTATCATCCGGTGAGTCCTCTTGTACTTCTGGCTCAGTGCCAAAAATCTCGTTGTAAGTCCAACCATCGGTTCGTTCGGCGTCTCTGGGCGGGATGAAAGCCCAATTTTCTTGGAGAATAGGTAAATTTGGAGAAGCCAAGATGCTCTCGTATACATTCCGTACTAGACAGGCAGCCGGAACGTTGGTCAAGGGGTGGGATGCTTTTAGAGTGCTGTTCGGTATCGACCACACTTTATACGCCTTTTTTATATCTTCCTCGGAAGGAAACGGTCCCCATTCGATGTCGTCAAACAGATCTGGCCGGCCTGGATAAGCTGGCGCGGCATAGTCCGATCCAATAGGTACCGGACAATTTACCGGGGACGGCATAGTAGGGTCCGGTATACGCTCCCTTTCCACCATGCTGGATAAGTATTGGGCCTGTGGGCTTGGATCAGGGCCTCTAGGTGCTTCACAGAATCAGAGTAGCTCAGGTTTGTAATATGGAGCGATAACCTCGCACGGTAGGCCGTAACAGTGCCCTCCCGGGTAATTTGGATGTTTGGGAAATGCTGGGGGAGTCTGGGAGTGACCGTTAGAGTGTAGAGATAATGATAAACACATGGGAGGTCTGCCAGGGTAGCGAATGGCCTGGTTTATTGTATGTCCTGTAAGGTCAAAGAGCATTGTTCGAATGGCTTGGATGAAGCAATGCAGCATTGGATAAAGGGAGATAGCTGATGACCAGGGCTACAAGGAGCAGTCGTAAGTCCTCATCTTACAAATGTCAGGCCATGCTGGGTTCAGCAACTCCTTGATCCATTCCTCTAGATGGACGACAATGGAAGCCTCAGCAACAATGGAGGGCCATTCCCTAGCCAAATTTCCGTGGATAAAGCCATATTGTGTATATGAAAGGTCAGGGTATTGCATGAAACGTGGTTCAAACTGATGGGTATCTCGACCATTCATACAACCATCATAGCCAGGGGTATATGGAGCTCAAAATGTAGCTCTAGAGAGCCAGATATCCACAAGTAGACAAAAAACTGCTGCTACTAGGCTGTAGTAGTAAATCAAACAAAGATAGTCTCTGCAAAATGCCTTCTTCTTCACGGTAGAGCCGGCCTTTGAAGGCCACAAAGGGCCCTCTTTCAGGACGCATAAGGACCATTCACCCAGCTGGCTTCTTTCCAGGTAAAGTACCCAGTTGGTACAATCAAAGAGCGCTGTGTCCAGCTCTCTATCTCCGTGAAGTGTGGGACATCATGGAATCACAGAGCTGTCGGCTATGCCTCGACCGTGGCTATGACCCTTGAGAAGACTGATAGCTGCGCCATGTCGCTAAAATGAGGCCCGTAAATGGTGCAACGACACCTCCTCTCGTAAAGCTCGAGGCCTCCTCACAATATTCTGATATCTGTTGGTCCGCTCGTCTCCAGATCATGGCTGAGTCGTGGTGTTTTATACCAGGTAGAGTTAGTTGTCATGGCTAAGTCAAGGGAGTTTTGCTGGCGGTGAGAATCTTACTCAGCGCCGGCGCATTACGAAGTTCCCGAAAGGGGATAACGAAAGCTCCTCCGCCTCAACGACAACTCGACAACCGCAGGTTTCGCTCCAGGCAGCAGAGGAGCAACGACGGCGACCAACAGCTGCTGGCCAGGCGATTTATACCGGAGCTGTAGCTAGCTGGGCCGGACCAGTTAATCGGTGAAGTCTCACGGTGTGACCGGGCCTGATCTGGTGATGAGACAGGCGCGCTTCGCATATGTTTGCGCCTGACCGGGACCGCTCTAGCTAAACTGCATCAGCAACATCGCAAACGACGACGACGACGGCAACAACGAAATCACGATTATTATTATTCTTCAGGAGAGATATCTGGCCCTTCTTTACGGATCAAGGCGACCGTTGCCCTGGTTCTCGGTACCGCGACGGGAGGTTTAACTAAATGAACCCTGGGTATACCGTGTGAACCCCTGGACCTGATCCAACTATTCACGGACATATAGTGTTAACAACAGGTAGACACCTTTATTTTCCTCTACAAATCCAAGCTGTATTCAGTGGTTATATACAATATACGGTGCTAATATATCTGGTTTATCTAGAGCAGTGATGTACGGGTCACAGAACTATCAGCAGCCTCAGTGGCAGCAGCAGCCGCCTCTCCCTCCTCCTCCGCCTCTTCCGCCAGCCGGCGATAACTCAAACAAATGGCATGGAGGTGATCAATCACAGAATGTGCAGCCTCAATCAACGTACAATCCGAATCTATGTCCTATCCGGGAACTCCCTCACTAGCCAGGGTCAACAGATCCTCGCGGTGGGGGTTCGATCTAATCAGCAGTTAGCCCACAGCATCAGCCAAGTGTTCATGACCAGCACAACGTACCACCTCCGTTACCGGTAAGTAGGATTAAGATCTTTACGAGCATATCGAGTCAAGAAGCTATGCTAATATTGTAACTATTAGCCGCGTCCATCCAGCGCTTTCGAGTTCTCCCAGAACCCTCCCCAACAGCCTCAACAGCAGCCTCAATGGCAACAGCCCATCCAAACCAGTCAGGCATATTATCCTCCTAATCATGGAATGACCGCCCCTGAATATCCGCCAGTTCAGCCACCACCTCCTCCACAGTCATGGCAGCAGCCACCGCCGCCTGCCGATCACAGCTACGTTGCAAACCAAAACGCTCCACCACAACCACCACCGTTACCATCGGCATATCAAGCGGAGATTCAACGTCCAGCTTCTGAGTGGCCAACTGCCCCAGTATATTCGCAGCATCCCCCAACCCACCAATATGACCCGGCTCCCCAGCAGCAACCGCCGCAGCAGCAGCAACAGCAACCACATCAAGCACCATATCAATATGATCAACATCAGTATCAACAGCAACAGCAGCCGCCGCCGCAACAGACACCGTATCAACATGATCAGCATCAACATCAGCAACAGCAACAGCAACAGCAACAGCAACAGCAGCAACCGTACCAATTTCCACCTCCGGAACCACAGCAGCATCAGCAACAGCCGCAACAGCAACAGCAACAGCAGCAAGTTGTGTCACCCCCCGCACCCTCTACGACCCAAAATGCCGATAACTCGGGAAACAACAGTTACTTCCAACATCCAGCAGGAGAGGCACGGAATCATCTTCACAGTCCTCCTCCTGATGGTAATTTGCAACAGCCACTTCCCCCTGCAACACAACCGCCGGAAGCTCAGACTCCTGCAGCTTCGCTTGCCCCTGCTATTTCTCCACTTGCTGCACCGGCTTCGGTTGCTACCAGCACCCCTCCCCCTGCTACTACAGCAGCAGCACCAGCTAATGTGGTCTCCACAGCGAGCACTGGTGCATCAGCCCTTGGGTTTGGAGGCCCTTCTGATTGGGAACACTTCAACTCCACGGGAGAGGAGATAGATGATACAGCCGAATTCGGCGCTAGGACTCAATCCCCCGCCAATAAAACGAATACATTCGAGCTACCATCGGACCCGTCTCCCCAGATTCCAGTGGCTAGTTCCCAGGCAGCTTCACAGCAACCGGCAAGTGTAGCGTCAGGCCAAGTATCACCTGAGCAACCTTCGAGGTCTGGCTCACATGTAATATCCCCAGTCGATGCATTAAACCGACCACCTTACAATCAAAGTAGCAATATATCTGGGCGCCTCAATAGTGTTAGCTCTATCGGGTCAAGCACACCTGTTGATTCCCAAGCTATTGATGGCGTCATTGAAGCATGGTCACAGCCAGTCACATCCGGTAGCCAGATATCTAGCTACTCAGACTCCAAGCCGCATCAACGTTCTAACACAGTCTCAACATTCGATTACCCACGAGTGTCTACCCCAATCTCTCACATTCATGCCTCTCCTCAGCAAAGCCCTATGCGCTCAGCCTCAAGGGCTGATCTTCGGCCAATACAGTCAATTGTAACCATTTCTGACCCATATGAAGATCTCGATCCATGGTACAAATCCTCTTTGACACGATATGTTACAATGCTCCGTAAGGAGATGGCAACAGAGTCCGAGGAGGAAAAGTATAAGCTTTTCTCGGCCTTTATGCACAAAGAGTCAAAACTACGCGCGATCATGTATAACGTGGAAAACTTCCTAGAGCAACAGCCTGCAGCGAAGCCGGAGCCTGCGCCAGTGCCAGTGCCGACCCCTGCACCTACCTCAGACTCAACGACGAAAGACATACCAGCGCCATCCCAGGAGGTACCCTCGAAGATATCCATTCCTGATCCTCCAACTCCTAGTGAGCAGGACGATGTAGTGTCTTATAGCCCTGGTGGACTGCCACGGCTCGCATCAGCGCTCACCAACCAGAAGAGAAATAATTCTGGCTCGGATGGGTTACATCGGTCTGCTTCTAACCCAACACGATCACATCCGACAGCAGGTGCCGCAGGCAATCAAATATCCAGCGCAAATTTGGGCATCTCTGCTCATGGAAATCCATCTAGGTCGGTTTCTGTTCCTCCAGAGTCTGCCGTAAGACCAACTCCAAACAACCCTCCGTTCACGGTTGAACCACCAAATGCAGTCTATACACCATTCCGCTACAATGAGGGCTCCCGGAAACCATCCCAACCCACAGCGCCAACTCGTCCAGCTTACCAAGGATACTCAGCGCTGCGCCTAGCATCAGTGGAAAGTGGCCGTGTGATGGCTCAGCCGTCCTTACAAGCCCCACCAGCATTCCCTTCAGAGCGGTCAGCATCACGGGCTGAGCATGATGAAACATTCTTAGGCCTGATTAGGGAAAAGAGTGTGGCTTATCGCAGCCACAGGCCGGGAACTAGCCTGTCAAACAGACCGGCTCTACCAAAGAAAGGCTCACCATTCATAACTTTCGAAGAGCTACAAGCTTTGGTTCCTGGCCCACCGCCCCGCCTAGAAAGTAGCTCGCGCGTCGCTATTATAGGTGATGAAATCGAGCATTTCCCCCAAGACTTCACCTTTATCGAAAAAACACATGAAGCATGGGATAATAGCGCTGCTGGCCGCCAAGCACAGGTGAATGCTCAACGTCAAGCCCGCCAGGAAGAGTCAGAAACTCACATCGACTCACTCTTCAATGATAAGGAGATTGGCTACTCTGACATCAACGTGCTAGAAGATGAATTTAAGCAGACTGAGGCTCAAATACAGCTGAACGAAGAGCGAAAGGAGTTCGACAAGTATGTGGAGATCGTGTTTACTCGCGTCGACGAGCGACTCGCATCGGAGATCAAGCGCTTGCAACATCTCTATAACGAGACTAGCGAGCTTTTGCAGCCAGCGGGAGGGAAGCCATCAGCATTAGGGAAATTTGAGCTCTCCCATGCTATGCGTAACGCTGTGGACATTTTCCAAAAACTTGAGCTGCGACACGCTAAGCGTGTGGCTGCAGTCCTAGAGCGAGAACGGCGAAGGAAGAAGGCCGAGCGCCGTTACTACGTTTTCCTGGGTGAAACCGCGGCACTGAAGCAAATGGAGAAGGATTTCAACGCATTGGAGCAGAAGACGCTCCTAGATGCTGCCAAAGCTCGAGATGAGCGAACGAATAAGCTGATGGACATATTCGACGACACCAGCATGCGTGGAAATTGGCGAGAACCAGCGATTGCTTGATGACATCTCGGCCAAAATTAACAAGTTTGACACGGACCTTATCCGCTCGACCCCCAGTATTGTCCCCACCGGCGCGTTAAAACATTGCAAAACGCGCTGGCGTTTGTGAAATTTCTCGGCGCATTCGGAGTCCGTGCTGGAAAGCTTTGGTGTCGCGGATAGGTTGCTGAACAATGCCGACTACGACGTCTCTGTGGCCGAAGCTAAAGTCGCAGACTCCAGTGCCGATATATTCCGCCGCCTCGAAGAGGAGAAAAAGAAAGAGGATAAGAAGATTGAAGATGATTTGCAGTCGAGAATGTCTAGTATTCGAACTAGTCATCGTGCTATCATTATGAACATCGAGGAGGTTCTTGAGTCTGTAGAGCAAGCTGTTACTTCTAGCGATGGCGCTGGCGCCTCCTCAACGCCTCCTTCGGGCCCCAGCTCTCGGCCGCAAATGACGTCGTCCCCCGCTGGTATAGGCTCATCTAACACTCCTCCTGGTTTGGGAGTTGGCGTACCAGCAGGCTCCACGACGAATACATTAAGCGCAGAGGAGCAGCAGCAAGAAAGGCTAAAGAAGGCATTAGAAAATGCAAAGAGGAGGAATGCGGAGAAAGGTCATGCCTGAAAACAGAGGGCTGAGTACAGACAGGACGAAACGAACTCTCAATGATACCCATTTTTGTGCTCATTACATTTATTTCTGCATATATTTTATTTTCGTCCCCCACCCCACCGCCAGTCTTTGTTTTTGATATTTCATTGTATGCAGCTCCTGGTCTTTATTGTTTAATTTTGAGCGCCTGCTTTAGCGTAATGGACCCCAATCTTTACTTCTGCTTCTTTTTTTTGAACAATTTGGTTTCAAACCCCTTTTTGTTCACTTCATCTGGTAACTAGTTGGGTGGGAAGATAACCTCCTTGTTTCCCCAAATCTTCCCCCACAGATAACTACGTTTATGGCCATAACATAGCCCAACAATGCAATCATTATTACTATATTGCATTATTATTGGTATTATTGGAAAGAGTGAGTTAGCTTCTTTGGTTCCGGGTGCATGCATATCTATATTTTGTTTTCAAAGGACCAAAGCACCGCCTCGCCGGTGTAACTTTTCTTATTGAAAGCTTGCCGTACGCATCTGATCCCATATATTTTTTAATAGTTGGGGTTTGGTGGCAAATAGAAACCCCTCTTCATGCAATTACATGCAATAGTTGGAAGCTCGAATCTCGAACGCATCTGGCATAACGTCATTGCATCAATAACGCTCCTGTATGGAGCACCAGCAAGGAAAGACGGTCCCAACCCCCTGTCGCGATGATATCAATCTCCACTTGCCCGCTACAGTTATCGTCAGGTCGAGTCGAGGGAGGGAGGGAGAAGCGGGAAAAGAAAAAGCAAAATAAGTTGATGAATATGTACATCTGATCTCCTTATGTATATACACATGGAGTAATGGAGGAATGGGTAAGTAAGCTCAAATAAGTGGCATAACTACCCTGCTGCCTTGGTTTGCAGGCCAGGGGGATAAGGTGACCCCAACAAAGCCACAGAGGAGGAAGGGTGCACCAATCACAGCCATGCACAAGCCAACCTACCCCAGACCGGACAAGTTTTGCCAGAGGAGCAGGTCGAGTCCTGCAGGCGGGCGTCAGGGACACTTCGGGTAGAGCGTGGGCGCATTGGCACATATCGTCTTCGGTTAAGCCGGTGGTCGCTGATACAACTTGCGCTCGTATCTAGCAAGCCAACCATGCCTATCGCTGCCACCAGCACAGCCGATGAAACAGCGCCTTGACAAGCTATTAAACTAGCAAGCCAGGATAAAACGCAGCCCCGGTCGGGGATAGCGAAATAAAATAGGATATGATTAGCTTCGCGCTGGCAAGGACGGAGGCCTTCTAGAAACCAGGCTCTTCTCCCAACCGCTGGCCTGCATGAAGCGTGAAACTTGGCACATTTCATCCGTGGCGACTTTTCCGGCCTAAAGACATGTCTCGAGCTTGATCGGCCGTGCCTGGATGCAGGATGCAAGCCGTCTCCACGCTTGCATGAGTCGTCGTGGCGGATATCAAAGCACAGCAATCGACCCGAGTCGAGTCGAACTTGGTAAGTCCGTATGATTGATCGTTTTTTGATGTTTCCCTAGCTTTTGCTTTTCAAGGCAGACTATATGCTGACTCAGCTATGTATTTACAGTACGGAACAGATTCTGGCGACAGGGGTCTCTCCACACTGTGGGGCGCTCTGAGTAACACAAGCCAATAAGCAGCCGCCGTGGACGCCCTGGCCGCGCAGCTGAGCCGCAGCTCGGCCACGAGCCGCGTATTTTCGTATTTGATAGCGGTAACGACGATACCGTACGGTCACGCCTCGTCTCTAATACGCTTCCACGCAGCACCAAAAATACCAGAAATACGCAAAAATACGCAAAAAAAGTCAGCCTCGAGCGACCAAATTCGACTTCAACAACGTCAGAAAAGCTCAACTTCACCTTCTTCTGCTTCTTCTGCTTCAGCCATAACCATAACTGCGCCTTAGCCAGGCCAACTCTGCAAGTTCTCCCGACGCGGCTCCTCCAGCCGTGAACTTGTATCTATACGTCTATACGTCTATATATATATATATATATCACCTGTCAACTCGACCCAGAGCCCCGTGAAGGCGTGTTAATCAGCGTGGCGTCGTACCCGGCTCTCCGCCTCACGACGATTCCTGACTGCATTTGCCATCGAAAAAGGAGTTATCGACAGCTAAATACCGTGTCTCATTTGCCGCTCATCGTTGCCATTCTCGTTCTTGCCGCTGGTATTTTGCACGGTGTCGTGAGCCCGGGGCATAACATACACACACACACATACATACATACATACGGAGTGCATCTAGGCCAGTGCATTATTTTACTAGGGCCTACGGTATTCATACAACAAACCCTGGTCGCCTAACTGCGAACGGTTAAACCGTCACGAATCAAACTCCTATTATTAAGGTGCTACAATAACGGATATAACTTGAACAAGGAGGGCCGTCTCTTCGCTCTGGAGCAGGACGACGACCGTCTCGTCTCGAATCGCACATTACACCTGCCAGCAACGTCCCTCGTCCCTCCGGCAATCCATAGCTGCTCCCTCTGCTGGCTTGCTAGTGGCTTTCTCGAGTTACCGCCGATCCCCATATCAGACCCGAGGCTGGCACTCCCAGTTCCATTTCTCACGAGAACTTAGCCCGTCAGCTTGCGCCACAACTCGCTCCTCCAACGCCGATACATCCAGGTCCACCTCCACCAAGACCGTAGGTGTCACCCTTCCTCCTTGCTTCGCCCTCCTCGCCAGCCGCTTTCTTCGCGCTTGCAAGCCCGTCCGTTCCAGCGTTTCCCTCTTGTATCATTTGCTACCGTTGCTTCATGGCTCTCGCGTGCTGCCCATCAACTCTACACTGCAGACCGTAAAACGTGATCATTTCCAACCGACCAGTGTCTCTCGTTTGCTTTCCGCCCTCTCTCTATGCCCTAAAAGTTCTCTCCAGGAGTTCGTTTTTTGCTTAGTTCCTTTTTCGCCTCTACCTTTTTTTTTTTTGTATTTTTTTTTTTTTTTACCTACACTGTTTCTCTCTCGCAAAACTCGCCTGGACGCTACCAACCGGCTAACAAACCGTCACAGTTGGAATATCTGGGCCTTCCCCATCTGTATCTCCTACAGCAGTTGGGTGGTGTGACCAACAACAAACACCCAGAGCTGGCCGCGCACCAGCAGTCTTCGCATGGCTGAATCCCTTACACAGGCTCCTGAACCGGCCTGCCCTCCAAGCCCGGCATCCAGGTCTGTGAGTGGTCGTGCCTCGAGCTCTGCGACTCCAACTCCAAGTTCGATACCGTTGTTTTTGAAACCCGACGAGCTCAAAGACGAGCGCAACCTTTCGTCCATCGCGAACGCGGGACTCAACGTCACATCCACACCCTTAGCTGAAAGGAATAAACGACCCTCCCCGCCCACCACAATGACGTCTGACGGTAAACGCGCAGAGGAGGAGCAGAATCAGCGCCAGAGCAGCAATCCTCTGTCCGCCAGAAGGACTCCGGAAATAACGGTTGTGGACGAAGGCCGTGAATCTACTCCTGTCCGCAGCAGACGGGCCTCGAAACCTGCCTCTATATTACAGGAACCACACTCCCGGAGGAGTCCGTCTAGCGTCCCGGATAACTTTGGCAATGGAGAGAATCCGCCCACTCTCATGAATAGCTCCACCGTTGCCAGTCCCGGGCCGATAGAAGAACCAAATCCTCTAGAGGACAAACCCCAAGAACGAGACGAGATGGAAGAAGGCGGCAACAAGTCTTTCTCATATCCGGTTCCCATGCCCACTGCTGGCAGCCTGAATGACCCCAGGCGCGGAATGAGTCTCCCACACTCAGGACTGAACAAATCCGGCGCCCGTTCTCCGTCTTCGAAGAAGCATCGATGTCCATATTGCGCTACCGAATTCACTCGACACCACAATCTAAAAAGCCACCTCCTAACCCACAGTCAAGAGAAGCCATACGTTTGCCAAACATGCCAGTCCCGGTTCAGACGACTACACGACCTAAAACGACACACAAAACTACATACCGGCGAGAGACCACATATATGCCTCAAATGCGGTCGTCGGTTCGCCCGTGGAGATGCTTTGGCTCGGCATAACAAAGGGCCTGGCGGCTGTGCTGGTAGACGGTCCAGCATGAGCAGCTTCGCTGGTGAAGACGAATTTGGCGACAACAATGCCGGGACTGGCCCAGTTGCAGAGGATGCAATGGAGGGACTCATGTACACAGAGCCAGACCGAATGGATGAAGAGGAGGAGATGCGCTTGAACCTTCCCTCTATCAAGAAAGACGGTGGTTCAGACCAGTCCCAGCCCGGTTCCGCTCGTCACGTATCCTTCCAACAATCCCACCAGTCAAACACCTATCCGCCTCTTGGTGTTTCTCGATCACAACAGAACCCCAGTGCCGGCAGCAGCGGCGGCCTTTTCCCTCCAACCAGCAATCACCAACGGTCGAATTCGTCCACCTCTTCCATCTCTCAGTCCCCCTCACACCTTTCGTTCCCGCCTGGCCCTTCCTCTCCCTCTATGTTTGCACAATCAGGCATGACCGAATCACCCAAGCCTCTCTCTCCAAACGGCGCCGCTTCACGACAACTTGGCCACGGCCCCGAAAACACTTTCCGCCAGACACACCCGTCCAACATGCCCCAATATCAATCTCAGATGCGCAATGGCTCAACAGGATTAGGTATACCCTTTTCTTCTGTTTCATCACCCAGGGGAAGTCTAAGCCATCCGGGCTCTCAAGCAGGCACTCCACACCTTCCACCTCCCCTAGGCCTCAACCCTTCCGACTCCCGCTTCACCCTTCATTCTCAACAGCAGCAGCAGCAACAGGGGCCTCACCTCCCCAGTCGTGCTGGCTCCCACCCGCCTCTTCAGCACCCACATCATCCTTCAGCCCCATCATCTAGCATCGACAGCAATACCGCCCCGAGCTCGGGTACCGGTAGTGGGAATAGCAGCTACACAAGTGCGCCGTCTAGTGAAGGCTTCAACCCTAATGGTTCGCTAGCTAACATATCAGGGGCGTCATATTTCACCCATTCGCCGCATCAACGTGGATCAAGCGATCAACCCACACGGCAGTTATCGATTCCTAGTCCTAATCCAAATTTACCCTCAACGGACAGGATATGGGGATATATGCGAGCGCTTGAAGATAGGGTCAACGGACTGGAAAGCGAGGTTGTCAGGTTACGCGGCCAATTGAGCAATGTCGCAAGAAGCAGCGAGAACCCTCAGGATAAAACCACCGGAAGCAGTGGGAAAGCCGAAACATTACCTTCTAACCCTAATATTCTCCCCACTCCGGTGTCCACCGCCGCTGTCCCAACCAGCACCGCTACAATCGTACAGACGACGGCCAGTGCGCTCCTGGTGGAGAAAAAGCGGCGAAGTCACCGAATCCTAGCGGCCCCTAATATTGATATATATACCTACTCTGTATAGGAAGGCGCTAAA
>NW_003345198.1:519401-549247 GCF_000150975.2 Nannizzia gypsea CBS 118893
CGATTAGCAGAGAACGAGTGTGAATTTGTACCAGAGTATATGAACAAATGAATGGCTGCTCTACACTTGGGCTCCCTAACACTACAAGCAGAGATGCCAATACTTTCCGCAGAACAAGCCAGCCTCTGCTTGCAAGGATGAAATCATAAACAATTTCTGATGTTTCAAAGCAATTGCCGTAGTCTCCGCATGTAATCACTCTGGCAGCTACCAACCGATCAAAGACTTTGTCCGTGGGATTCTTGGATTGATGCGGCGCCAAGTAAGCATCTTCATGAATTCTCCCGGCTCATCCTTGATGAGATGTGGCATACCAATATACAAGTTCGTCAGCCAGCGTGGAAAAAGTAGTCTACTTTGTGGTTTTGCTGAAACTGTCATCAACCACTCGAATGTCCCACGATCCTTTCCCCTCTCCATGCCTAGATCTTTCACCATCCCAACCGAGGCATACAACGGGAAAAGTGTCCGCTTGACACGATGTGCCCTTGGTTGTCTAGGAATGCATTGATGCCGGACAGGAAGATGCACAACAAACAGGGAGTCCAGCCATCCTTCTGGGACACCTCTAGATGGATTCTGTGGGTCAGGCCTGGCCTCCGGAGGTTGCATATCCCTGAGTCTCCTTGCTTCCGCAGGCTGACCGGCGTTGTCTGAATTGCCAGCTTCATCGGGTACGACCTGGACGTCTCTTGAGCTCCCAGGTTCAGCCGGCGTGGTCTGGAGAGGATTAGCATTTCTGGACCTACCAGCGGAAGCGGGTGTACCCAGTAATCTCCTTGAACTCCCGGTTTCAGTTGGTGTGGACAGAACATCTCTTGAGCTCCCGGCCTCGGCTAGCGTAGTTTGGGGAGAATTAACATCTCTCGAATTTCTAGCTGACGCAGGCGTATCCTGTAATCCTCTTGAACTCCTGGCTTCAGTCGGTGTGGACAGAACACCCCTTGAGCTCCCAGTGCCGGTTGGCGCAGTCCGGAAGCTCCTGGAGCTTTCAGCTTCAACAGAGCCATGTTGAGACACTCGAGAGCTCGTAGGTTCAGTTGATGTATTATTGCCATTTCCGGGATGCCCTGGGCTTCCCTCTGGTGGAACGTCCGCATAGGTTTGCCTTGGGCGACGGGGGTCAGCGGTCTCCTCATAAGTTGGCAGCTGAGCGTCCGGACGCCCCTCGAGGGCTGGGTTATAAGCTCTTGCAGCAGTGATGACCATAACAGGGAAAAGACGCTGCGAAGAACAAAGGCCTGAGCGGCGTTCGATCCAGCAAACTTGAATTAAATTAGCATAACGTTGATTAAGGCAGATAACATTAGTTTGGGCATTGTACTCACTTTCAGCAGTAACGTCTCTCCAGTTGACTAGTTGTACGCCCTCGCAATTGTACCTATGTATATTCGTCACTTGAATTCCGGGCACGTACTCGGGAAGGTGTGCAGTATGCCGGTTCTTCCAGTACTCTCTGATTTCTTCAAAAGACGCATTACCACAAGTCCTCTTATTCTTATGTACAGACCTCCTACCAAACCAATCCTCTTCCTGGTCTCTGCTGAATTCACCCTGCTGTTCACGTAGCTCATTCGCCCACGCTGGATCAGGGTCCCTGATTATACGGCGGTGGGAGAAGTAACACTTGGCCTTGCAGCCAGGGGAGCGCCGTGGCCTAGGATAAATGTCATCAGGTTCGGTAGATGGAACCCTTCGAGCAATTGCTGCGAACGCATCGTCTAAAACCTTTTGCAAAAACGACTCGAAATCAGGTGCTATTACATTGTGTGCTTCCCTGAATGCTGCACAGGGTGGAAGCTGAACGGAGTGGATTTCTCTGGGGTGCACATAATTCGGTAATATGGCTCTTAGGGCTGCTGGTTCTTCACCAGCAACAGGAGTGGGCAAAATTCCACCCTGCTTCCCTACTACGGCGACATTTGGGTCCTCTACCGGAGGAGACGGGAAACGTCTCGGTTGTTCGCCTCGATGACGTGTCCTTCCACGGGGTTCCTCTGATTGTGTTTCTGGCACTGGGCCGTCAGTTGGTTCCGCGATCCCCGAAGCCACAAGTCTGGGTGCAGCGGTGGTGCGATTTGGACGCCCTCCCTGTGAAGCGTTCGTCTGCATCCCGGTTTCTGCGGTGGACTGAGTTGGCCCTGTAGAAGGCTCTGCCGGAGCTGGACTTGTTATGCCAGTCTGGGGCTCTGGTGAAAGCGCTGTTGCTTCTGCAGAAGAATCCGCTAGCGCTGCATTTGTTTCTCCAGCCTGGACAAGGGGTTCCGGTAAATGCTCCCTTACTTCTGTAGAGAGTCCTTCCTGGGCTGGGTTTGCAACGCCAGTCCGGGGCTCAGACGAACGCCCCGTTGCGTCCGTAGAGGGATCCACTAGGGCTGGGTTTGTTACGCCAGTCTGAGCAAGAGGCTCTGATGAATGCTCCATTGCTTCACAACCTCCACTGGGCTGTGGTTGTCCAGTAGAAGACGAGTCTTGTTGCGATGGTTCAGCGCTATCGCCTTGCCCTGGTATATCTGGACTCTGTTCTTCTTCGGCATCTGATGGCGGAGGTGGGAATGTTTTATAAAGTATGCCCTTTACCATGCTATTTTATAAAAAAAGGTGAAAAAACCTAGAGCAGAATAGCAGCTGGGAGCACGGCGAAATGTAAAGGATAGAAAAAAAAAGAATGACAAGAACAACCTAACGAGAGTCTTAACGATCGATACAATATCTATAACAACAATATATAGATACCAATTTTTATCAACGAGCGTGGACCGAGGAGGAAAAGAAGAAGAAGAAGAAACAGAAGAAAAACATTCAGGCCGGATGTTTTTCTTATAGTCATTGCCTGCTGGTAACAATAACAGAAAGCAGAAAGAGCAAGAAAGAGCCACCGGGAGGCAGAGATAGAGGTAAACAAACAATGGAGGAGTGGAAAGAGCCTTCGTTGAATGACGTGTTGTGGATTATGTATATATTCAAGAAGGTGCTATCGTATCATTGGTTAATTACCTCACAGCCTTCGCATATTCTTTGTATATAAATAAAGCACGAGGGTATCACTGTCGAACTAGAACTGTATGGCAGCCATACTTGTCCATCACTATCCTGCAGGAAGAGGGTATATAGATAAATATAGGAGAAAGAGCGGTCATCATACACTCCGTACTCCCGGCCCTACGCTTCCGGTGTTAAAGATCTCAATC
This sequence comes from Nannizzia gypsea CBS 118893, assembly GCF_000150975.2. NCBI lineage: Eukaryota > Fungi > Ascomycota > Eurotiomycetes > Onygenales > Arthrodermataceae > Nannizzia > Nannizzia gypsea. The sequence continues at coordinate 522,593 of NW_003345198.1, forward strand.
AGTCCCGCACCCAGGGCCTCTTCAAGTGCCCACTGGAAGTTCAAGCCGTAAAGCTGCTTCCATTTGTTTGTTCGGCCAGGTAGGACGCCTGCAAACTCACCGCGGATGTGCTTTGCGATGCTGGCTCTGGAGTTTAGCTCAATAGAACCGTCCCACCGGTCACGGATCAGGTAAAGGGGTGCCTCGCTATATCGAGATTTCCGCAGCGTATCTAGAATCTGGGTACGTGCGGATCCGAGGAGCCGGAGATATGGGCCCATATTGGGTAAAGAGAGTACCATCGTTGACCCTCTTTCACGTGGTAAGTTGACACCATGGTCTGTCGACGCTGAAGTCGTCGAGTGGCCTACATTAATATAGCCGCTTTTGGAATGTGACGAGGCTGTCACCAGGAAGCCTGAACGCACCAATGCAGCAGTTTCTTCGGGCGAAAAGAAACCAGCAGGGACAGCAGGAGATTTAGTGTCCTTCCGCAGGGCCTCGATGAAGCGATCTATACATCTGTCAGACATAGTGTAGAGATAATAATATCAGGCAAAAGAATGTTAGCCCTCACCTTTTAACACATCATCTAGAGAAGTGCTATCTCTAACCAGTTTTTCCCAGTCATCCAGCAGAACAAGACAGTCGCCTAGCCCGTATGTCCCGTCTCCACGGCCAGTCACAAGCAGCCTGCGTACGACAGCCGAGTCAATCAGCTGTACAATCTCTCTCTCGACCTCTGTAGGTTTGTCAAGCAGAACATGTACATGCGCCACCGACACGATGGGAGGCAGCGACTTTCTGAACGCCATGATCTGTGCTATCCGCGCGCTATTCATGCCCGACCTCCTTTCCGGAATGGCACTGAACATGGTACTTTGGACATGCTGGATGGCCTGAGTCACGCTGGTGACGGCGATGGACTCTGTGACGGCCCTCGAAGGGCCCAGGTCTGGCAGTGCTTCATCGAACAGGACATCTCCACCAGCAGAACTGCTACTGGTACTATATTTCAAGGCACTTCTATTACTTTCCTCCGTCTGCTGGAGGCTGGCTTTGAGCTTCTTGCCTTTGCTATGAGCTGCAGTCGGCGTGGAAGCTGCCTTGGTACTCCGAAAGGAGGCAAAGGGGGCCTTCTGCCGAGCCGCTGAAGTCGGTTTCTTTATGCGAGACGAATGCGCAGCCGTCAGATTAAGCGGCATCACCGTCTTATATTGTTATTTCTATCCTCTTCCGCTTCGTCTTTGCCTTTGCCTTCGCTTTATATCCTCCCTTTTGAAGTCGTTCGCTTGACGTTTTTCTCCTTTACTCATGTTTCTTTTTATATCAAAAATTTATCACGTGTTAGTTATGTCATTTATTAGTCATATAGAGTTTATTACTACATCATGAATAATGTATAGCACGTGATTACATCATTATATAAGCGATAATTTCTCGGCGTTTTTGTTACAATAAAAATAATGAATAAAAATAATAAAAATTATTCAATTTTCATTCATTCATAGATTCGATCAATCGATCAATAAATCGATCATAAATCGAGAATAGAGTCGTAGTATGCAGAGTATAAGTAAAAGGGTGGTAGTTTGGCGAATGAGCTGCAGAGCATGAATATAAGCCTCGAGAAGAAGCAAAAAGCAATTGAATCTAGGTTGATAACAAACTGTAGATGCAAGCAAGTCCTTGGGAAATGAGGCAGCTGAGAACCGTAGCACGGAATGTGATATGTTCAATTGAGCCTTTAGTCGACCGAGTTTCATCGTAGGAAAAGAGCATCAAGTCGGATCAAGCATGACCATCAACCGTCCAGTCGATATTAGTTAACCGACTACAACGTCAACGCCAATAGCAACAGCAACAGCAACAGCAACATCGCCATTGGTATCTGCCCTGCCAACCTGCTTCTCCCGGCTCCTGGCTTGCCCTGCCCTGCCCGTCAGCCGGCCGTCTACGTACCCGGGGTATGACGTAGGTAGCACTGGTTTCGGGTTTGGCTAGAATCCAACAGTTTCAGCATCGACAAGGCAACAAAGCAGGCAGCGCAAAGTTACGTCCATGTGCGCAACCCGTGGTTCGGCTGCAGGCTAAATTGCACTGGCTGATTGATCAATTGACTGGCGGGCTGGCTGGGCTGGGCTCGCAGCTCGCAGCTGGCGCATGGTCGATCTGGGATATCCGGGAAACTTGGTGAATCTCACGTTACTCGACTGCCGCCGACGTCGACCACCACTCCTCGACCTCGACCTCGACCTCGACTGCTGCTCTTCTCACATCCCCCCGGCGTTCACCAGCTAGCTCGATGCCTGCTCCTGGTGCTGTCTGGCGAACTAATACTGCTGTGACCTGAAAGCGTTTCTCTCGTCCTGTTCGTGCTTTAACCAACTAGTTTCTAGGTACGGGCTTGCTGCCCCTCTCGCTCGCCCAGTGCTGGTTGTATGGAGGGGTCACAGTGCGGCCAGGAGACACCCATACATGCGCTGATAGAGCCGTACAAGCTGCGACAATGACGATATTCATCGTTTCTCTGTATGTTCCGGCCCGTGGTTGATTGTTTTTCTCCCTGTGTGCATGAATACATGTGTATTACGAGCCCTCTTTGCTGACCGAGCCAGCTTTCTGCCGCACACGATCGACTTTGCGCTGCCGGAAGGCTTCCAGCGCAAGGCCTCTCATCACCACCGCCGCAAGAGCTCCGGCCAGAGACCTACGCTCTTTGGCCGCTTACCAGGCAGCCAAACAGCCACTCCTACGTCGGTGTCGGCGTCGACGACTGCGTCAGCGTCTGCTACTGCATCGAGTCCGGCACCCGGATCGGCCGTGGCAGGCCGTCGACCGTCCAACTTAAGGGATCAAGGCCGCATCTTCTCCTGTCCGGACTACTCCAGCTCCGGTGTAGACGTTGACTCCCAGCAGCCACGGCTTCTGGCACCCAGTGACCCCCACTCGCCTCGCTGGGGTTCTCCGGGGGCGTTTAACCAGCCCAAAGCCCAGGCTCTTGCACCTCCGTCATCCTCCATCCTCAACCATGCATTGGGCCAGGAGTCTGCTTCGGAGCTGTCAAGGACCGAACCGGCAGTTTTACCTCCTTCGCCGGTACGGCCATCTGTAGAGGCCGGGCCCCAGCTAAGCCAGGAGAAAGTATTTGAGGGTGCAGAATGGACGGTCCAGCCTTCAGAACAAGGAAACGGTGGTCTGTTGAACGCAATACGCTCAGCTGTTGATTGGCCATATATGAAAGACAAGCTATGGGTCGGCACACTGGGGATGCCCACCGATGCATTGCACGAGAAGCAGAAGGAAGCTATTGCTGAAAAGTTGGCAGCCGACTATGAGGCATTGACCATATTTGTCTCGGATAATGACTTCGACAGCCACTATTCACACTTTTGCAAAATGATCCTCTGGCCGGTGTTCCATTATCAAATTCCGGATAACCCCAAGAGCAAGGCTTACGAAGACCATTCATGGATATTCTACCGTCGTGTCAACTACAATTTTGCAAAGGAGCTGATCAAAAACTGGAAAAGGGGAGACGTGATATGGGTACACGATTACCATCTCCTCCTGGTACCCGCCATGGTGAGAAAGGAAATACCCGATGCACAGATAGGCATCTTTCTTCATGTCGCTTTCCCCTCCTCAGAGGTGTTCAGGTGCCTCTCCGTCCGGATGGAGTTGCTCAAGGGGATGCTCGGTGCAAACCTGATCGGTTTCCAGACGCAAGAGTACTGTCACCATTTCTTGCAAACTTGTAGTCGCTTGCTCAACGTCGAGGCTACAAAGGATGGTGTACAGCTAGAGGATAGATTCGTCAATGTCGGCACATTCCCCATTGGAATTGATCCCGTCTCACTCGACATCCGGCGACAGTGCGGAGAAGTCAAGTCGTGGATAAACATTCTACAGGATAAGTTTAAAGGCAAAAGGCTCATTGTTGCTAGAGATAAACTAGACAACGTCAGGGGAGTACGCCAGAAGCTCCTGGCGTATGAACTGTTCCTCAACAAGTACCCTCATTGGAGAGATTCAGTCGTCCTCATACAGGTTGCATCTACTACTACGGAACAGCCAGAACTAGAAGCCTCCGTTTCTGACATCGCCACCCGTATCAACTCGGTACACTCCAACCTCGCTCACCAGCCGCTTATTTTCCACAAACAAGACCTCCTTTTTGATCAATATCTTGCTCTTATATCCGTTGCAGATGTTTTCATGGTCACCAGCCTGCGTGAAGGAATGAATCTCACCAGCCATGAGTTCATCCACTGCCAGGATGGCATGCTTTCGTCGTCTAAACACGGACCGCTGATTCTCAGTGAATTTACGGGGAGTGCATCTATTTTCAATTACCATCCTCTGCTTGTCAACCCATGGAATTATCAAGAATGTGCAGATGCAATAAACACAGCTCTCGAAATGTCTCCTGAGACCCGTCTAGCGCAATGGACTCGTCTCAATACAACCGCAAAGGACCACGTCACCACCCGATGGGTAAACAACTTCACGGAGGCGCTTGACCATGCATACCGCCAACATTCAACTCGTGAAACCGTTGCAGTGCCCCGGCTGTCAATTCCTAATCTTTGTGATGCCTACCGTACATCTAGCCGCCGTCTCTTCCTCCTAGATTACGAAGGCACCCTGGTCAGCTGGGGTCAACCGACAAATACAGTCCTCACAACTCCTCAGCGAGCCATCGATACCCTGACGGACCTACTCGAGGACCCCTTTAACACAGTCTACGTAATGTCCTCACGCATGCCAGAAGACATGGAACGCCTCTTCAGCCGCGTTCCAGGTCTTGGCCTAATAGCAGAAAACGGATGCTTTGTGCGGCCGCCTCCCATAATATCCCCATCGCCCTCTCCGCCAACAGCAGGCACGTTTGTAACCTCAAATTGGATCCGTCTCATCGACATGTCCAAGATGAATGACTGGAAGCTATCTCTTTCCCCCATGCTTCGTTACTTCCAGGAACGTACAGAAGGTAGCTGGATCGAAGAAACACACGCATCACTTATCTTTCATTATGAACGAGCGGAAGATACCGAAAGTGCAGAACGCCACGCTTCCGAATGCGCAAATAACGTCAACGACAGTTGCGGCAACCATAGTCTGAGAGCAATTCAGATGGACGGCTGCGTCGTTGCCGGGCCGGTGGAGCCAAACAAAGGTACTGCTGCTAACGTGGTGTTTTCCGCATATGCGAGAAGAGAGTCACATAGAAGCTCTAGTGCCGGTAGTACAAGCAGTGTCAAGCACGGGATGGCTATAGACTGGAAGAGCGAGACAGATGAAAATGATGAAGATGTACCGGACTTTATTCTTGTGATTGGCGATGGAAGAGACGATGAGCCTGCATTCAGATGGGCGAATGAACTTGGCAAAGAAAAGAAGGTGAAGAATGTCATGACTGTTACGTTGGGAACGAAGAACACAGAGGCCATGGCCACTCTGAATCAAGGCGTTACAGGTACGTATATCCACTTAACCCTACCCCTTCCCATTTATATTGGAGGGCTAACTGCAAACATCCTTTATTAGGAGCATTGTCATGTCTAGGAAAATTGGTTGACATATCGCAGCGGAGGGATTCGGCGTCACTCGCTCAGAAACTGTCTTATATTCCAGCATCAAACGGAGAGTGAATTCACAGAGTCAAATTATTTTCCCGCTACTCTCGAAGTTCATATGCACCCCCAGCCATGGCAGCATATGTATTGTACAGATTGCCGCGTCAATTTCCTTGCCATAGTAACGTGTAATACTAATGCACGACAACTATTTGTTCACACAAATTAAAAGACACGTAACTATTACATTCCATAAGAAGAGAAAAAGAGACGAGAGGGGGAGGAATATCCGCACGCCAACAGTTCTAGTACCTCAAGCATGAGTAAATCCTTCTCTTTCCACTAATTTCCCAGCGGCGCTGCGGAATGTGTCTAGAGATAAGTGGTGGACATCTGTTGAGTTCCGTCCGCCGGGAAGGTTTCGGCCCATGACTTGGCCAAGAGTAATGGGGATGGTTTGGCTGGCTGGGTTTGCAGGAGCAGGAAAAATTGACTAAAAATTTGTGGTTAAGAAAAAAATCCCAAAAAGCCTCAGGATACGTTCACCTAACATACCTCAACCTGCAAGAGCTGTGGCGCACCAGCTGAATTTCTCCCATGAACCTCAACAATCCCTCTTACTACGCCGTGAACGGATTTTGACCATTTGACGAGAAAGACAAGCTGTGTATCTGGCCGCCCGCCCTGCAACCATAGGTCCTTGTCGCGGTGAAGTCTCGGCATAGACTCTGACCACGCTGACTCGAACACGAGGCTTGGGAACTCTTGGTCATCTGGCAGGAGTGCATGATCTGGTTCTTTTCGGGATGCAGCATAAGGAGGCTGAAACCCCTTGAACGCTATTTATTGAAATTTAGACAATAAAATAAAAAACAATAGAGATAGAAAGGCGTTATACGTACTAGGGTTACTGAAAAACGAAATAGAATCCTGTTCAGTTTCCGTTAAGAACCCAGAACGATACATCGAGAACAGCTCCCGGGTGAACCACGAGTGAGATGCATCATGCACAAACGTGGGCATAATGGTGATATCGATGGTTCTAGTAAGAGAATTATATCCAACACTACCACACGAGTTAGTAATATTCTATTATCACTGAAGAAGTTGTTAGAGGGGCATGTATTACCGAGGACAGGAGTTTTCAATGTCAGGATCCTGGTCCAAGGAGTCGACGACAAGAGTCCCAGTCTCTTCAGGAATGTCTTCGTAGACTAGCTCCTTATGCTCAGTCGCCTCTAAGATTTCTTTGCGGATAGTACTGAAGAGCTTCTGCGGTGTGAGGACTTGTGGTAACTGCGGTGCGTTGCTTCTCAAGAGTCGCGTCGCAGGCGCGTCTCCCTGATTTGTTATACTCCCCATATTTATATTCGACGAGGGAAAGAAAAAAATGTCACTTCGCTCTGGTAAGATTATTGGAGAATGCTGTCGTTGTTAAGAGAATCTGTTCTCTGCGAGAACAATAGCGAATCTACTGCTGATAAGTAGATGAAGGCTCGGGGAAAAGTGACGTCACCAGGGACCTGTGTCTACTCTCACACCGGACAAGCTGCACTGTATAGAGTAACTCGTTGCAGGACAGTTCGCTCGTAATCGTCTATCAGTTTGACACCTATTCTATCACGTCTTCTCACCAGGGTACCGAGATGTCTTCATGCTGTTCTGCAGCTACGGAGCAGAAGGTTGGTTTATATACAAAATAAACTCTTTGAAATAAAAGTAAAACTAAAAGTGAAAAAAAAAAAAACATAATAGGTGAAGGTTGCCGCCCCGAGATACAGGTCACGTGGAATGAGCCGAGGCATCTCGGCGCAACCAGAAGTCGCTTTACGAGCCGCAAGTTCAAAGGTTTCTCGTCTCCATTGCTCTTCGTCTGTCATTATCATTGTCTTTTATATTACAAGAGGAGGAATTAACGCTGGTTGCTAGAGACAATATGGAGCTAGCGCAATCTCTGCACGCAACGAGCTTCAGAGAAGCCATCGCGATAACCCCCCTGTCATCTCATACATATGCTGCAAACTTCCGCACGGAATGGTGCATCGGTACTGGTAAGTATCTCCCTATGAGCTCCGCGACATGCTTCATGGGCTTCTTTATATTAACAAGATGGTAGTTCCCCATGGCGGTTACGTGACCTCAATCTTCTACGCTGTAGCCCGCAAGCATATGAAGACCACTCATCCAACATACCACAAGGGCGCTCCAGATCCCATAACATTGTACCTCACCTTTATACGTCGGACAAATATCGGCTCTGCCCTGTTCACCGTTGTTGATACGAAGCTGGGCTCCCGTACGTCAACGCTACATATAACACTCACTCAGCAGGATCCAGACGGGAACCGCCGCGAAGAAGTTGCCGGATACGTCACCGTATCACATATAGCCAGTGAAGAAGGGCCAAGCATAGATAAGCCTTTTGCGTTGAAACCTGCTGCGCCCGCTGTGGATTTCAAGCAGCTTGTCAGCACCGGCCAGAGCAGAGCATGGAAACGGTTCAATATAGCCTTTGCTTCAATGAGAAAAGCAAGCCGACATGTTGAATTCTACACTCCTACTGCACCTGCTATGGTTTCCAGTGGATTCGTTGAGCAATGGGCTCGGTTTGCGCCTTATGGAAAGGTAGAAAGATGGACGGATGAAACGCTTGGGTTTCTAGCCGATACGTTCCCCACGATGTTGGAGTCGTTTGACGATAAGCCTTGGGACAAGAGACCTAAAGAAGTGAAGGAGAAGGAGAAGTATGCTGTTGGTAAAGATGGCAAGTTATCTCCCAAGGGCAAGTTCTGGTATCCTACTATCTTGTTGAATCTGGATGTCAAGAAGAAATTGCCTGCTGAAGGGGTAGAGTGGCTTTACTCACGGGTTCAAACGAAAAGGCTACATAACGGTAGAATGGATTTGGATGTTATTATTATGGACGAGAAAGGTGAGATTGTCGCTCTGAGTAACCATGTTGCATTGGTTATTGGAGCAGAGAGAAATCTAAGTGCGAGAAAGGGCAGTGGAAAGCCCAATGGTGAGAGCAAGATATGATGATACGACATATTTGTAAACATAGACTTGATTTAGAGCCATAAACGATACCGATGTATATACAAAGCTCGCTACATAGCGCAGACATATATTTTCTAGAAACGAGTTGCAACCAGAATCAAAGCTTCGAGTCCTTAACTAAGATAAAGAAACCCACAGCATCAGCACAAACGTACTTCTTCTTTACCCACTCGACCTTCTCTCCATTAGGCTTTATCGGGCTTTCCTCTTGCACCAGCTGAGCTCTAACCCACCACTTACGGCCCTCGTTGCCAATACACCACGTCCTCAGCACAGCATGAGCACCAGCCCTAACCGGCCTCTTGAACCGAACATCCAACTGCACGGTAAACAGCTGGCCGAATTTCTCGGTATTAGCAAAGTCGAAGCCGGGTAAATGTGTAGCAACACTGACGGCCATCAGTTCGTCGAGTAGCGTGGATATGATACCGCCATGAACAATGCCTGGGTGACCGTTAAGGTCTGGCTCGGCGAAGTAGAGCATGTTGACGACATCTGCTGGCTGGTTTGAAGGGATCTTTGGCCATTGCTCTGGCGGGGTTGGGAGGGAGGGAGCCTTGGAGGGAGGTTTGGCGAGCTGTTCTGGTTTCCGTTGCAGGGTGAGGAGATGCGGAATTGTGGTTGGAGTGTTTATTATGGTAGCGATGAAGGTGTCTTCTCCCGTCTGAGGCTTTGGCTTGCGGCAGTAGGTTTCGATGGGCTGGTAGGCGTTGTTCTTGAGGAGTGAGTTTGTCCAGTTATTGGCTTGGAAGGCTGACTTTGTGGCGTCTGGCATCGTGTATGGCTTTGGAGCGGTCATCATGAGCTCCGCCCTCCGAATCATTAATCAATTAACCTGTAGAGCTATCTGTACGGAGCAGCTGTGGTTTGGAGTTGTAGGTATTTGGTGAAGTTGACGTTGAACGTCCGAATAGCCGGAGGATTCACTAACAAGCAGCCGGCCAGGAACACTTCTTGGCAGTAAATAAAGGCGAAGACTCGAGATATCTATACCTGCACTCTTACCTTGTACCAGTTAGAATGTAGTCACCAACCAGCTATATTTGCTATACCGGTATTCGATAGGCTGTCTGTACTCCAATTGAGCCTCCAGCACTGCTACACTATCCATACCGTTCGGCAGTTTCATGCTCAGCGTCACCGGGCAAAAGGAGACAGAATAACGAACCCCCACGGTGCCATGTTTTATTACCTTGAAAGGACCGCTCGGTCAAGTCTTCCACTTCATCATCGCCTTTCGCTGCTCGCTAACCCGCCCTCTCCCGTCATAGGGACGCCTCCAGCCGCCACAGTTAGATCAAGCTTGATCTTCGGACAACCGTCCCATCTTGGCGCTCAACAGCTCGATCTCTCGTTTCCATAGCGATATAGCTTCCCCAGCACTCTCTCATCGGCTTGTAGATCTATAGAAAAAGCAACCTGGATCGGTTTCTACCCAACAAACAGCTTTAACTCACTCACCTTCTAAAAAAATAGCCGCTGTTTCCGTCCGGTCTGGTTAAAGAATCAGCCATCGACCAGCCATCGAGCAAAGTGACTGGCCGTGCTCTGTCCTCCCTGGAACAGATGAAGCACAGAGCCAGCCCATTGTGAAATGGGTCCCCATCCTGTGCAATCGTACGGGGGAGTATATGGAGCCCTGGTGCACCCCTTTTGCAGCACAGGGGAGCCACGGCTGTTTGGCAGACTATTTCCTCTGCCAGGACGCTAGCCCTGCTGATGATGGGAATAGTCCGTGTTTGATATTGAGTATCAGGTTTCCTCGGAGGAGATTGCACCCGCCAGTAGTCATTTACATAGATAAAAGGCAGAAGACGAAAAAATGGTAGAAAAAGAGTAAGAAGAAGCAAAAGTGACTCGGGTTTCTGTATAGATTTCCGTGGGCGACAAAGTCACGGGCGCTTTTCCTCTTTGGGCAGTTTGCGACCAGCTTCTTCTTCCTGTTTTTTTTCTTCTCTCCCTCTTGTTTATTTTCTTCCTCTTCACCTTCTTCATCAACGCGCACTCTTCCTCTCTACAACCACGCCTGCACAGCTCGACCAAACTCAGCTCGACTGCTCTTCTCTCGAGTTACTCGACGGTAGGTGAATAGACGCTCTGGTTGCCGGGCTTGACGCTGACTCTCTCGATAGGAACCGTCACCGCGCAGCTACAGTCAGCTACCAACAGCTTCACACAACAGCCACGATGTTGCTCTCTACTCTCATCACTCTTCCCGTCCTCGCGTCCACTGTGGTCGCGCTCGGCTCGAACTACACTGTTCCTCCAGACTTCAATGCCGGAGCTGTTTCTCCCGAGGAGAAGGGTATGTTACTCTCGCCAGTCCACGCTGAATGAATAGCTAGCCGGTCAATTGGGACTCTTATACTGATATCTCTATAGACAGCTGGTGTCAAGGTGAAGCCAACACCTGTAGCGCCGTCTGTGGTTCCTACAAGGTCAACAGATGCGACCCGGTAAGCTTTTGGCCCTCTTTGTTTCTATTGTTTCTACGCCAAAACGTGCATGCAAGTTTGCTGACAGAACGCACAGGACACTCTTGAGTTCTCCTGCGAGTGCCAGAACGGCACCGTGCCCCAGATTGACCAATACGTCAACTCTCTCCCTTGGTTCATCTGCCAGGCCACCTTCGGCCAGTGCATCAAGGCTCACCCCGACGACGCTGATGGCCAGCAGGTCTGCAAGGACAACCAGGAGAAGTGCGGCAAGCTGAAGGCACCCTCTTCTGGCGGTGACGACTCTCAGACTACCTCATCGTCCAGCAGCGAGCCCACCGCCTCCTCCACCGAAAGCACCCCATCCGCTACCAACACTGGATCTGCTCCCTCCCACACTAATGCTGCTGCTATCATGGCCGTTAAGGACTACTCCCTCGGCATTTTCGCCACGGTAGTTTTGGGCGTCTTTGGTCTCCTACTCTAGAGAGGCATGGGTGTTCGATATCCTGAAACGAGATTAATTATTCCCCTCCCCTTTTTTATTATTCCCAAGTTTCTTATGTTTAACTACCACACCATCAACTAGTTACCCCCCCCCCCCCCCTGGCCTGAGTGACGGACCTGTTTTGCATGTCGGAGATGAGCAGTGTTGGGCACCATGCGGTTCTTGCAGGAAACCTCGGTGACTCGAACTGATTGGCGTGGTTGGCACATCCCTGTTGATCGGCGGCTTCACTTCGCGCCGAACCTCCCAGGGTCATTGCTAGCCGGGACTCCTCTTCTCCACCTTGCTTTCTTGCTGTTTTCCCTGTCCTTTTTTCTTGTTCTCAAGCGTCGAGCCGGCAATTCCGCGATGATGTACCTATGTGTGAATGCGAATGATATCGATGCCTATTCCAGTTACCACTTTCTACTTCTATCTATCTTCTACTCCGTAAAGTTACTACCCATTTCAAGCATCGCAATTGCATCCCGATCAACCAACCAGCAAAGAAAAAGGAGTAAAAAAAAAAAAGAAAATGTGAAAAAAAGAAATGGTCAAAAAAGTGCATCGACCGGGAATCGAACCCGGGGCCCGTCGATGGCAACGACGGATTTTACCACTAAACCATCAATGCGATTTGGTTGGAGAAGGGCTTAGCTAACGTAGCACAAGTAGGCATCCTTAGTCAGCAGTCTGACCCGCCAAGACTTCCACACAAGAAAAAAAGTGCGTAGAAAGTTTATCGAACATCGAAAGTCGTTAAAAAAAAACATCCCACCAGCCAGACCAGCAGGACGAACACCTCGTGCTCGACGTTGACACTGGTGAAGGACACTGAGACTACGTGCATCGGGATAGGCGACGGAGCGAACGAAAAGGAAACGAGAAAGGAACAAGGGAAAATCTCACAAGAAAAGAAATATCGAGATACCAACATGGCTACCAACACCCTCCTGATCGAGGGATCGTTCGACGAACTTGCAGACGAACTCGCCCGCTACATTGACTCGATTCGCAAGTCTGTCTCGGCTGCCTCGGCGACCCCCAGTGCAGAGGTGCCCTCCGTGCATGCTGAAATTGCGCCGTTCCTCGAAAAGTTGCGGGAAAAGGAGCAGAGCGAGGAGGAGTTGACAGAGGCACAGACAAAGGAGGTCCAGAATGAGAGAACCGAAGTGCTGAAGAAAGTGGTGCTTGCGGCTCCTGTGCTTAATGGAGCTCCTGAGAAGGGTATGGCGGCTTATTTTGTTCTTGCGTTTCCTGCTTGAAAGATAGCCAAGTTAAGAATGCTAACTGGGGGTAGAAATCACTGCGGCGTATAACTTGCTCGTCTACTTGGTCCGTCAATCGAGCTCGGTGGATATGTTTTTACCCAAGATCTGCGCGTTCCTGGCTAAACCAATGCCTTCATCACCGATGCATGGCCCTTCCATTGCCCTATCTATCCTGGCAACCATCTTCAACACCCTGGACGCAGATGACTCTAGCAGATACCATGTCTTCCTTGCCATCATGGCAGTTATCCGAAGCACCTCTTCTGCCCTCGCATTCGAGGCCCTCAAGACTCAACTGTCTAATCAGCTGCCCACCTGGATCGAGTCCTGGGACCTAGACGAAGACGAGACCCAGAAACTGCACATGTCCATCTCGGACGCTGCCAGGGCTGCCGGTGATGCCGAGCTTTCATACCACCACCTTATCCAGGCACTACACGCCATACCACCAGCTGAAGCCGCCTCTACTCAAGCCCGTGAATTGGCTGTTCGATCTCTTACCACTGCTCTTTCTTTCCCATTTGTCTTCGACTTCACCCCTCTAACATCCAGCGATGCCGTCCAAAGTCTTCGATCCACTGATGCTTCCCTTTTTGAGCTTCTGGAACTCTTTTCTACCGACGTCCTCGATGCTTACGAGGACTTCATCAAGGAGAACCCAATCTCCTCCATCTCTGCCCTAGCATCCGTCAAGACTATTGCCCCCACCACCACCACGTCCGCCGCTTCAAGCGAACCCCCATCCGTGGAATCCATTCTACAGACCAAGATGCGTCTGCTTACGCTTGCCAGTCTTGCCGCAAAGGCCCAATCTCGATCTCTCCCATACAACGACATCGCCACCGCACTCCGCATCGAGCGAGAGGATGTAGAGAAATGGGTTATCGATACCATCCGTGCTGGCCTTGTCGAGGGAAAACTCTCCCAGCTAAAGGGCGAGTTCCTTGTTCACCGTGCTACCTACCGTGTCTTTGGTGAACGACAGTGGGGTGAAGTCCAAGGCCGTCTCATGGTCTGGAAACAGAGCCTACTGAACGTCCTTGACGTCATCCGCTCCGAAAAGGAGAAGTTCAAGGAAGCTGCCTCTGCTGCAGCTGCCCCTGCCCAGGGGTCTACTGAAGCCGAAAGATTCTCATTTGGAGGAAGAGGAGGAGGCGAGCGAAGGAGAGGAGGACACCAATCACATCAGCACCAAGCTAGGGATATGGAGCTGGTTGCCGGTGGTGACTAGGCTGTTTCTTTCCCTTCCTTCCCACTTTCCCCTTACGCATCCTTTTGTTTACTTTCCTACAAAGACTTGAGTATACTGGGCGTTTTTCGTGCTTGCTTTTAACATCTTCTTCTTCCCTTCCTGCCTTTTTCTAAATTAATCACTTCCTCGTGGTTTGATCTTCCCTTGACTTCTATGTTTCTTTCTTGCATTCAACCCCCATGAACGTGGAAAGGAATTTCAATAGATCAAGCTCGTTGTTTTTTATAATGTTGACCATGAGCATGAACACAAATGAGTATGAGAGATGAGGATCGGAAAAAATATAAAAGAAGAATCAATCAAACTTGGATGTTTATCAATCTTCATCATCTGTAAAAGCTATCTGGATCCAAAGGTAGTAAGTCATAAATTAGTAATATGCTAGGGCTAAGCCCTGAACCTTGAATATTACATAATAATTCTATATCACATGACAGACTAACCGCATCGGGCGTAGTCTCGCTAATCGTTGCTCTGCGGGATCGCCAAAATTTCGATGTTACCAAAAAGCGCACAGAAGAAAGTGACCTCCATCGCAGCGCCTTGAACTCACGTCGTCTCGACTTAACGGAATCACCAACTCAACCGTCACCATGACTCACGAATCCGTCTTCTACAGCCGCCCACGAAACTACGGCAAGGGCAGCCGTCAATGGTACGCTCCTACAACCCATGCGTCGCGAGAACAAGGAGCAGAATACAAGTTTGGATGGCGTTTGGTTGAATATGGAATATATTGCTAACTGGGATCGTTTTCTTTACAGCCGCGCTTGCGCTCACCAGGCTGGTATCATCCGCAAGTACGGCCTCATGATCTGCCGTCAGTGCTTCCGTGAGAAGTCCAAGGATATCGGTTTCATCAAGGTACGACATATCAATCACTCGGGGCAAAGCTACGAACAAAACACTCATAGATGCAATAGTACCGGTAAACGATTCAACCCAGATGATGTGTCTCGTTTCTGCCGCCTTCGTTCCGTTCGGTTTCTAAAAATGAATAATTGAACGTCCCTTACATACTTTACCGTGAAGTCGGACTGTGCACCACCCACACAGCGAAACTTCATGATCTACAGGACGAATGGAATGATGTGGTTGGATTGAGTGGAGGAGAGATGAATGGGGACGGGTGGACGTTGGATGTGTATGGGCATGGGTGTGGGAAGAGACCTTCGACTGGAAACATTCGATGCATATCCTCGTTCTCCAAGACCTTTTTTTAACGCATATCATACCAATCAAAACATGGATACTTGCGGAGTTACTTCTTTAGATGGGTGGTTTCAATCAAACCTGTTCTTGCGAGTGTTGGTTTCTATGCTTCATGACGAACGTAGCACGGTTGTTGGGCTGACCATAGACATCATTTAGTCCGAGGACCCCATGAGCTTTTGGGCTCCAACATGACGTCTGAGATTCTTGGAAAGGTTTGACACCTCGTAAAATACAGGATGGTCGACTCTATAGAGGATAGTTGTATCCGATGGTAGGTACACGACACTTAGTCTGCTGATAAAGTCTAGAAAATGCATTATGTTGTATAATAAACGGAGAGGAGAAAATCTACGCTGCTTGCTTTGCTAAATGACATTTTTGGCTTTTTCCATATTTCCCATCAATTTCCCCTTTGCTGCACGATGCCACGGCTCTCTATCTCCTTGTGAATGCGAGCAGTAACTTCGGCCTCAGTACCAACTGCAGAAACGCTCATGACCTTGCCCATCTTCTCGTAATAGTCGACAACCGGCATGCTAGTCTCTTCGAAGACACGGAATCGCTTCTTAATTGACTCGATATTATCGTCGTCACGGCCGCTAGTCTCTCCACGCTTTAATAGACGATCCAACATCACCTCTTCTGTGCAAGATAGGAAAAGAGTTCCTGCCGAGGGGCAAACTGTTTCCTCGAAGTAAACTGCTTGATCCATTTTGCGTGGGAATCCGTCGATGAGGAACCGTGACGTACGCTCGACGCTACTTCCGTCTTTCTTTTTCTTCTCAAGAATGGCAGCCATGGCGTTGGAGAGAAGTGTAACCGTGATTTCCATGGGCACGATGATTCCTTCGCGAATGTTATGTCGAATCAAGTCACCGTACTGACTTCCTTCACGGTCCTGCTCGGCTCTGAGCAGATCGCCCGCGGAGAGATGAGAAAAACCATAGTCCTTGACAAGTTTGGCAGATTGCGTTCCTTTTCCACTACCAGGACCTCCAAGCACAAATATAACAGTCACTTCATCGGTAGAGAAACGAGGAGATGTGTTGGTCGATGTGAGTGGCGGGGAGAGTTCGGCCGATATCTTGGTCACAGCAGGAGCGCCGGACGTGGGCATCTCACTTGCCGGGTTTGACATCCTTGGGAGCGCGAGACTTGATCAGAAAGGCGTATACGCCGCTTCCAACTGCGAGAATTGCAAGTATGGGAAGAACTTTGATCTCAGAGTTATTTCGGTTGTGGTTTGGAGGAGGCGGGGCGGAGGAATATGCTCGAATGAAAGGAGATGCTGCAGCTACCTGGCCAGCTGCAAGGCGGGGTGGTTGACTTCCACTAGAGCAGCGAAGGACCTGACGGGTGGCCACAGAGCCAGATCTGGACAGCAAAATGGAGCGCGAGAAGGGCATTCCTAGCCAGTGTAATCAATTGACTTATTCAATACCAACTACAGCGGCTCGTACGGTTCGTATCCAACGTCTTGTTCTCTTCCTGTACTGGTCAGCGTCTCTTGACGTTCGATGTCAAAGATTGAAGGAAAAAAGGCCAAGCTATCCTAATATGGACTAGCGTAATTTGTGGTTACATCAAGGTTTTAAGCATATTTGCTTATTCAACTTTAAATGATCGCTAAACTCATTCCTCCATGCGTTTAGCCTCTTCTAGATAAAGGGAGAAGGAATACGTACGCGAACCCCAGGCGGGCCATAATCAAGCCAATGCACTTACCCCCAGAGTGTCACTGGTTCCGGCTCTTTACGCAGAAAACACCGGGACATGCACTCCCGGGGTATCCCCGCCGAATCTACTCCACGGCCCTTACCCCGAGGTATCAAGCCAACATCATTGTCCATCTACCCGATATAGCGGAGTAGATGCCGGTTGGCAAACGAAACATTATACGGTTTCCCTTTTCCAATACACGAACCCGAGATGCCAAATGTTTTTCGATCTGTACCTTGTAATACGTCGCCCGAGTCCGCCCCGGACCAGCGCTTGAACCCGCTCAAGGCCGAAAAGTCTGGAGAAGCCTGTCTAGGTACCTGATCCCTGCCCAGCTAACTAGTTCGTCAATGCCATCTGTGCGCATCCCACGCTTCACCTTTCTATGACGAAGGAGATTGCAGGGAGCTGAGTAGTGTGGTGTGTGCGAAAGACTTTAAATACCGAGCTGCTCGCACCTCAATCATTTTCTCGGGACTTTTTCTACTACCACTGTCATTGAATCTGGAATCTGTCATGGAGAAACACGATATAGAAGAGCCAAGCTCTACTGAGAACTTAGACGACCATGCCAAAACGATACCTCTCAAGACAGAGCCGGAAGACCCGGATGCTAACTTGAGCCTGGAAGAGCGGCAGAAGCTGGTATGAAGTGTGACTGTTGCCGACTGTAAAATATCTCGATCGCTAATGCGTATCGATAGGACAAGGCATTGGTACGGAAGCTCGACTTTAAGCTAGTCCCGTGGCTTTCATTACTATACCTTGTTAGGTGCGTCAAGAAGCAAACCCGATCATACTCTGGATACCTATTAATATCTCTCCAGCTTCCTAGACCGAACAAATGTCGGAAACGCAAAACTTGAGGGCCTCTTGAAAGATCTTCGTCTCTCAGATGGCCAATATGCCGCAGCCTTAACTATATTCTTCGTTTCTTACTCCATCTTTGAACCCCTGACCAACATATTACTGAAAAAACTGAGGCCTAGTCTTTTTATTCCATGTATAATGGTTGTCTGGGTATGGCTGAATTTTCAGGCGCTCCGCTTTGATTGAAGCTAATGGTCATTGTTCCTAGGGTATCTGCATGACCACTATGGGTCTCACCAAAGATTTTTCGGGCTTTATGGCCGCGAGATGGTTCCTAGGTCTCACCGAAGCAGGACTTTTCCCTGGCGTAAGCTACTTTTTATCATGCTGGTATAAACGAACCGAGTTTGGTATTCGAATGGCTATCTTCTTCTCTGCGGCTGCCGTAGCCGGTTCGTTTGGAGGCCTACTTGCCGCTGCAATTGCAAAAATGAACGGTGTTGGAGGTAAGGCTGGCTGGGCTTGGATTTTTATCCTCGAAGGCTTAGCTACAATAGTAATTGCTATAGTGTCATTTTGGATGGTGCAGGACTTTCCAGACACTGCAACATTCTTATCGGAAGATGATAGGAAACGAGTCATATTGCGTCTTGCAAGGGACAAGCAATCCAGTGCCGGACACGAGGATTTTAGAATGGAATACTTCTGGGCTAGTATAAAAGACTGGAAGACTTATGTATCTGCTTTTATATATGCTGGATGTGTTGGGCCACTCTATGCATTTTCACTTTTCCTCCCCACGATCATCAAAGAACTAGTAAGTTTTGACTCCCCCCTATCTATGTTTATCAGTCATGATATCAGCACATACTAACTTTTCTTAGGGTATATTCTCAGATTCTATATTCTTTATATTTCTCTCGGCTGATATCCTCAGGGTATAAATCAACTACGGCACAGCTACTCTCGGTTCCTCCATATGCTGCAGGGTGTCTTTTGACCATCATAATCGGACTATTCGCTGATCGCACAAAATTGCGCGGCTTGTGCAATATTGGCACATCACTTCTTGGAATCGTTGGGTTCAGTATGTTGCTCGGAGCCAAGTCTCCAGGCGTAAGGTATGCCGGGACATTTCTCGGGGCAATGGGCATCTACCCGTGTATACCCAATACGATATCGTGGGCCAGTAACAATACCGAGGGTACGCTTATTTCTTTAATCTGTCAACTTCCATAATATGCATGCAATCTAACATCGATGTATAGGAGTATATAAACGTGGTGTCAGCCTTGGCTTTATTATTGGATGGGGAAACCTCAACGGTGTAATATCTTCCAATATTTATAGATCTCAAGACGCACCAAACTTCTTCCCTGGACATGGCATTGTCCTGGGGTACCTGGTTGTATTCCTTTTTGGTGGTAGTGTCTTACAGCATGTACTCCTAAGAATTGAGAATGGGAAGAGGGTGAAAGGAGAACGAAACAAGTGGATCGAGGGACTCGATGAACATGGCATCGAGATGCTAGGCGATGAACGGCCAGATTTCATTTACACACTCTAATGGTTTAGCCAACACAGTTAGATATGACATATTTTCAACATTGAATCTCTCATATTTGATGTTATGGACACTAGCCATTAAATCAGTCGCTCCCGTTCATACTGCAGTTTGTTTGACATTGAAACAAGAATTAACTGAAATGACGCCAGCATCCACAGCCAAGAGAGTCAGAGGGTAAGGCACCACCTAGAAAGGAGCAAACGTGTACGAAGTATGAAGTAACCGGCGTCACGGCTGATTGCCGGCATATATATAGACGAAACAACCATTGAATGATCCACCTTAGTTCCCGCATTTCGCCACATCCTCAACACCTTTACCAATGATCAACAATGCACAAAATGAGCGCGTTTGTGCTTGAATTAATTTCGAAGTCAAACGGAATATCCGTCCAATTACCGCTCCACATTCTGTCGGATACAATTCTTGATAAAGTGTGGCCTGTCGCTCAGGACTTTATTTAGACGATATGGCAGCTGGTTTATTTTTAGACAGTTGGGTAGGGTTTAAAGGTGTGGTAGGTTTGCGAGTCAAGTATCTCCGCTCTATGAGTACACTCCCAGTGATGATATTGTATCGACACCGGGCGTAGGGCAGTACAGAGTATATGGCGAGCAGCTCATTGCTCTGCTTTGGGAGCCTATTGTTCTAGTATTACATCAAGGCGCGCTGGGTAATTAGGTATCGCGTGAGAGGCCAAACGAACACTCCGTACATAACTCTGCAGCACAATTAATCATCACAAGTAAATTGAACATTCGGATGCTTGTAACTTATTTCCCCCGCAAAGTGCCTAGAAATAACTAGTAGCTATCCACTGCTCTCACTTCCAGACCACTATGTTTTACTCTTGATGTTGGCTAAGATGGAGAATACAACATTTATCACCAATATTTAGTTGGGTGTCCTTCGAACCGGCTACAAGCGAAAATGATGGGGGATCGCCTTTGGTTAGCAACCTTTGGCCCCAAATAAAGACCACCCTGTCATATCATATATTAATTTCGGCGTGCCCATGGCTTGATGGTACAAGGTATTCGACCCGGTACTCTGGAAAACGAGGATGCAGTCAGACAATCACATTGAAATTCACTCAATAATCAC
The DNA here is from genome assembly GCF_000150975.2 of Nannizzia gypsea CBS 118893. Taxonomy (NCBI): domain Eukaryota; kingdom Fungi; phylum Ascomycota; class Eurotiomycetes; order Onygenales; family Arthrodermataceae; genus Nannizzia; species Nannizzia gypsea. The sequence continues at coordinate 543,071 of NW_003345198.1, forward strand.
GAACAAGAACCCTTCAAGGGAAGTTGCATGTACTTATGCAGGGAGAGGAGGAACAATGCATGAAGCCCTCTTCAGCAGTGCCGTGGCGGAGTGCCCTGCGATGCCTGTAATTGGGCCGTGTCTTCTGCATGCCGTGGAATACCTTTAGTTGAAGGGGATATGGTACTTTTGAGATACTTGTATTCACACCAAAATAAGGTATATATTGAGGTACTTTAAACGTATTTTTAGCAAGCGAGGCCGTGCTCCACTATTTTTAGCGCTCTGGAATTTGAGTTATGATGTCAACCAATGAAGAGTGGGCGGGGCAATCCTAAAAGTAAGTTGTGACATGGTGATTGGCTAAGTAGATCCCGCGGATCTAGCCGTAGTGGTCCTAGCGTGTGACAGGATTTGCATCCATCACAGCGAGAATCACCTGCACCGCTGGCCCATCACATCGGCCGCAGCACATCTGCATCCTTCCTGCATCACACCAGCTATCCTGGCAGTCGACTCTGGCCTGTCATTCGACCGCCACCCCGGTCGCTCAGTGAGGATAGACCCTGGAACCGCAAGGCAACTGCCCAGGCATGTTGCAACGGACCAAACGGAGCGCATCTTTCATTGTAACTGACTGTTGGATGGACCATGGCCTCACCACCTCTCGCTCCGTTCGCACCACCCAGTCGAGAAACCCCTGGACCATCACAGTCATAGCTTGCATTTCTGTTTTCTCTTTGTCATGCCTGGTCAATTGGCGACTTTGATCCCTTACATGGGCAGATCGACGTCGAATTTCACTTCGTACAGAGGCCGGCCAGCATTTTTATCTTGCCCGGCCGGGTCTCTCAAGCTGGGAGCCCACATTGATTAGGTTTAGGCCTGGGCTCACTGGCATAAACGTACCCGTTACTCAAATGCGGGCGGTTAACGTGGAGAGCCTACTGGCTGCTTGAAATAGCCCCGACTGCCCACCCTCTCAGGGTTCCTAGCTGTGACGGGCGCTAAGGATACAATATCTCACTCCCATCAGCTTTTCTGTTCCCTCTTCTCTTTCTCTCTCTCGATTCTCTTTTCTGTGTGTCTCTTGCTCTCTCACCTAACCCTACTGATCCTACGGCTGCGACTGGTTTCGTGCCTGCTTGTGAGCGATTCATCCTAAGCGCCATCTTTTTCAACATTGCCAAAGGCTGCGTCGATAAGAGCACACTGCACACTGCCTTCGGAAGGGTTCACACTGTTCTGTACGTCGATCTATGCAGGCGGTCATGTCGTCCTTTGTCTTTGGCTCTTCTAATATTGCGAATGCGTAGGTCCGTTCTGTACGACACCAGAGAGTTAGCTCCGCCTCGAGGCTGTTTTCCCTCCTATTAAGCGGCCAACACTCCTCTCTCGCCCTTCTTCACACATCGTTGGGATGTCGAGATTACATCCTCACGACTATACTGAGGGATCAGAACATTCGTTCTCTCAAGACCCAGTTACTCCTGTCGACGTAGTACAGCCAACGCGCAAACAAATGGTTGGATTCGCTGCGCACTCAACAACAATGGAGAGCTCGTCTCGAGACCCTCCTTCCGAGTCTCCCTTTGCCGACCCTCCCAAACCAGGCTCTTCGGACTCAAACAAGAAACCTACCGTCTCTGATGTAGGATTCGGCTATGTTTCTGATAACCGACCTGATCGAGATGCACCCGGCTCTTCAGCCAACGTACCAAACTCACCACTTAAGAGTGCCATGAAAGTACCTGGCACCCCTGGTCGGTTCGGAAATGCGAACCCGTTGAGCCCAACTTTCAGAGAGGAGCAGATTCTTGAGATCCACGAGAAAGATGCAGAGGAAGAGAATGCAAAGGATTTGGTAAGCTCCCTTCCATTTAGTGCTAACAGAGCATGTTCTAACATGTTTCATAGAAAATCAAAACACGAGTCCGCCTCTCGAAGATCTTGTTGCGTGGTGTCAATTTCTCCTGCAGCTTGATTGTTCTTGCATTGCTTGCTCAGTCATTCCTCATCTTCCGCGCAACTAGACATCTGGAGACCAGAAACGGACTTTCTCCTTGGGATCCTAATACCAATCCCTGGCCTCAAATTCTCATTCTAGTCATGACCTCTATCAACATGTTCTTGTCCATCGTCGTGCTTTGGAACAATTGCCGTGGAAAGGAGCGCCGTGCAGAGAAAGTAAATGTGTACTACACTCTTTTTGCCGGTGGCTTCTTCGTTTTCACTGTTATCATGTGGGTTGTAGCTGCTGCTCTACTGCAGAACAGTAAAGACAGTGGTAATGGCAAGGATCTTTGGGGATGGTCTTGCAAAGACAATATACGAGCCACTTTGTTCAAAGAGCTGGTCGACTATGCTCTCGTTTGCCGTATGCAGGTATGCAACATTAACCAGACCATCAAGAATCACAGCTGAATTGATATATTAACATTGGTATAGGACTGGACGCTTGTTTGCATTATTATTGAGATCGTCGTTGATACCATCACAATTGCCATCTATGCCGTGGTCTTCTATCGCTTCTACTCCAAACGCAAGCTACGCAAATCAATGAACGTCCGCGACAAGGCCAGATCCGATCTCTACCTTGCCAATCTCCGTGTGCAATCGGCCCCTAACACCCCCGGATTTGCACGAAGCCCAGCAATGAAACAAAACCCGTATTCAGCCGCTGAGAACGGACAAGTCCATGAATACTACCAACCACAATATGCTACACCAGTCACCACCGCCAACAAGCCGTTCCAACTACAGCCTCCTCCTTCTAGATCATCCAACAGCATCCACAATACTCCTCAGTCTGAGACACAAAACCCTTCTTTCCAGCCTGGCACGGCGGAGCAAGTAAACTACCACGCTACTGCCACTCCTGGAGAACAGTCATATGCCGCCGTGCCAATTCCCGAGGCATACAGAAGCCCCAGCTTTGCCCCTCAGGGGATGACTCTGCCCAATACTCCTGGTATTGGCGTAGCGGTTACATCAGACAATGCACCTCACACTCGCAACCCATCAAGGTGACCTAACTATATATCACAGGCAGTAGCCTGAAAACCATATGTTTTTGTATCTCTCATATGTTATACTTTCCAATATTCTTTGCTCTGTTTATACACGACTCCTAGCCCTTAATCCTCTCTTTACGCTCTGCTAAGGCTGCTTTTGCCATCACATCTGCAAACTACCTACATTTTCCTTCACTTGAAATACCCCTTGGCCCTTCCACGAAAATGAGGGCTGTGCTATCTATTTACTGTCTTATTTCTCTTATTTCTGATATCATGGTGTCGAATAATTTTATCGTTATGTTTTGGGCACAACATGTCCTATAACGGGACATGGGAAGGGGTGCAGGGCAAAGTGTGACTATATATGACGCCCTATATATACACTCTACGAAGACCTTTGTTAACCGTCTGCTTTGAGACTGGATTTGATATTGAGTATCAGCCAAGTCCTTGTGGTTTGTGGTTAGATTTATTTAGCTATCCAGATATATCGAAAAAATCTTGTCCACAAATTTCTTTTATACGCCCTTTTTCAAAACTAAACCAGGCTTCTTGGTCTTAAGAAGGATACCACGGGTCGAGATTCACACCGTACGCTGTGATTGGATGCTAGTAACCAAAATACCGCTCTGCTAATTTGCATATTACACCAAGTAAAGTATAGAATATTGTATGATGCCCCTGGATAGCAACAAAACTCCTAATATCAAGGAAGACACAATCATCGATGTAGGCCGAAAACATATGCAAGGAGTAATCCGGATTTCATACACTCATTCTGCTCATACTATGCATCGCCTTCTATAACAGCACCAACGTCCTTCGTCACGTATATCTCTTCAAGCCTACCCTCCCAATCATCATTCATACTGCCTTTATTCTTCAGCACAAGACCCTGCTCGTTAGCTAAATGAAGAAGACAAATGAAACCATATGAGGTGCTGATATCCCGCATTGCTTGTTCAGGGTATGATTGCTTGAGGCCGTTCATGACATCGGTGAAACGAAGACTGTTCTTGAGATCTTCTGATTCATCGTTTGGCGTAGTGTCCTCTGCCGTTGGTTCTACCGTTGGATTGGCAGCAGCAGTTGTTGATGTGACTGCTGCAGATGGAGATGCTGAGTTGAAAGACATTGAAGCGACTAGACGCTCACCCATTCCAGTCCACATCACTTCTTTCAGACGGCGTACATCTACCTTCTTCGCTACACGAGCATAATTGACGTATTCTGGACGGACTCTTCGGCCACCTTGTGTGACGAGCTGGGAGCCATATCCTCCTAGCAGAGCACCTCCAGGAGTAGCAACGCTGTTCAATAACGCATTAAGACCAGTCATACCACCAGCCGCTGTTGAAGGTTGTGCATCTGAGTCCAACGGAGGAGAGAATGCTTCCCGAGCATCTGCAAAGGGTATGTTATCTTCATCGTCATCATCACCCATTGGCAAACCGTGTGGAAAGGCAAGGCCGTCATCATCAGCAAAGAAGTTAGCATCGTATGTTCCTTGAGCAGCATTCTCATCATTCGCTGCCTGGTCCATGTTTTGTTTCTGTGATGCCCAAAATGCTTCGTCCATTTCACCGTTGTTAGGGCCAGATGCATCGTGTTGCCGGGTACGATTGCTACTCTTCAACCCACGCAAGCCCATCTTAGCTTTGGGCTTTAAGAAAAGGCGAAGAAGCTCCTTGGAGTTGAAGTGTTTATCATCCGGCAACAAATTTCGTCCCTTGGTTTTCCACTGTGATTTTGGTAGCGAAATAGCGGAGTTAGAGCTTGAAGTGGCATATATCAATTCTGCAACGGCAGGTTCGAGGTCGGCAGCAAAATTTATTTCAAAAGGTTCCTTTTCTTTGCGCTGTCTGGGGGCAGCAGCTCCTGCAGCAGAGGTGACATCTTTCATTCGTCGAATCTTCCAGTGCTCAGGACCAGCCCAGTCTTTGCGTAGGGCGTTATCAAAATAACTCAGGATATTGTCGTGGTCGTGCATTCCATTTCCATGTGAAAGGGATAGGGCAAAGGGGTCAGTTTCAGTGTTGTCAAAGTCAACCGTTGTATCGTTATTATCACCACCAACTCCTATATTGCTGATACGATGCACCTTCAGCATTGGTTCTAAAGCAGCATCTCGCGCCCATGCCTCACCACCTTGTCCGAATTCGGCCTCGCCTCCAAGATCGAATCCGGTAATTGTGGCATCATCGTCATCATCAAATCCAATGGCGATGTCATCGTCCAATACAATACCGGAAGCGTCACCAAGACCTGGCTGTTCTGACTGCTGTTTATCCTGTCTCCAGTCCTCAGGAGCGCGTAAGAATGGTATTTCAAGAGACCCGCTTGGGTCACCTAAATCGAAATCCTTCAGCGAGGGGCAGATATCGTGGTCGGATAATACGTCAAGGTTTGGGAAGAATCTCTCGGCTAGACCACGACATCAACGTCAGTAGTCATCATTGGAGTCAGAGGTTCCAGGCCTGGGGATGGACCATCCTCCTGTCCATCAGCCTGGGAGTCTTCATTGCCTTTATTCTGGGCTTCTGAATCAGCAGTGGCATTGGCATCGTCGCTACTGTCGAAGACTATTCTTCCCTGGCCGTCAATCGACAGATGGTTCAAAAGGAGACCCTTGGCACCACCTTCATCAAAGTCCGCAGAAGCCTTTTTAAATAGGGGGTCCACGGAGAATTCCAGTTCAAACTTCTTCAGTTGTAGAGAGGCAAAGGATGGTGCAAGTGTGGATTCATGAGATCGGGCCTAGATGTAAAAGAGTAAGTAATCGGTATACCAACTTCAAATACAGGAAGTAGTTTACCTTTTTCCGGGTCTTCCTCCTGGTCCCATCTTCGCCTTCTTCGCCTTCTTCCTCATCGTCATCATCCTCATTCTCAGCTCCATCTTCCCTCTCGCCCTGTTTCTTTTTGTTCCCGCTATCCGCCAATCCACTGAGAAGCTTCCCTGTCTCTGTTGCAACACTGTCTACTCTGCTCGTGTAAATCTTAACACAGCCGTCTAATGTGCAGCTTGCTTTTTGGAAATTCACACCGTCACCTTCCTTCAGCAGTGACATGTCATGGAAATAGTCAATGAGAGCAAAATTCCATGAGTTGGCCGCATTGATCTTATTATCCGTTGCCATTTTCATCCACTCCTCAAAGTTGGCTAATATGGGCACACGTTC
>NW_003345198.1:549347-689596 GCF_000150975.2 Nannizzia gypsea CBS 118893
GGGTGTGCGGGCTGTCGGTACTCCGTCGTAAGTATTAAATCTGCGTGATGGCATCGGTGTTTTAACCGCAGCTTTAATCTGGTCCATCTGGAGGTCGTATTGCGCCTGGCGAGAGTGTAATCGCGCAACCTTTTCTCCGGCATCGTCATTAAGAGGCATTCTAATATCATATCAGAGGCGCAATGCGCAGGCCAGCATGGTTAGATCTCTGGTCACTCTTCTTCATGGTGGTGCTTTCCCCCGCTTATCCATGTGGGAATCCCCGACACTTGTGCAGGAGTAAAGCAGCAGCTGAGCAAGCAAACGGACAGAGCAGTGGACATACTTTCGAGGAGTGCCCTTGTGCGGCGTAGTGTTGCTCGCCGGCTTTGAGCTGCGGCGGCCATGACGGCTCTTCACCGGGGGGTTTGCGACTCGAGGCATGGTGGAGTGGTGGTTCTTTCAGGCGGCAGCCGTAGGTTTAGTAGTCAAGAGTGAATATATACTAGAAGAGTTATATAGTCATCATGAGGAGTCGAATACTTGTTTATTGATGCTGTAGCAAACACCAGGTAGATAGATATATTTCTGTTGCTTCTTTTGTCTTGCATTCAAGCAACGCGCGCTTCGTTTTTTGATGTCGAGCATAATAAACATACGGAACGCGGGGACAACCACTCGCGTAGTTCTGATTATGTAAGACAAACCGGTACTTCTTTTATCCATGATGACTAATTTGTATAATGTAATCACGAACGGGTATTAATATAAACCCGGATGTCTATTATTAAGCATGAAAGAGATGCAAACAATATAAACTCAACAAATAGCACAAACATGCCATAAAGAGTAAAAGTGTCATATTACGTCAGCTGAACCTTGACGACATCAACAACGCTGAAAAAGCAAAAAAGAAACTCCAAGGAAAACGAACCAAAAAGCTCAACGTCACCGGAAAACGAACACGGCCATTACAGCCACCAGGAAGCAGGGATTCGAGCCGTCTCGCCTCCATATCATCCAAGGCCCCTTGATGGAACAGGGGAGAGAACGTTGCAACCGCCACTCGGTGATAACGAGATAAAGGGACGGAGTGTGCCCTGCGCCTCAAGTCTCTTGCATATATGAGGACATCGCTAATTGTTCCTTATCGGCCTGTAAGCCAGAGGTGCATGTACTCGCGTGTCTTCTTACCCAGAATGCGTCCTTCAAGATGAGCTTCTCAGACACATATTTTGCCAGTCTTGCTGGTGCCCGCAAGGCTAGGAAACGATACTCGGCCCGTGTGTTCTATCTTGTGATACTGGTTGTCCTTGCAGTGGCCCTTGGAAGCCGCTTGGTTCCCCGCGACCACAATGCCCAAGATGGATTCTCTGCGCCGGTAGTAACTAGGAGGAATCGAAGATCATTGGTACCGGGCACAGAGAGCTGGACGATACAAGAGGGCGAAAAAGAGGTACGATTGGATTCGAGGTGCCACTACACTGGCATCTTGATACTTGATTCCGTGGCTAACTAGATCTTCCATCAATACTATAGTGCCGGCTGGTTCACCGCGCGAAGCACCAATGCTCCTTCATTCGAGATAACTGCGAAGACGAGAATATTGGCCTCATCCCATATTTAGAGATTTACTACTGTTGGCTCGGTGGTGCAAAGCCGGTCGGTTTCGCTTTGCTCTCAGCATGGCTCGCGATGCTGTTTAGCACAGTTGGAATTGCCGCCAGCGACTTCTTATGTGTAAACCTCAGCACCATCGCCAATATTCTTGGAATGAGCGAGAGTTTGACCGGCGTGACTTTCCTGGCCTTTGGGAATGGAAGTCCTGATGTGTTCTCTACATTTGCCGCCATGAGCTCTAATAGTGGTAGCCTGGCTATAGGGGAACTCGTTGGTGCTGCTGGCTTTATCACTGCCGTTGTTGCAGGGTCAATGGCGCTTACTAGGCCATTTAAAGTCGCCCGGCGGAGCTTTGTCCGTGACATTCTGTTTTTTGCCGTGGCTACCGGTTTTACTATGGGATTCGTTGCTGACGGAAAGTTACACGCTTGGGAATGCGCATCGATGATCGGATTTTATATATTCTATGTCTTCATTGTTGTCACTTGGCACTGGTATATGGGCCGGCAAAGGCAGAGAATTGAGCGTGATATTGCAGCCCGAGCTCATTTCCATATACCCCAAAACCAGGAACTAGAGATCAATGAGGTACCAGAGGATGATGATCCCATCGCCGGCGGCGAGAGCCGCCCCCTCCTAGGCGCCACAAACGATGACTTCGGGTCGCTGGAACGGGCAGATATCCCAACATTGAGAATTGAAGACGAAGGGGATGAAGAAGAGCGGGATAGGCAGCAGCTAGCAGAACTGCACGAGAACATGCGAGTCAATCGGCCACAGACCAGTCAAAGAATGCTTTCTAGTGGAGGTATTCGACCCAGTTTAGTTGGCGCTCTCGAGTTCAGATCAGTTCTATCCTCTCTAGAGAAATCACGCAACCTCCAGTCGGGACGAATCCATTTGCGAAGCTACTCGGACGATCCATTTTCTACTACCCAACCTGCAGCAGCTCGTCCGAGAGCCTCTACAGCTCAACAGCCTCAATTTTTTTCCTATCAGGATGACGACAGGGCCGGACAACCTGGCTTGCCCACTTCCGCTCAGCCACAGATGCTAGCCCACAGTCTGGATAATGCCCCGGGAGCTCACCTTGGGCATCAAACGAATCTACTCTGCGCATCTCCTACTTCCTCTGGCTATCCTTCTCGATCCCACAGTCCTGCCCCGTCCGTTGATCGGTCTAAATCCCCAGGCCGATTAGCTGTCCCACGTACTGTCTTTCAGCAGCCGACCTACGGCGCTGGTGGCCATACCCCGTCTATTCAATCGTCAATTTCTCCCCAAACAACGCCGCCAGCTTGCGGAGGCGGTTCTACTCCAGCCAGTCCCGAGTCGTCAATTACCCCATTCCCCCCGTACACTGATGAAACCGCATACACCCCTCATGGGCCTTCGAGCCTTCGATTTCAAAGGTCGGCTCACTCGCTAAGCTCTGAATACACCCGTGCGCATTCTGCAGGGACAGATGTCGAGATTTCTGGTCCAAAGTGGTGGCCACGCTCTGTTCTTCCCTTTCCACTGGCCATTATTTCGGCTCTGTTTCCGACTCTCTACGACTGGGGAGAAAAATCAATATGGGACAAATTTTTAGGGATTGCTGCAGCACCCAGTGTTTTCGTTCTCACAATGACCTTACCTGTTGTGGAGACTGACGGCTCTGAGCCGGAGGCCATTGCTGTTCCTGAACAAGGAGCAGCAATCATAGTTGAACAACGGTCAGGGCTTGATGTAGTTCCGACAATCGCCGTTCCTAATTATCATGATGACGAGACAGCCGTAGCCAACTCACAAGAGATTGGTCGACCCTCTCTCAATCGCCTTCGACAAGATTCGGAACTACCAGTTCGCCCACCATGCGAATGCCACGGCAAAGAGCCATCTCCTGTCAAACAATGGAACAGATGGCTCTTGCTACTTCAACTGTACACCGCCGCCGTTATTCATCACGATAACATTATGGAATAATCTTCGTCCGGAACACGACCCTAGCACTTTGATTTTGCCTGTCCTCCTCTCACTGCTCCTGTCGTCTGCCTTCACAATAGTCCTTCTCTTCGCCACGAAAGCCTCGTCTAGTCAGTTACCTAAACCCCTCAGACCATTTGTTGCCTTCCTTGGCTTCACCGTCGCAATAGCATGGGTCTCAACCCTAGCTACCGAAGTCGTTGCCTTACTTAAACTCTTTGGCGTCGTTCTAAACATCAGTGACTCTCTACTTGGCCTTACCATCTTCGCTGTTGGCAATTCGTTGGGTGACCTCGTTGCCGACGTCACTATAGCACGCTTAGGATACCCTGTCATGGCACTAAGCGCGTGTTTTGGCGGCCCAATGTTGAATATCCTCATTGGCATTGGTGTCGGAGGCTTGTATATGACTTTCCAGCCGATACAAAACATACACTCTGCTAGCATTAATACTGCATTATCGACTTCCCTTCAACCATACCCTATCACGGTGTCTAAAACGCTGATTATTAGCGCTGCGACGTTAATGATAACATTGCTTGGTTTACTTATCGTTGTGCCGTTGAATAAGTGGCGGATGGATAAAAATGTGGGCTTCGGCCTAGTTGCTCTATGGTGTATCAGCACCATCATTAACGTTGTTCTGGAATTAGTTTCTTAATGAGGTCTGCTTATGGCGTTTTCTATTCTTAACTGTATAGCATCCTGATATTCATCCTTATCCATCGTATCATTTTTCCCTATTTACCTTTTTGATTCCTTGATATATATATTGATTCTCTGTCACATACTTTGTCATTCAACAGCTACTCTAACTTTTACCTTGTCCATACTACCATTTGTATTATGCAAAAATAATAGAGTACGTACGTACTTGGACTATCGACTCCTCCATTGTACACTTGTAGTGCTGTTATCTATATTACACTGATGGTAAACCGATATTAGCAACACCGCAATACCATTTACCTAAATTTATATTTACGCCAAAGTATAGAAGATTCAATCAAGTACTAAACAAGTATATTTCTCTTTCCAAACACAGTATATTTAAAAAGGGCAGTTAATAGCAAGGGGCGACAACTGTGAGCAAAAAGTACATAACAGCGAAGCGAAGAGAGAACATCTCAAATGCTCAGTCTTGGCCTCGCACGTTTGGAAACACCACTTTACAACACACGGCCAGCTGACATTGCGGTGCTTCTATCCTTGGTAACAACTTTCTTCAATGCCCTTCCGGCTTGGATATCTCCTAGCAATGCACCTCGTCCCATGCCCATGGGGCCACCGGCTCCGCCGCCAGGGGCAGGGCCTGGAGGGGGTGGGGGAGGCGGAGGGGGTGGAGCACCGCCTGGTGGAGGTGGTGGAGGCGGCGGCGGAGCAGATGGGGCAGCCATATCAGGGAGCGGAGGAGCAGGAGGAGGCATTGATGGGGGGGCTTCTACTACTTCGAATGGTATTTTGGATCTCTGCTCGGTTGGAGCAGCCGGGGCGGGCATTGGGGGAGCTGGAGGAGGAGCAACTGGGCTCTGGGCTGGTTGTGGAGTGGGCGACTTGGAATCTTGAGGCTCATCCATTGCGCTTAGAGGGCGTGGGGGAGCCATTGTTCCGAACAGGATGCTAGCTAGTTGCTTAGCACTTCCGCCAGCAGCACGGTCATCATCATCAGACGAGTTGTCGGACTCAGCGACGGACCAGTCATCATCTTCCTCGGGACGAGCTCGTGATTTACGCTCGAGAGGGCCGGGAAGCGCTGCGGTCCCAGCTGCAAAAGCGGATTTGGTGTTATCTTGAGCAAGGCGGTGGAATGGGTTGGTTGACTGAGTGTCTTGGGCGGCTGGTGCTGATGGCTCTGCAGCTGCGGGCTCAGAGGACGACTGGCTGAGTTGGCGGAAGTAGGGGTTCCTTGACTCGGTTTCGGGAACTACTGGCTTGTTCACCACTGGATGATGGATGACAGGTTCAGGAGATTGAGGTCGGAGTGAGTCCATGTATTCCTCCTCCGTGATTGTAGGGATAGGGGGAGGCGGTGGTGGTGGTGCGGGTGCAGCAGAAGGAGCCTCTGCCTTTTGCTCCTCGAATACTTGGCTTTGGGTAGGCGTAGTATCCTGAGGCGTAACGAATCCAGGACCCTCATCGTCAGAAGAGGATTCCTCGTCTCCAAGGCTCTCAAGCTGTCGTTGCAATTCGCGCTCCCGTTCTTGTGCAGCTTCCAACTCGGCTCTCTGAGCTGCAAGCTTAGCTTCCTTCTCCCTAGCTTCTTGCTCTGCCTGCTGCTTGCGGCGTTTCTGCTCCTGTTTCTTGATCTTGCCCTGGCGGACCTGCTCTTCCAATGCCTTGAGACGAGCCTGAGCAGCCTCCTTTTCCCGAGCAAGTTCTTCCTCTTGCCTTCTGGTCTCGTCCCTAAATCAAATCACTGGTTAGAACGGGCAAGCTGGCAAAGATGTTTTGCTAAATACTAAATGACTTACTCTAGTTGTTCCGTTTCTGCCTCCTGAGCCTGTTGCTCCTGTCTAAGGGCAGCTTCTTGTTCTTCCTTGGCTCTGATAGCAAGGGCTTCCTCCTCTGCCTTCTTTGCCTCGTTCTGTTCAGCAGAGTCGGACCTGGCTTTACGCGATGGGGGAGGCGGCGGTGCTTTCTTGGGTCCAGCCTTTGCTGGTGGAGGAGCAGGGGTCTGCTCACTCTCCAACCTTCGCTGTCTTTCTTGCTCACGCTTAGCATCCTCTTCCTCGGCACGCTGGCGTCTTTCTTCTCTCTCGCGCTTCTCACGTTCTTGCCGTTCCATGAAAGATTCGCCGGCATCAGCTGGTTTGAGGCCAGCTGCAGCCATTCGTTCAGCAATACGGCGCTGAGCCCGTTCTCTGGCAGCAGCAACTCTTTGCTCGTGCGTCGATCCAACGAGAGATGGTGACTGAGGATGAAGAGCGAGCTCGGGGCTTGGCCTAGGTTGGCTCTCGGCCTGGCTTCCATACTGGTTTGCACTGGAAACTTCACGACTTGCTTTCTCCCTACAGATGATGAAGCGGGTTAGCTTCAAGGACGGTGCAGTGCAACTTGTAAAAATAAGGGGAAACACTAACTCTTCCTTTCTGATCTTCGCCGTCTTACGATTTCGCTGAAGGTCGTAGATGAGGTCTCTGATTTGATCTTCAACGCCAAGTGCTTCCTCCCAACGTCGTCGTTCATGTTCACGAGTAGAATTCTCATTATCTCCCTTAAGGCCATCCTCAAGGCTGGCAGTGAACTCCTTGACACTCTCCTCAACATCCCTGGTCATGGCGTCATTGCGCTCACGTTCGGAGTTAATCTTGCCTCTCTCCTCTTCCAACCTGCGAGCTGCAGCACCTTCATCTGCAGCAGCCGGGGCCGGTCGGCCAGCCAGCTCAGCAGCTCTAGCCTGCATTCTTGCACGAGCACGAGCCTTGATGCGATCACTCTCCGTAATCGCACCGCCTGGACCAGTACCGATGATTTCCAAGGCACTTCCTGGATTCTCCTTGGCATCTTTCAGCCTGAAAAGTTCGAGCTTACAATCCGCAATAGCCCGTTCGGTTTTGCGTACATTGGAGGCCAGTTCAGGAAGCTGGTCCTGATAAGTCTGCAGTTGGCGGCGCATACTACGACGCTCAGCACTTGAGTCCAGGTTTCTGAACGAAGCCTTTGGATCGGTATCGATATCATCCTGGACTCGTCGGATTCTGTCCATTAGAGACTCTGCCTCCCTCTTGTCCCTGCGATCCAAAGCTTGCTCTTCCTCTGCATGGCTCTCGTCTCTGAAATCCGTCGCATCAAGCATAATCTTGGTTTCACGGATTTTCTTCTTCAGCTGCTCAATTGATAAGTCGTCGTCAGATTTCTCTGACTGTACAGAAGCAGCAGGTGAAGGAGTGCGGCCGGCGCCAATACGACGGCGGGCACTAGACTTGTAACCAACAGCGTCATCATTGTTCTTAAAGACAGTGGCATCTTTCCTTGCATAGCCAGAGCCTCCAGACGCAGAATTGAAAGAGTGAGTCTTCAAGTAACTAACGCCAGTCTTTTGAGGCTGCAGGAATGCACCAGAAGATTTTCTAGCTTCTGCATCCTGGGAAAGCATCGACTTGACAGCTCCAATGGAATCATTAAGATTCCGAGTTGATGGCGGCACAAGCTCTGGAGGAAGTCTGTTTGGAATAGGATATCCGTTAAGCTTTCTGTAAATAAGATGCATGGCCACGGCAAATTCATCCTTGTTTAGACGGCCTCTATTATTGGGGTCAGAAAGGGTCCATATCTGTTCCAGGTGTTGGCGTTCCAGTCCACTCTGGCCCATAATCTCAATGGCAACATCACCACCGATAAATCCTTTTCCTAGGCCATCCCAGGCACGAAAGAGTTCATCATAAATCTTCTTCTCGTCCTTGGTAACGGCCCATGGGATTGTGGCATTTCCAGAAAGTCCGGCAGTGGTGAATGTACCGGATTCCCTTCCGGCTTGTGGCATGAGTCTTTGCTGGAGGGCTTCAATGTTTGGCAATCCTGTGGCTGGAGCATTGACGAAGCCCCACTGGCCAGGAATCCCTGTCGGCTGGGCGGTTAATGGAGCAAGGCCACCAGTTTGACCAGGGGTTAGACCAGAAGTGAATCCAGTTGGCATGGGTGGCATTGGCGGTCGGGGACCCGAGTATCCTGTGGCTTGAGGGTTTTGCGGCATACCCGTGGCCTGCGGTCGTAGACCACCTGGGAATCCAGTTGGCTGGGGCTGCATAGCACTGGGTGGTTGAAAGCCAGTAGCCTGGTTATAAAACCCTGTTGGTTGAGCGGTTAATTGTGAGAGAAGCTGTGAGTTAGATGGTTGTTGAGGCTGCGGCTGTTGCGGCGCAGGAGGAGCAGAGGTATTCTGCATCAATGGCTGGTCGAAGTTGGGGGCATTGGATCGAGGGGCCTGTGGTGGGTGATCGTCGGGCACGGCAAAGGAGATGATATCGACCATGCTTGAAACTTCGTTCTTGATACGGTCGGGTAGTGTAGCAGGTAGATCGCGACCTGTTATTCGGAGGTTGCAAAGATACATGGCCAGTGCAAATTCGGGAAACATAAGACGACCAGACTTGGTAGTGTCTGAGAGCACCCTGCATAGAACTAGTTAGCTACAGCCCAATGGAAGGGACATTGAATGTGAAAGCTTGTACACACCATATTTTAGACAGCTCGCTGCCTGGTAGCTTCGATCGTAGAAGTAAATCTCTCGCCGTTTCCCCTATTCCACATGTCAATCCCGCAATTATACGCATACAACCTCCCACCGAACTACTCACCATCCAACGACTGTGAATCTCCAACAGCGGACTTAAACAGCTGTTCAAATTTTGCTTGGTCCTGCACTGTTATAAATGACAAACGCATAGGCGGTATCTTCGACCCGGCATGCGCATTCCTCGGAGGTGCTGCAGGTGCCTGTCCCGGAACACTTTGAAACGACTGCGCAATTTGCGACGATGTTTGGCCTGTGGGCTGGGGAGCCTGGCTGGTCTGTTGTGGCACTTGTAAACTCGAGGTTTGCTGGGTAGGGTAGCCCGTCATCTGCGGCGGCTGGAGGGAGGATTGGAAAGGGGGAGCCTGTTGCTGCTGGTGCTGCTGCGGCTGCTGCATAGCGCCGGGGAAACCGGTGGCCTGAGGTTGGAGCTGGGGCATGCCATAACCGGTTGGTTGAGGCATGAAAGGCCCTGGCTGCTGCTGCTGCTGCTGAGGCTGTTGTTGGAAGCCAGGATACTGCTGTTGTTGCTGGCCGCCATACTGCTGCTGCTGGCCCGGCTGGCCGGTGGGAAACGAGTACATCGCACCAGCACGCGAGGACAATTAACGGGGACCAGTGATTAAGAATTAACGATATCAACGAGAGAAGAAAAGAAAATAAATATGCAGAGAGAAGCGCGAAAACAAAGAAATGCCGTTAAGAGGGCGAAGATGGCTGGTTTGCGATGTTGTTTGGTTGTTTCTTGTATCTTTCTTCGCATCTTTCGAGCTGACGTTGGAGATTCCGAAAGCGGCAAAACATGACGCCGCCCGAAGAGTCTTGGCGTCACCATCTACATATCAACACAGTGAAAAGAGAAGAAGTAAATGAGGATACAGGAGGAAAAATGCGAAGACGAAGTTGAAGATGGACTGATATTAATAGAGGCCGAGATAGAGAGCCAGGCTAGAGACCAGGCAGGCATAGAATAACCACGTTAACCTCCCAGGACACCGTGTGCGAACTATCATCATCCATACAAAAGTAAAGGCAAACGCCCTTCAGGGACATGCCATCATGAAGTTGTTGTTTGTTACTGAGGTAGCAGTAGATTTAGACACCGTTTGGGGCATCGTTCTGTTGGGTGCCGGCGCCGACCATCTTGCGCAACTCATACTCCTTGGTGAATTCACGGCTGAAGATGCCGAGATCCTTGACCAAGTCGTGGCAGGCAGCGAGGACTGCTTCTTTGGGGGTGATTTGGCCGTCAGTCTGAACGCGAAGAAGCACCTTGTGGACCAGGGGGTGGGGGATCTAGAGAACCAAGTCAGAATATATAGTCATATAGTAACAAACAAGCTGAGAACGTTGCTTACCTTATAAGCAGAGAACAAGACGTGCTGGTTCTGGAAGAGACGAGATCTAATCAAGTTGCCCAGGGTGTGATCCTCTTTGTTGAAGGTGAAGATCGCGGTAGACGGGACACCTATGTCACTTGTTAGATGGCATTTGACATTTAATGTCCAGCGAAAACTCACGTGTATCAGTCTCGACTTCGACCTTCTTCTCACCGGGCCCTAGGACGAAGGACTCGAATCTATGGTACAAGTTAGCATAGCTTCGCCAAAGCTGTTACATATAGTAATGAAGTGTAGAAAGCAAAATCGAGGCCGAACCTCGAGATCATGTCCCTATGAGGGCGAACTTGGGTGCGACATGGGTTCTGGCGGTAGCTCGCGCAGGAAGAGTCGAAGAAAGACCGATCAGTTCTCCTACGGTCGTCTTCCCCCATTTTGACAGATGCAAGCAGTGAATGTAGACGTCGGGTGCAAAGTTATCACAAAGTGTGTAGGATTTTGTGTGGTGTTGAAGGTGGGAAAGATATCAAATTGTGTATATATATGTGTATGTGTATGTGTGTGCGTGTGAAAAGGGCAAACAAAAACTACACTAAGGAACAATGTTTGACAGCAATCAAATTGATAGCCTTAGGGCACATAGGAACAAGGAGGGAAACACATAGAAAGAAGCATGGGAAAGCCAGTTCTAGCATAGTTGATAGCTACAGCAGACCTTGAGGAGCTCCCTTTGTATAATGTTGAGTATAGGGGTTCTAGGGGAAAATAATATATCTGCCAATAGATATACCATAGACTGATTTGAAAATGCTCATATTCGACCACAAAAAGGAGATAAGCAGCTAAGCAGCCAACTATCCTTACCTGTCTGGGGCATTCATCTTGCTAAGGTTGAGATATCAATTCAACTGAGGAAAAGGGAGTATCAAAGATGCCGGCTTAGAAAGAAGCCTGCAGCCTGCCCTTCCACCGAGGACAGGAAGTCAATGTCGACGTCGAAAGGGGGGTTTGATTGATGTATGGAGAGGAACCCGGCTTATCCAAATGTACGGTAGGATACGATAAAGGATAGTAGGCGTAGAAAAGGACAGCCCAAGAGAAACAAAGGTATCGAGGAGAGGCAGAAGAAGAAGAAGAGCAAAGATAGGCGGAAGATGTAAGAATAAAAGGGGGATATTATTATTTGTGTGCGAAGATGGTATAGATTAAATTCATATATGAAGAGAAAACTCCGCTGGCTGAAGCTTGGCACGTGTCTCTTTTCTCACTCTCTTTTTCCTTTTCACCCTTGTATGGGATATAGTGCAGGTTATAGGGAGAAGATGTGCACTCTTTCACTTCTCATGGATGCCCTTCACTGGGTCTTTTAGTCACAGCGTTGGTATATAGTAAAAGCTGCGATCGTTTTGAAGCTGATAAAAAAGTCGAAGTCGAAGTCGACGAAGTCGCTTTTTTGCTTGAAATGCTGAGTCAGCTTGAAGGTCACGTGGAGGATACGGTTGAGGAAGACTGCGAAGAAGATGGACATATTATGATATATTATATTATTCAAAAGGTATAAAACGGAGAGACAGTGGGTAGAAACGTGCTGGTAAGAGTGTGAGTGTAACTATAGAAGAGCAGATGTGGTGGTGTTGAAGCAGTTATCGACTGCTAACTGCGAGCTTCTGAACTATCAAACGGCAGCCGCAGCCGCTTTGGAGACACTTCAAACTACACAAAAGACAACCATATCAAAAGACGGGAATACAGACAGTAAAAGAGACCGAAAGCCACTTCGAGAGGATAAGTAACACTCATATCTTGGCTTCTCACTCGCTCTTTAGCTGTTTATGGGCATATACTTGGACTTAAAACTACCAACTACGTCATCTCATCTCGATATCAACCAGCACGAGCATCCAAGGATCGCCCTCTGTGACACTGCACAAATACCCAGCCAATGCATGCATAAGACCGCCGGAAGGGCGCAGTATCTGGCTCCGTGAGGCTCAGTGACGGCAGCTCGCCGGCCGAGACAGGCCAGCCAGCCGTTTGGTGGAACCTAGGCGACGGCTCGGAAGGTCGCCGGCTGTATTATCAATCTCCTGAGCCATCGCCTTGTTTCCGCTAGATATACCCCGTATACCTTCTAGAGCCATAAATACCAGCTTCAACCATATACACGGTAGGCTCGGATACACGGAAGACGAACAACAGCATATATACCCAGCAAGCAGCCACTTCTATATACCATACATAAACTACCAGCTAGAAAATACCAGATACCAATATCACCATGTCTAGCCTGAAGAAAGATTACCCCTGGATCCAGCTGCCACTAATAACATGCGCTCCCATGCTGCCCGTAGCAACAGGCGAGCTGGCCGCAGCCGTCTCGGCGGCAGGCGGAATCGGCTTCATCGGACTCGGCAACAACATCCACACCCTTGACGACCAACTCACTCTCGCCGCTCACCACCTCCAAACAACTCACGCCAAAACCACCCTCCAAACCCCCGACGCATCCATCTTACCCGTCGGAGTCGGCTTTTTAAACTGGGGCGTTAACCTCGATGATGCACTGCCTGCTATAAAAAAACATGTTCCGGCAGCTATATGGTTGTTCGGCGCAGCTCGCGAGACAATGGCTTCCCTCTACGCTTCATGGATCACTCGAGTCCACCAGGAGACAGCCGGCCGCACCAAGGTCTGGGTACAGGTCGGTTCAGTCGCGGATGCATTGACACTCACTGCCGAAGCACCGCCGGCCCACAGACCAGATGTGCTTGTTCTGCAGGGCGTGGATGCAGGCGGACACGGCCTCAAGAACGGAGCAGGAATAATCACCCTCCTACCTGAAGTGCGAGACACTTTGGCTTCGCATGGTGAGCTTTCCGCCATACCGCTGATAGCAGCAGGTGGTATAGTTGATGGACGAGGCGTGGCTGCGGCACTGTGTCTGGGTGCCGACGGTGTGGCTATGGGCACGCGGTTCCTGGCTTGTTCGCAGACGGCTATTATGAAGGGGTATCAGGATGAACTAATTCGTGCTCGGGATGGGGGACAGAGCACGGCTCGCACTACGATATATGATCGGCTCAGGGGGTATGTTGAGTGGCCGGAGGAGTATGATGGGCGTGGAATGGTAAATCAGAGCTACTTCGATGACCAGGCTGGTATGTCTGATGAAGAGAATAGACGGCTATATGAAGCTGAAAAGGCCAAAGGGGACGCAGGATGGGGTGTTAAGGGCCGCATGACTTCTTATGCCGGGACGGGAGTTGGGTTGGTTAAAACTGTGTCCACGGCGGAGGAGATAGTAAGCAGCGCTCGAGAGGAAGCTAGGAAGTTGGTGAAGATAGACAACTAGCTAGTTAAGTTAATCAAGTAATACATCAATTGTTCGCATGAAGACACCGGTTTATTTTATTTTAGTGTATTGATTAGATATTTTCATCCTTTTTTCCTGTTCTGGTACTATTCGACACTATACAACCAACTGGTCAGTTTAGTTCAGTCACCGTATATAACTTGAACCTGAAACAAGAGAAAGCAGCTACTTACATGGTTCGATGAGATATTATTGAAAGAAATAGATACTTGTAAAAGGCAACGAGACAGAAAAAGCCACAGAGAACTCCATCGATAAATAGCAAAGCAAATAAGCGAAACGCGAAACGCAGAGGATTAATATAAACGCCAGAGAGAAATGGAAAGGGAAAAGCGACACAGATCAAGTTAGAGAGATTAAGCTAGTATCCGTACATGTCTTCTTGCGTGGGAAATGTTTTTTGGTTCCGGATTCTTTTCTTCTGGGGGTCGGTTGACTTTTTATGGCACGAGCTCGTCCGAGAGCAGATGCGATTAGTGTGGATAGGGATAGGTATAACGTAAAAAGGAAGAGATATAATATAATAGCGAAAAAAGCAGATGTAAGCGGATGAGAGATGCAGAGCAGATGCCGAGAGGGGGACCAAGTAGTAAGTAAGGAACGGGACAAATGGCGGTAGGGGGATTAAAAGGAGATAAGATAGATAGGTAGTTAAGCAAGCAGGAACAAAGCTCAAGTGCAGATACATGAATGGAGATTTTTTATGTGTTTCACAAGAAAGAGTCAGGTCGGGCTAAAGTCGGGCTAAAGTCGGGCTAAAGGCAGGTAGGGGAAGGACAAACAAAGGGGGAATTGAATATAAACGTGCAGAAAGGAAGCAGAAGCAGGTAGATGGATAGGTTCAGTTTACCTTCCAAGTACTTCACATCATCTCGTCTCGTCTCATGGCAATCTCGTAACATGCCGTATCGTACCATGCATACGGCAGCTGGGGGCCTGGGGTCTGGGGGCTGGGTAGGGTTATATTATATGGCGGTGGGATGAACGTAGTCGCCTAGCGAGCCATTGTGGTCATTGGCACCGCCGCGTCTAAACTTCCAGCCAGTCTTCTTCTTTTCGCGGTTCTTCATCATCTCAGCCCATCCTTGCTCGTCGTCTTCGTCTTCTGCTGGAATGCCGACCATGGATGCCCGACTGGCGTTTGCGCCTTGCATAGGTGATACACGACGGCCAGCCATGGAGCTCACGGGGCGCACGGTGGGAGTGGTCTCGGAAGTTGACGGGGTGGTGGCGCTTAAGTTGGTGTTTGACTTGTTAGCTAGTACTTGACCTAGCATGGGAGGCCGTTCCTCTGCCCAAGGCCGGAGCGTGTTGGTAGTGAATGTTGATGAGCGGTTGGCGCCGTTGGATGGGGCGCCGATGGTCGAGACGGGACGGTAGCGTGATGCAGCGCCTATGTTACTGCGTTCTGAGGGGGCGACGGAGGGAGCGTAGCCCGGTGCTGGTCCAGAGCCACCGCCCATGTTCATCATTCCCATGCCGAATGATGGGCCGGACATGTCGGGTGCCATGAGGAAAGATGCGCGGTTTCCGGGGGTGTGGTAGGTGCTGGCGGTGGATGGATCGAGCATGCTGAGCGTTCGGTGGTCAACCTGTGGTGGTCCGCGGAACTGAGATGGGTTGGAGACCATGGAGAAGGGCCGCTGGTTGGGGTTGGGCGGCTGGAGGAGAGAGGAGGAGCTTCCGTTCATGTTGAAATTTGGCTGTTGGCCTGGCTGCTGGGCACCTTGCATCTGCATCATCTGTTGCATCCATTGCATCTGCATCTGCATCATATTTGTCATTTGCTGAGAAACCTGCATCTGAGAGTGGTCTGCTGGGCCGCCGGTGCTGCCTCCCTGCGGGTACGGATGGTGGTGGTGATGTGGATTGATGGCTCCAGCACCGCCAATCAAGCCATTGGCGTTCATACCGCTGACCATGTTAGCTTGAGCTTGCTGGTGCTGCTGGAGCTGTCCGAGAAGACCGCCCATCTGCATCTGGGGCTGTGCAGAGAGGAAGTTGGTATGGACGTTTGGAGGAGGAGTCATATCAAAGACACCTTGGGCATTGGGGCTGCCACGACGCATTGCACGAGCTCGTTCCTCATTGGCAATAACACCGACCAGGCCGCCTGCCGGGAGACCGGGAGGACCAAGATTGACGGTGTTGAGGTTCACGCCTGGAGCACCGCCGGCGAGAGCAAGGGACTCACGATGGGACGGGTTGACGAGGCTGGAGCCAAAGTAAGGATCCTTGGGCAGGTTTCGAGCAAAGACAGGCAATGTGCTTCGTTTTGACGGGCCCTCCAGCGGCGGCTGCTGCTGCATGCCTGCAATGGAAGCAGCACCAGCCTGGAACGATGCATTCAGGTTCGGGTTGGAGTGGGAGGCAGCGAGGTGAGACGGCGGGCGGTTGCGGTGTGGGAAGCCATGGGCAGCGAGGATACCAAGGGGCACATCGTCGTCCTCCTCACCGTCCGACGGGGTAGCTTTCAAGGGGCCGACTCCCGGAGAGAGGCCTGGGGATAAGCCGGGGGAGCTGGATGCGGTGTTTGTGATATTAAGATTACTGTTGTTATTGGCGGCCTCCATGGGGTCGAGCACCGACCTGCGGTTCGGGTTACCGGCGATAGATTCAGCGCTTCCGGCGGGCCCATTGGTGGAAGCTTTCTTCTGTTCGCCGGTGATCTTCATCATCTGCTGGCGGTAGACGGACAGGTGGGCTTCCTGCTTCTGTCTCTGAGCGGCTGCCTGTTTCCGCTTCTCGGTCTCGTCCTCGTCATCTTCACTTTCGACCTGGTCTTCCTCGTCGGAGCTGGGTTCACTGGCGGCTCTCTGGACCTGTTGCTGCTGATATCGTTCAAACTGGGCGGGGGTCATGACCTTGTTGCCGGTCTTGAGCGAGGCTAGGGAAGAGGCCATGGATGCACTGGGAGGCATGATGTTTTTGCGGAGGGAAGAAGGAGGGGATCTATACTGTTGACGGGGTACGGCGGTGAAGTCCCTGTCACTGGAGAAGAGAGATGAGGATTCAGGGTCACGATCCCGAAACCTGTCCCGGTCGGAGGAGTAGATGTTGGGCGTAGAGCGAGAATTGGGCATGCTCGAGGCGGCCGCAGGTCTGAGTGTAGGGCTTTTCTCAGCCAGGTCGACGTCGTGTAATTGGTTGGCGAGCTGTTGGGAGATGGCGAAGTCGTCAGCCGCAATGAGGCTGTCCCGAGAGTTCTGGCTGTGGTTTGAAGACAGCGGAGATAGGGGCGAGGGAGGCACCCTTTTATCCTTTGCCGGCACACTGGGAGCAGGTCTTCCCGGCTATCAAGTAGAAAGTAAAATTAAGACAAGTGTTAGAAGTATATGTGACCCATTATGGGGGAGGAAGAAAAAGGGAGGAAAAAGAGGTAAAGAAAAGAAATGATGTCTAACTAACCTGGGGTATATTGGTCGGTATCTCGTCGAGGACTCTGCTACGGCGTTTGTCGACACCGACACCCTCGAAGATATTGCCCATCTCGCCGGAACCCTCGAGGGAGAGGTCAGTCTCCATGAGCTTAGGCGGCGTGGCCGTGCTGGTGGTGCTGGCCGTCAAGGCCCGTTCTCTGGTGGCACTCTCAGACTTTCTGGGAGTGGAAGTCTTGGAGGTCTTGGAGGCCTTGGAGCCAAAGGAGAACGTCCTGCCCGAGGCGCGAATGGAGAAGGCAAAGGGCGACTCTGGGATGGGCGGCACCGGGATGGCATCGTGGGGCGAGTGGTCTGTCGAGGAGGGCAGGGTGGACGAGGAGCTGTATCTGGCGGACGAGGCGCTGGAACTATCGTATGGCTTGCTGGAGCTGCCGTTGGAGCCAGTCAGCTTGCCGTTTCTGGTGCTGGGGACGTGAGGAGTGCTGCTGCTGGCCGGGGCAGGCTTCTGGATGCCGGCGAAGATGTTGTCCGGGTCCGGGTCCTCAGCGGCGGCTGCGGGCTTCTTGAGCGCGGTGACAGAGTCAAACGAGTGACTGGCGCGATGGGACGGCCGCTCGAAGACGCGGAACGAGGGCTCTGCCGGCGCTGGTGTCTCTTCCAGCTCGTTGCCCGACTTGCGGCGGCCGAAGCCAGGGATCTTGATGGGCATGATGCTGCCTGGTGTGTGTTGTCTGGTGTCCTCGCTTGTCTCCTGCCCGTGTCTGGCTCAGGCTCGGGCTCGCTCTGTATCTCAGGCTCTCTCGGTATCTTCAGGCGGTCGTAGGCAGCAGGAGGGAGGACTATGGAGAGTCAGCAGTCAATTCACTGTCTTTACTCTATTTTCTCCTCTCTTCTGTCTTTTCTTCTCTTCTTTCTGAGTGTCTGTTATCTGGTGGTGGTGGTGATGCTGTCTGTCTTCACCTGAGACATGACACTGCACCAGCATGCAGGCTGAGCCACCACAGACAAAGACAGGAGAAGATGGAGAGAAGAGCAGAAGGTGAAGCAGAAGAAGATGAAGAGAAGAGCAGAAGATAATAAAGATGAAGAAGAGAGTAAGAAGAGGCGGATGCTCTACCAACCTGCTAGAAAGATGTCTCAGCCGGCATGACAGTCAGAGATGAAGCAGAAGAAGAAGAAGAAGAAAAGAAAGAAGAGATAATAATAATAATAAATAAGGATAAGAAGACGCAGCGAGAAGAAGAACAAGAAGAACAACGAGAAGAAGAATAACCAATGCTGAGATTAAGAATAAATAAGAGAAGTCGAAGTTGAAGATGAAGAAGAAGAAAAGAAGCAGAAGAAGAAGAAGAAGCGAAAGGGGCCGAAAAGTCAGAGTCAAGCAGGGAAGTTTTCTTCTTCTCCGTCTATACAAAACACGACCGATGACAGCGACGACGAGGATAGACGAGAAGACGAGCAGATGAGAAGAAGATAATAAGAAGAGAAGAAGAAGAAGAAGAGAATAAGATGAAGATAGATTCTTCGGTGGCAAAGGCTTCTAAGAGTAGGAGTAGAGAGTCACTACTAGGTAAGTCTTCGTTTCAGCTTCTTCTTCTCTATCTAACTGACCATCTGTATCTCTGTATACCAGGTCTACTGTCTATATCTATGTCTACTGCTGCTGTCCTCTATACAGGCTGTCACTGTCACTGCTGTCACTACTCGTACTCACTGTCCGTCTGTCAACTTCCGAGATGCCAACTTCGACTCTGCCTCTGCCTCTGCTTCTGCTTCATCCAGGAACCCAAAGGCATCTCCCATGCCAGGTCAAGGACAGCTCAGGGCCTATCAAATCAGCGACGAGTTGCATGAAGGAAAAAAAAAAGAAGCAGAAGAAGAAAAGAAAGCGCAAAAAAAGAGAAGAGGCCGAGCTAACTAGCCAGGAAGCTTGCTGGGGATGGGCTGTGGATGGGCATTGGGATGGATACTGCGTGTCCATGTTTGCTTTTTCAGCGCGAGACAATAGCATTGAGAAAGTCGAGAGACGAGGGACGCAGCAGAAGACGCAGAAGACGGACCAGAAGGCAGACGCAGACGGACGAACTGAGATCGTCGGTGGTCGGTGATAGTCTGGCTGGCTGTGTGACGGGTTGAGGTTGAGGGTCGAGTGATGCTGGACGGTGATGCTGCCTGCCTACCTACGTGTCTCCAGTGAGAGATGAAGAGAAGGAGGAGATGAAGGAGACGACGAGACGAAACGAGATGAAGAAGAAGAGCAGCAAGGGAGCAGCAAGGTTCCCGGCAGAGTTTCGAGGGGCCATGGATCAGCGAGGATGTCACGGTGTCAGGCAAAGTATCTCTACATACATACAGCTTAAAGTACATGCAGAAGTCAACAAGGACAGGCAGAGGCAAGGAGTTACGGAGTACGGGGTTGATTACATGGTATGGGCATTCAGGCCTCCGATGAGGGCGACGTCGGGCGGCGGCTGGACATCAACGACATTGAAGCATGCAAAGGCAGTGACCTTGCGCAGGGCCGGACAGGCCATGAACAGCCGGCGCATAGCCACGTCGTCAACGCGCGTGTGGAAGGACAGGTCGACCTCGCGCAGACAAGGATACGTCTTCTCTTTCTTCTGCTTGTCTTTAGTCTCCTGGCCAAAGACATCCTCGAAGGCCTGGTACTTCACCTGCCGGCAGGACGAGATGTCCAGTCGCTCGAGTCTCTCGCCAGAGTGCGCCATCAGGGCCCGGAAGCCCTCGCTGCCCAGGCCGGGATGGTCGACGGCGTCGTCGTCGTCTGCGTCCACGGCGGTAGGAGTGAAGGTGCGCACGCTGGACAGGTCGATGAAGGTCAGTGGCGGGTTCGGCCAGGCAGTGAAGAGCGATGCCAGTGCAGCGTCGGTGCAGTTCTCGTTATGCGACAGGCGCAGCTTGGTCAGATGGCGGGCGTGGTCGTGCACTATCGCCAGGCTCGAGTTGTCCAGCGGCTTGCAGTGTTGCAGCGAGAGGGTGCGGAGGCCGCTGCATCTCGCTCTCAGCAGTGCATTCACGCTCTCCAGGTCTTGTTCCGCTGTCTCACCACTTCCACTGCCGCTGCCGCTGTCCTGGTGTCGGTGTCCCATGTCCAGCGAGAGGTGCTCCAGCTTGTCCAGGCTGGCAATGGCTCCCAGACAGCCGTAGGTGATCTTCCAGCAGTCCGTCAGCTTCAGCCGGCGCAGGTTGGGACAGCTCGCGACCATCACTGCCACCGTCTCGTCGTCGAACGCGCAGTCGAGGTTCGACAGCTGGACCGTCTCCAGTTTCGAGCCGCAGGTCTGGAAGAACCGTCGCCAGCAGCCCTCGGACACCAGGTTGCATGCGTCCAGCGTCAGATGCTTGAGGCGGCTCTCCCGGCCCATCACGTACTCCAGCACGCCGTCCTTGAGCTGCCCGGCACATCGCAGGTTGGCTCGCTCCAGGAACGGCATCACCGCGAACACCCGCTGAAAGTCCTCTTCCTCCAGTTCTGCTCACGTTAGTTACATACATACTCACAAACCTAGATCGAATATTACTTACGAGCTGCATCGTAGATGTCAATGGTGTTGATGTCGCTGCGTAGGAACAGTCCCAGAGTCCGCCGGTTCATCGCCCGTCGTTTGCTCAGTATCTGGCTGAGCCGCAGCAGCAGATCCCCAGGCAAGTCCCCAAACTCCTCCACATCGTTGATATTGTTCGCCACTTGCTATAGCTCCTTATCAGTCTTAAAGATCTAGATACCCCTCTGGACCAAGGGAAGTAAGGAATCATAAGTATAGTAGTGAGTACCCACCTTGATACACATCTCCATCAAGCTAAACGCCCCCTGCTGTGCAATGCCGTCCAGCAGGTTACTGTACTTCTGCCTCTTCGCTCTCGTCCCCTGTCTCTTCGGCTTCGGCTTAGCCTTCTTCTCGTCTGCTGCCATCTGCTTGCCGCAGGGGGTACACAGCAGTCCTCCATCAGGCCCCGTCTTGCTGTACGCAGTCACTGTGAAGCGCTTATTGCATAGCTCGCAGTTCGCCAACTGGCCCGCAACAGGCACACGAGCCTTACTGAATGCCTCCTCGTAGTCTTCATCATCATCAGAGACATCGGCTCCCTGGCGTCTTGCCTTGGCTTTCTCTTTGGCTTTGGCCTTCGCTGCTGCTGCTGCCGTGAGCCGTTTGCGTTTTCTCGCGTTGGCCAGCTGTGCCTCAGCTTCTATCTCGGCTTCTACCTCTGCCTCTACCTCTGCCTCTGCCTCTGCCTCAGCTACTTCTAGCTCAGCCTGTCTGGCTTCTTCAGCTTGGATAGCTTCGTTATGCCGCTGGGCCTGGCTGGCTCTCTGGCTGGCTGTCTGCCGGATATCAGCTGCAGAGATATTGTGTGCCTGCTGCTGTTAGTATAGAGCTTCTCCGCGTAGATATAGTAGATGCATAGAAAGACTTACAGCCAGGAAATCAGTCAATGCAGACCGTCTAGATACTATTAGCCTCTTTTCTTTATCTCTTTATCTTCTATCATCTTCTTCTCTTCTTTGGTATCTCAACTCACGGTCCCTGGATGCGTCTTCTTGGGTTTGACCTGCCAAACGCTCGATAGTCAGTCTTGTGCATGTAAAAAGCAGCAGTTTGCATGTTCATCGCTGCCAGTAACTAAGACGGCCACTTACATCTTCTCTGCTGTCTGCTCAGCCACTTCTCTGCACTTGTCCAGCTGCACTCCTTCTGGTGCTTTTGATACCCTCTGGCTGTGCTTTGAATGTCCTTTGAATGTCTCTTGTCTTCTTCTTCTCTTTAAGTGGTTTCTATCTTCACGTGACCACGTGCCGCGTTTTCCTTCTTACGCGTTGTTTCAGGTACGCTTTTTACTTCGTATACTACAAGATGAAGAGAAGAAGAGAAGAAGAAGCAGAAACAGAAGAAAGAGAAGCAGAAACAGAAGAAAAAGAAGAAAGACAAGGATAGAAGAGAGAATACACAAGAGTAAAAGAGAACAAGAAGAAAGACTTGAAGTCTCTGCATAGTGGAAATGGCGAAGGATGGCAAAAGTAGGTACTTTGCTGCTCGATGGTTGGCTACCAGCTAAATCTCTGCCAGACACCCCCCTTCGCCAGGCAGCAACTCGCCGCAGCTCTCGAGTGGCCTCTTCAGCGTCTCAGGCCCAAGGTCAGCCTGGGACAGACGAGAAGCAGCAGAAGCAGAAGCAGGTCGCAGTCATGGTCGCCATTCCAGTGAAAAAGGGCAGTTTTTCAGCCTCAGTTTCAGGTTCGACTTCATCATCTCGGGCCGGCGAGAGTCCAGTCGGGGACAGCACGCCCGCTACAACGGCCACTGCAACGCCGAACAACGAGCCTGAGTCGAGTACCCGGCGATCCGGCAGGGTCAATGCCGCTGCTCGAGCACTGGAGTTGAGAAACAGCTCTCTTGGCTTGAACGGCAGGAAGAGAACAGCCAATGCAGCCGCCAAAAGACCTAATACGGTTGATGACGAGAAGCTGGCTGCGGCCCTGCAGGCTGAAGAGTACAATGCCATGCCTAGACCTACGGCTAAGAAGCAGAAGACGAACCATGGCCGCTCAAAGGCTAAGTACGTGATATCTGATTCAGAGTCCGAGCCAGAGTCAGAGGCGGATTCAGATTCAGATTCGGAGGAGTGGTTCAGTTCAAACGAGCATGCTACCAAAAATACTCCCAAGAAAGCATCATCCAAGGCACAGAACTTGGCTTCGGTTTCGGACCCTGAGATGAATAGCGTGGCCGGGATGTCTGATTCTATGGACTCGAGCGACCCGGACCTGTCAGAGATGGACTCAGACCTATACGACTCGGATTTAGATTCAGAGGAGAATTTCTCGAGAAACCTGACTAGATTCGCGACGGGGGGTCGCTCGACGACGAAAGTAGCAAAGCCACTAATGACACGGGTAAGTCATCATGCCTTTTTATGTCCCTACATTGAAATTATATTGCCTACTAACTTTCTCCAGGCCCAACGAGAACGCAAGAAGCTTGAGACCCAACATCCTAACATCGTGGATATGTGGGAGAAACTAGAGCAGAAACCCATCCTCTCACCTCCCCCTGCTGCTCAGCCTGAAGGTATCAATAGAAAGCTCAAGCCCTTCCAGCTCGAGGGACTCAGCTGGATGCGAGCCCAGGAACAGTCTGAATGGAAGGGAGGCCTGCTTGGAGACGAGATGGGCATGGGCAAGACTATCCAGGCCGTTTCCCTCCTGATGTCGGATTACCCAATTGGAAAGCCATCGTTGGTAGTCGTTCCTCCTGTTGCCTTGATGCAATGGCAGGCTGAAATAGGCGTATGTAGAGTTCCCCTCCCTAAACATTTACTTGCCAAGCAAGATTTAGCTGACACGATACAGTCTTATACCGATGGCAAGCTGAAAGTGTTTGTCTACCATAACGCCAACTCCAAGGTCAAGGATATCAAAGCCAAAGATCTCAAGGCCTACGACGTCATCATGGTATCATGTATGCATATTCTCCCCGCTGTCTGTCAACCTTCAGCACAGGCATCCCTAACGTCCTATAGATTCCGGTCTAGAATCAATGTACCGCAAGGAAACCAAAGGCTGGAAACGCGACGGTGGACTGGTCAAAGGCACCAGCATGCTTCACTCCATTGACTTCCACCGACTGATCCTTGACGAAGCCCATAACATCAAGCAACGTACAACCAGCGTGGCCAAGGCCTGTTTCGCTCTAAAGGCAACTTACAAATGGTGTCTGTCCGGAACACCCGTGCAGAACCGAATCGGCGAGTTCTTCTCTCTCCTGCGATTCTTGGACATCAAGCCGTTTGCATGCTATTTCTGCAAGTCATGCAAATGCGAGGCTCTGCACTGGACACAGGATGCACAGAAGAAGTGCACCCTCTGCAATCACAGGTATGTCACTACCCAGCCAAACAAACTTAAGTCGAAAGCTACTAACATGTCTTGACTATCAGTGGATTCAACCATGTATCTGTCTTTAACCAGGAGATTCTCAATCCGAGTAGGTTATGCTATGCGTTTTTATATTGTATATTCCAGGCTAACAAGGAGTAGTTACGGAGCATCGAAGTGACAGTGTAAAACGCAAGGACGCTCTCAAGAAGCTACGCCTTCTCACTGACAGGATTATGCTTCGACGAGTGAAGAGAGACCATACCTCGTCCATGGAGCTTCCACCAAAGAGGTGAGTTTACATACCCTTTTCTCATATAGATGAGTATAGGAGCAAAATTAACCTTCCATAGAATCGAAATACATCGCGAATTTTTTGGAGAAATAGAGCAAGACTTCTCCCGCAGCATCATGACCAACACTACCCGAGAGTTCGACCGCTACGTCAGCCGCGGAGTGATGCTTAACAACTACGCCAACATCTTCGGTCTGATCATGCAAATGCGTCAAGTAGCCAATCACCCGGATCTCATCCTCAAGAAACACGCAGAAGGCGGCCAGAACGTGCTAGTCTGCTGCATCTGCGACGAACCCGCCGAGGAACCTATCCGGTCTCGATGCAAGCATGAGTTCTGCCGCCAGTGCGCAAAGGAGTACATGGCCTCAGTACAGTACGGGTCCGAACCAGACTGTCCACGCTGCCACTTACCGCTCTCCATCGACTTTGAACAGCCCGACATCGAGCAGGACGAAGGAGGCGTGAAGAAGAATTCGATCATCAACCGCATCAAGATGGAGAACTGGACTTCTTCAACAAAGATCGAGATGCTGGTATATGACCTGTACAAGCTACGAAGCAAGAAACGCACAAACAAGTCCATCGTCTTCTCCCAGTTTACTTCCATGCTGCAGCTGGTCGAATGGCGCCTGCACCGAGCAGGTATTAGCACCGTTATGCTAGACGGCAGCATGTCCCCTGTCCAACGGCAGCGTTCCATCGACTACTTCATGAACAACGTCGATACAGAGGTATTCCTAGTCTCTCTCAAGGCCGGTGGTGTGGCCCTTAACCTTACCGAAGCTTCACGGGTATTCATCGTCGATCCGTACGTTTTCTCCTCCCCTTACCTTAACTTATACCTTGCTATGTACTAACTAACGGATGTAGATGGTGGAACCCAGCTGCAGAATGGCAATCCGCGGATCGATGCCATCGAATCGGCCAGCGACGCCCCTGCGTGATCACCCGTCTGTGCATCGAAGACTCCGTCGAATCCCGCATGGTGCTGCTGCAAGAGAAGAAAGCCAACATGATCAACGGCACTATCAACAAAGACCAAAGCGAGGCGCTAGAGAAACTGACCCCCGAGGACATGCAGTTCCTTTTCCGTGGAAACTAACCTACTTACGACTGATTTTTACCCCAACTAATGCTGAATAACTCTGTACGTGTAGATTTGAATGTTGATATGTTTGTGTGTTTGGCTCAGGTACAATACAAGCTTTACTTTGCCGTCAGGCACAACCTTGTCCAGGCAACCTTGGGTGCTAAAGTGGCAAACGTCGGAAGATGAATTTACTATGACTTGAGCTATTTGAACTTGACTTGCTGAGCCCCTGAGGAAGACAAAGCGGCCTAGTGAGGATGGGCAAGCCTGCCGTCGATCAAGCGGCGGTAGACGCCGTCTCTATCTGTTAAAGATGCCATGGCGAAGGGTGATCAGATATATAACTAGATAGACGACTAGACGGTATAACTACAGTCCCTAGGTCTTCTATAGTCGGGTCTTAAATTCCTCGCTATGTCCATCTTCCATCCCCTGAGCGTAGCCAAGTCGGAGCAGCTAAAGGAGAATAACACAAGGTGGCCTGTGCTCTTAACACTTCCTAACCTCAGCCTCAACTTCAACATCGTCATCATCACGCTGCCATACACATAACTCTGTGCTACACTACAGTAGATAAGTACGTATGGCTATTACACTAGTTACTCTGCTGAGCCACCCAACAGTAGGTCATCTCTCCAACTTACTAGTCAACTGGTTCACTAACTAGATGAACCCCGCCAGAAAACCCTTCAGCCCCATCAGTCTGTAACTCGCCAGTTGTCACCACAGAAACCGCCGGCACCGTCTTCCGGATTTCTGCTCGCTCTGCATCTGCATGCGTGCACTAACTAGGCAACTTGCTCATCAATTCGCGGCCATCGGAGCTGAAGCGAACCAGGGTCATGGGGATCAAAGGGGACGAACCTCCCAGCCACCAGCCCTACACCCCCTCTAGCCCACTGTGCATCCACCGCACCATGCATCTAGCACGTATACTCGAATGAGCGACGCCGGGCAAGCGAGAACTGTGGCTAGTGACGGGCCAGGGAGACCCGGACATGCTCCACTGCGCTTTTGCGGTGCGAATCCTGACTGGCACAAGTGAACAAGCATTCTTGGACAAGCATTTTCGGGGGGCTGAAGGGCCTCGTTGCCCGTTGCTTGGCCTGAGGTCGCTACTGATACCGATGGTGCTATATATCCCCTCCTTTAGCTTCCTTTTCTCTCACTTCCTTATCCTCTCCTCTTCTCATCTCACAGATCTATTTATTTTCATCGCTTACTCATAGTTACTCTTTTGATAGGCATAACTAACTACCTGATACGTTGCTGTGGCGGTTATACTAGATATACACCACCATGGCAGCCACAGGCAACGAGCAGACAAACGGGAACACCAACGCTGATGCGGACGCAAATCCACGGCAGAGATCAGCTTCAGAGTCTCATCTACCCTCGCCAAGTCACAAGGGGCCAGCAGGAGGCTACGATGTCACTCCCATGCCCTCCGCGCCGCCTGGCTGGACGCTCAAGTTCACCTTCCACCGCGCAGTGAATCTGCCCATAGGCGACCTCAGCACCATGGCTTCCGACCCTTATGTCACCGCCATCCTCGAGACCGGCCTGCCCACGCGCCATCCAAAGCAGGATCCCATTTTCTGCTTTCGTACTCCCACGGTGAAACGCACCATCAATCCCGAGTGGAACTGCGAATGGATAGTTGCCAATGTCCCTTCGTCCGGGTTTGAATTGAAATGTCGCATCTACGATGAGGATATCGCGGATAATGACGACCGGCTGGGAAGTGCCTACGTTGAAGTCAGAGATACTATTTCAGAGTCATGGCCAGGCATCAAGGAGCAGGGTTTCAAGGTCAGAAAGCGCATGGGCAGCCAGAGAGCTTACCTCCTTCGAACCATTGCCTCGACATTCTCCAAGAATGTTGATAATGAAGGACTGCTCTACGTGAGTGTTGAGTGTCTGGGTAGAACACCAGGCCAGGAGGGAGCTCATTTGTACACTGTTGGCCCAAACTACTGGACCAAGCATTTCTCCCCGCTGATCGGCAGGTTGGTAGGTATAAAGGACAAGGTCAAGAGCAAGGATGGCAAGCCCGCTGTTGAACGATACAAGTGAGTAGACTCTTTCCATTCATTGGAATGTATATCTGAATATGCACGATTTAGTACATGATACTGACGGCAATAGCTTCCAAGCAGTGCAGATACAGCTGTCGGGCCCCGTGCCGACGCCATTGTATCATCGCTACGTCGAGTTCCGTCCCTTTGTAGCTGGAATGTTCACGGCAAAGAGCATCAGAGGCCGTTTGCTTAACCATGCTTTGCACCACCAACATGAACGCATCTACACATACGACCACAACACCATCTACGGTGTCTTCCCCCAGCCATCCATCGACCTGACAAAACTCTTCCTTGACTTTGTCCAGTATGGCCAGGGCGGACGCATCTTCACGTACGTCATTACTCTAGACGGCCAGTGGCGCTTCACAGAGACAGGCAAGGAGTTTGGCATCGACCTGCTCAGTAAACATACCATGCACAGCGATGTATCAATCTACATTGCTTACTCCGGTGAATTCTTTGTTCGCCAGATCTCAGACGACAAGTCTGCCCACCACCATCATCATCGCCGCCATCAACACCGCCGTTCTGCTTCTGCCGAAGTAAATAGCGGAGAGGAGTCGGATGCTGAACATGAGCCATCTACTGACCCCGCGCACTACGAACTCATCATCGATAACGACAGCGGCACTTACAGACCCAATGGCAGACTCCTGCCTCTCCTAAAAGAGTTCTTAACTCCCAACCTGCCTGGCCTAAAGATATCCACCCTCGATTCCCAGGGCGATGCCACACGCATGGCCGAACTCAAGGGCAAGCAGCGTGAGATGAAGAACAAGTCAGAAAATAGGATAATGTACCTGCAGAAGAGTTCCTCCTCCCTCTCCCTTTCATCCCTATCAAGTTCGGATGAAGAGGATCTCGACGAAAGGGAGAGCCACATGAACACGAAAGACAGTCCGACTAAGCCGAAAGGGTTTATGAGTAGACTGAAGAACCCCAAGGGTACATACAAGCGGTGGTTGGAAACAGACCATGAATTCAGCGCTGGCAAGAAGCCTGAAGGACGGCCCGCAACTTCTCATAATTGATCTCTCGGTATCTACTTTCTTGTTGTACTGTTTTTGCAACAGATAGGATTCCGGTTTCTCTTTCTCTCGTTGTTTCGTTATTTCGGACTTTGGACCTCTTGATACCCCCTGGAAGGAAGAAGCGGGATTGGTTAATCTCGGGGTCACACTTGAATGTATCACGCTGTTATGATAATGACCAGATAAGCTACGCATTTTAGAGACACCTTTTAATGGAATCAAACGATTAGGGTATATTAATACAAAGGGTATATCTACTAGTTATATATATATAGAGGCTTTAAAGTCATTACAGTCACCCTCGTAGAGGCAATATCTTCGACGCAAGCGCTTCCTGTCGGCATAAGGGACACTCCGGCTTCTCCTGCACCCAGTCCCGTATGCACGTCCAGCAAAAGACATGTCCACACGTGGATACACTCGGATCCTTGAACGGGTCAAGACAAAGCGTACACTTCCGCTGCGGCCCGGCGGGTATCCATGACATGGCCAATGCATCTCCTTCAACTGACATATCATACCTCGCTTCATCAGGTGCTAACAACGCCACACCATCCGGCATACTAATGCTCTTTAATCCAGGTGTTCCTGCTCCCCTGGCTGCCGAGTCCACTGAAGACGATACCTTTGCCGACTCCAACTCCTCCAACTGAATTGACTCAATAACTTCCTTCGCATGCACAATCCCCTGCACAACAATCTGCAATACAAGCAGTACTCCCAAAACCTCATACCCGATCCTCTCCTCGCTATCACCGATGCGTTTGGTAAACACGTATCGTAACCCCCATACCCGCTTCGATAGGTGATAGTATGCCCCCGAGAAGTAAAACGCAGCCAAATTGACCGCAAAAAAGGGCGAAAGAGACGTAATCGAGTTCAAATGCTCAAGAATATACCGCTGAGCCCGCAGCGAGAATCCAGCTTCTTTTCTCTTCTTCTTATCCCCCTTTTCCAACTCAAGCCTAGCCTGCTTCCGCGCAATGCTTCGTTCAAGTTTCGCACGTAACTTCCGCCGCAAGGAAGGTAGTAGGCGCTGTAGTATCGAGGGAACCAGTATCGAACTAACGATATACCCCGCCCTTCGACTTAGGCTTGGGAGCTGTAACGTATCGTCTTCAAGCTGTACCACATCGCAATATTCTTCGCCTAGGGTTCTATTGCCCAGCAGCGTTGTGAGGGAGAGATAGAGCACTTCAATGGCATTCTTGATGGCGTCGGAATGTGTATGGGCGTATCGTTGGCCTCGGAGGGTGCGGATGATGGACTGGGCTTGTGTCGATAGTGTGCTGGTGATGTAGCTGTCTTTCTCGTGCGAGCGGATGATATCTGGGGATGTCGCCCAGGGAAAGAAGTAGGATGGTTTGGGCGTCTTGCTGAGTGCTGCGTCCCCCATGGATGAGTCGAATAGGCTGTCTGAAGACATCTCGTCTTTGATTATTGGTATCTTAGCCGTCTTTTCTGCCCTGATATCTCCTGCTTTCTTCTCGTCTTCTTCTCGACTTCTTTCCGTCGTTTCTTTTCTGATGTCAAAACTTACCTCGGCCCGTGATAAGCTTTCACGTGATCACGATTTTGCGGCTCAAAAAATTAAAAAGTGTCAAAAGCTGGAGAAAAGATGAAGACGTCAACAAAAGGACGAAGAAAACTTGCTAGTTCTACGTCTTTTTGCTTCTTGTCCTGGCGCTTTTGTTCTTTCACTCGTTTTGTTTCGTTTTGGCCCAGCCAGAGGATTTCGATGGAATATGGAGTCTGGTACTCTTGAGTCCCCCAAGCTGGACGGGTTCAGTCTTGTCTTGCCTCTGCCTTATCGTGTTGCTGTTATATTAGTTGCTGGTACGTTGCACTAACGGCTGAGACACCCCAGTGAACTAGCTGTCTAACCTCCGTCTAGGCGTATGGGGGTGGGGATTGAATGTCCAATACCTCACTGCTGTTAAAATTGTATGTGTTCGATGCCATCAGTTCAGTGCTTGTCCAAACAAAAAGCCCCTGGACTAATTCTTTCTAGGATGTCCCAGCATTAATACGATATCCATCCCGACCTAATACCGCCGGCACCGTCACTATCCACCGGTCGACATACCACCTCGCGACACTCCTTTCCATCCCACTAGCCATCTCTCTTCTTGCCTTCTGGTTCATTACGCATGGTGACCCTGCACGAGTCATTGCTTGGGAGGCTCTGCCGCAATCATACCTATTTCTCTTTGTCGTGCTACTTGCTTTTCCACTACACCGTCTCTCACGTGGAGGAAGACACCGATTCTTGACCACACTTAAACGTATCAGCTTAGGAGGACTCGCTGAATCCCAAGATGGCAAATTCGGCGACATCATACTTGCTGACGTGCTCACCAGCTACTCTAAAGTGATTGGAGACCTGTTTGTGAGCTCATGCATGTTCTTCTCAAAGGATGTGTCTAGCACCAGCATACCTGATAGAGCTTGTGGTGGCCATGTAATGGTGCCTCTCCTCATTGCTGTTCCCAGCATCATCCGACTACGGCAGTGCCTGATCGAATTCTTCCGAGTATATAGACGTGGGAACCGTCGTACTGATGGTTGGGGCGGTCAGCATCTGGCCAACGCTGCTAAATATACTACAGCATTACCTGTGATTGCTCTGACCATGCTACAACGCAATTACGATGCTTCTACCATAGGAGTGAGCGAAGAGACATTACATAAATTATGGTATGCTTGTTTCTAGTATATTCTTTTCTTAGTCCAGATTCTAACTTCAAGCAGGATACTGGCTGCCATAATTAACTCTTCATACACCTTTTACTGGGATATCGAAAAGGATTGGGATCTTTGTCTTTTCTCCGATATCGTCAGCCAGTTCCGCCCTTCCTCCACTCTAAGGGACGAAAACCCACACCCCTTTGGACTTCGTACAAACCGTTTCTTCCATGCCAACTTCATCTACTACTCTGCCATTGTGATCGACCTCGTCCTACGATTTACCTGGCTCAGCCGATTGACCACGCGATTAAACTGGGTTAACGACCTGGAGAGCGGAGTATTTGCCCTTATGTTTCTAGAAGTTACCAGGCGATGGTTATGGATTTTTCTTAGAGTCGAGACTGAGTGGGGTGAGTATTTTGTTCCAACTTTCCTCGGGCAGGTTACTAACTTGACATTCAGTGCGGAATACCCGTGGCCCAGCTCCGGACGACATCCTACTTGGAGAATTCACCAAGATGGACGAGGATTAAACTTCTCACTTTCATACTGTACATATATTAATGGCTGGGATTTTCGTATTCAATACCCCCTTACATATTCTTCACCCTGTATTACCACCCTTTTACGAGTATATAGAGGGTCAAGCACCAATGTTAATGTTTTTCGATGTTCATCCTATTTGTCAATTGCATGCAGCTGATCTAATGGCACGTGGAAGCTGGATAAATTGTCAATAAGCTGATATACTCCATCCCAATGGCTAATATTCAAAGCCACATGCAGTGAAGGCACCGAATAACTCTTTTTTTAATTATATTAATTTATTACAACGTGGTCATGGGATGATGCAATAGTTGCTAACCGGGCCTCGATTTCCAGCATTGGCACAGCCACCTGCAGCATGGGCCTCACTGCGGCCGTGGCTACAGCCTGTGAGGACCCAAGCTGGAGTAGCGTGGGGGAATGGAGACGGATATGAGGCTTCCCAGGCCTAAGCGTGGGTCTCGGCGACGGCTTTTCCTTGATTGTCAGATCAACCTGATCCTGCAAAGCAGCTATATAGGCAACAATATTGAATGATTTGCATCTCCGGCTGCTCATCACCTCGGTAAATGAATATATGCTTTATCACTCTATAAATGCTATTTGTATTGAACATTAAACGCGAGCTATGAAAAAGCTTCAGCTATGATAAGCGCAAAGCCTAAAATAGCCGCTTGTTTGACCAAAGAGGAAAAGCCCGCGCTAAAGGTGCCACGAAGTCTATTTTTGCTCTTCCTCCACCTCGTCCTTGCTCGAGATGTTGGATACCAGATGCCAGATGCCAGTTCGCTTGGAAATACATAGTGTTCCCGACCACAACCCGATGGAGCACAGAATGCAGAGCTGTCAGAGGGGGCAAAGAGGGGGCAATGTTACCTGAAAATTTTACACTTGTTGTCAAGGGAACCATGGAACATGGTGGGAGATCATGTCTCCCGCATTATTACTCCATGCTCCAGATCAGCACTGGCAAGAAAGGCTGATCTTCCAGTCCGTAAATGCTTCTTAAGGCAGGCGTGATGCTGTAATTTCCCTCCTGTCCTATACCTGATAATGTTATTTCAATGAGATAACCCTTGTCACAGTAGATGGCATTCTGATCATCTGATTAACTACTGTGTCGCAATGCTTCCCATTCACACTGCTCAAATGGCATTCAGTAGCTTCATGGCGAAGCGATGGGCTCGAAGACGCTTTCATCTGCTTATTGCTGTGTTTCTAGCAACTGTTGTCTGCTTATCGTCCAACAACTTTGATCCGGTCATACCACTAAAAACCCCGTTGCCGTATTCCAGATATGGGCATCGATCTCATCATGGCAACTACAAGGCTAAACCTACCAAACCATACGTCCTTCGAGCGGCTAGAAAGGATGACAACACCGTTGAAATGGTCATAGCCAGCAAGCAGCAAGACAACGTCACTTGGCTAAACGAGTACCTCCCAAGCTGGAAGAAGAACATATACGTTGTGGACGACAGTTTTGCAGAGTTAAGTATTCCTGATAACAAAGGGAGAGAAGCTATGGTGTTTTTGACGTAGGTTCCCTTGTTTTCTCAAAAGCTGCTGTACACTCTAACCGGACCTCTAGATACATCATTGACCGTTACGACTCGCTTCCCGGCAACATCTTCTTTCATCACGCGCAGCGGTTCAAATGGCATAATGACGACCCCAACTATGACGCGCTCAATCTCCTACAGAGATTCCGTCTCGGTTACCTAAAAGAACAAGGCTATACCAGTCTACGCTGTGACTGGGCTTTAGGGTGCCCCGCAGCAATCAGGCCATGGGTTGACGCCATTGTAAGACTCCCTGGAGAAGACATATCGTCAAAACACCTCTACAAGAAATCTTTTGAACAGCTATTCCCGGGCCAGAGTGTTCCAGAAACCGTGGGCGTCGCGTGCTGCTCGCAGTTTGCTGTACGTCGGGAAATAATACAACAGCGTCCAAAATCGGATTACATCCGTTATCGGAAATGGCTACTCGATACTGAACTCGGTGACCATATAAGCGGGCGGATTTTTGAATATTCATGGCATAGTAAGTCCTATCCACCATAAATATCATCCAACTTGGCAATCTTACATTAACATGACATTAAATAGTTATGTTTGGGAAGAAGGCTATACATTGTCCCAATGCTAGTTCCTGCTACTGCAGAATGTACGGGCTATGCCATATGACCTGCGAATCTAAACGCTGTAATGGCCAGTATTTCCTACCTAAGTTCGCGAACCTTCCTGCAGGATGGCCGAAGATAGGCTGGAACAAGGAAGACAGACACTGGTCCGGACCAGAGTAGGAAGACTACAGTCTTTAATTTCTATTTTTTTCCGGAGTTTAGAGATGGGGGCATAAGCGATCTGGAGTTCTTCTTCTCTTTATTTCACACGGCTAGTTAGACAGCGTGTCGCTGGGGTTGATTATAGTAGTAATGGATGAAGCGAGTATCTAGCTGTCAACTTACCATTTTTGGCAAATGCAAGTTAATTGAATTTTAATGTATATTTGCTATTTCATCCATGCATATTGTATACCCCTGGGCTCTGCCAACTCACTCACTCCGCTATTCTTAACCGTCCAACACAACCAACAGTCGTGCCAATATACATCTAGACCCTTTATCCCTGCCCGTACCACTGTGCCCAGGTGAGTTGTTAACTGCTGGCCGCAGTGAGTTGAACACGATACGGGCACTCAGACCTTTGTGGTGACAGTTATATATAACTTCATTGCGTCGGTACCCGTTCCTCTAGCCAGGAGGTTATAGTTATGACTGGAACTGCTGTCTTGATAGCACGAAGAAACTTGGCCGGTAGCTAGCATGATAAGAGGAAAACCATTTTTAAAGTACAAACAAGAAACCACCACACCAGGACTTCCTTTTTAGATTCCTAAACGACGCCATAGATGGTAGGAAAGGGGAATAAATAGTAGAAACCCGGAACTCTGTCTAAAATGGCCAAGGGATACCCAAAAAGAAAAGCATTTTATATTCTACTCTTCGTCTTCAGCAACCTAGAGTAACGAAATTCATAGTTAGCATGATGTGATGTCAGGAAGAATAGGTTGAGGCTCAACTTACCCCTTCGTGGAAGTATTTGCCTTCAGTGGTCTCCTTGATGATACCAGCACGAATACACCAATCGCCAAATCTCTCTGGCTGCTCTCCATCCGTCTGGCGCTCAAGAGCATACCTCTTCAACAAGGTCTTCATGATATCAAGAATTTCAGCTTCCTTGATAGAAGAGCGGTATAGCTTGTTTAATCGCTGACCATGGTATCCTCCGCCAAGATACATATTATAGGCTCCATACGCCTTGCCCACAAAGGCAACTTCCGCTAGCCAAGGTCTAGCGCATCCGTTGGGGCAACCAGTCATTCGCATGACGATGCTTTCTCGCGAAAGACCATTCTCCTCTAGATACGATTCTATCTTCGTGATGAGAATTGGTAGGTATCTTTCTGATTCAGCCATTGCAAGGCCGCAGGTAGGGAATGCAACGCATGCTGAAGAGGAGAGACGAAGGCCACTGAAGGAAGTGTTGTCGAGCTTATATTTTGCCATCAGGGCTTTGACCTGCGGTAGATCTTCGTCTTTGATATTGGAGATGATAACGTGCTGGTTTCCCGTGAGGCGGAATTCGCCTTTGTTCAATTTGGCGAGTTCTCGGAGACCGGTTCTCATTAGGAAGTCGGATGTGTCTTCTACGCGGCCGTTCTCGATAAAGCAGGTGAAGTGGTTAAGACCTGTTTCGTCCTTGATCCAGCCGAAAGTATCGACGTTAGAGTCGAACTTGAACGGACGGGGTTCAGAGAATCGGAGACCCTCGGGAAGCAAGTCTTCGACTTTCCCCTTGAAGACGTCGACGCCCATGTCATCGACTGTGTATTTCATTCGGGCATGCTTGCGGTTTTTCCTATCACCGTGATCACGCTGTACGAGCATGATCTTCTCACAGACGATATGCGTGTCTTTGGCAGGGACGTAGCCTAGCATACTGCCCGTTCGAGGATATGTCTTTTTGTTGTTATGAGTGACACCCATACCACCACCGACAAGGACGTTGAATCCTTCCAGGTGGCCGTCTGATCCCTTAATTGCGATGAGGCCTATGTCATGTGCGTATACATCAGTATCGTTATGCGGTGGTATAGCAATTGTAATCTTGAATTTTCGAGGAAGATACGTCGGTCCATAAAGCGGCTCATGATCAACGACGGCGTCTCCAGCAACCTGTACCTTCTTATCGTTCTCATCTTTTAGCCAGATTTCATGATATGCGGTGGTTGCTGGAAGAAGGTGGTCGCTGATGAGTTTTGATACGGCATGGACTTCACGGTGGTATGTAGATAGTTCAGGAAGACTGCTGCACATGACGTTTCTGTTCACGTCTCCGCATGCGGCGATAGTAGACATCAAAGCACGGTTGATCGCCTGCATAGCTGCTCGCAGTTTCCCCTTGACAACACCATGGAACTGGAATGTTTGTCTGGTAGTAAGTTTCATAGTCTCGTTGCCCTGTGCGCTACTGATTTCGTCCATCTGTAGCCATTGCGAAGGGGTTGCTACACCACCTGCGAGACGACAGCGGATCATGAAGCTGTACTTCGGCTCGAGACCCTGGGCTTTTCGCTCATCTCTCAAGTCTCGGTCATCTTGCATGTAAGTTCCGTGAAACTTGGTCAATTGCAGGTCACTCTCTGCGAGAGCACCAGTAGACTCATCAAGCAGGCCCTCGGCGATAGTTCCTCGAAGATAGTTGGATTGGATCTTGATATCTTCGTTGGTCAGGGGTGCAGGCTCATCAGGCAGTCCTTCAACGTTGTCTACCCCTAGAGCCTTCCAGATCTTTGGCTCCCACTCTTGATATCCGGTCTGATAACCGTCTGGATCCTGGTCATCTCCTAGACCGACATCAGCCAGCTTCTTACCGCCCAGGAAGGAAAGACGGGCATCCAAATCTTTGGCAGGCTTGTTGTAGTATAGCTTGTCTTCCTTTCGAGGCCAGTAATGGCTATCACCCAGACCAAAAACGGAATAATTGATAGAGCTCAGGTCGAGATCTCCTGCATCCTTGACTGTTTCCCAGAACCCGCGTCCATTCTGTGGCAGCTCTCCCTGGCCTGCTGTACTAGTGATCAAGACAATGTTCTCTTCCCTCGACAAGTCTTCGATCGGATAATCGTCCATGGCCATGACCATGGTCTTGAGGCCACGGGCTTTGCCGCGATTAGCCAGTCTTCTGGCCAGATTCTCGCCGTTACCGTTATCAGATGCAAACAGGACGGTAAGGGGAGCACCAAGCAAGCCCTCCATGAGCTGATCATACGCTTTCTTCGCAGCTCTCTTCTTCAGCGCTCGCACTTCACTGCCGTATGACTCAGACAAACTTGCAGCAAACTTGGGTTCACGACCCATCAGCTGAGTGAGCTGATTATCCCTACGAAGAAACTCTTCTAGTTCTCTTCTAATCCTCTCTGAATCCAGCGAGAAATTAGGCTGACCCTTTTCAGCGTTTTCGGG
Source organism: Nannizzia gypsea CBS 118893 (assembly GCF_000150975.2). NCBI lineage: Eukaryota > Fungi > Ascomycota > Eurotiomycetes > Onygenales > Arthrodermataceae > Nannizzia > Nannizzia gypsea. The sequence goes on from NW_003345198.1 coordinate 586,403, forward strand.
ATTCCATCTGTAAAGAGGCCAGTAGCCAGCTTCCACTGCCTTCTTAGTCTCTTGCAATACAGTGAGGGGGGAGTCGCTTTCTTTATGATACGGTAGGTAAGCAACAACTACTGAAGGCCCATTGTACTGTTCTGCTTCTGCAATGGCTTGCAAGACCTGGGTATATGAGCTGTACACTGCGACTGAAGCAACATATGCATGGCCAAAGTTCATCGCGTAGAGACCGATATCCTTCTTGCGGCGTGTGGGGTCCGCAGCCGTTCTCTGGGAGTATGGCTGGGAGTCGATGATGAGCATGTTGACGTTCTTATTTGAAGCAAGAACGTGGTGGACTCCGGAATTTCCAAGGTCATACGCCCATGCATCGGAGCCGATGAGCCATTGGGCCTCCTTGAAGAATAGTTCCTTGGACTGAAGCAGTTCTTCGGCTGGGCTGGATCCATCTTCTGTCAAGGCGGCGATGACATCTGGAGCAATCTGGTTGGCTTTGGCGGGGTTTGCTTCGTTCAAAGCCCACTTGGACAGGAGCTGTTTGGAGGTCTCGTTCTTGAATCCATTGGCTCGAACAGCTTCCTCGACATCATTCTTGAGGTTGGTACGACGCTCCTTTCTAGCGAGCAGGGACCCAAAGCCGTACTCTGGTGAAGCAGCGATGGTGGCGGAGATACCTGCGTCCTGCGAACCAAGCTGGTTGGCAATGTACAAGCGGTCACTGAACAGCTGGTTCAGGATCTTGGTGTATGCATTTTCATGGCTGGGCTGTTGAAGCTGGGCATCTGGCGTGGGGATGGTCTCGCTGCCTATGTCGAGGCTCTGAATAGGTGTCTCTAGTGTGAGGTTCTGGATGACGCCTCTGACTGCTTGGGAGGCTGTTGCGGGTTCTACATATCCGAGTCTGTAGCCTACGAGGGTTGGTGTAGGTCTAGTGCTGGATGGGGGCTGTGACATGCTAGATAAGAGGTCAAGGAAAGACGGGCCCCATTTGGTGGTCTTGCGAACTTGTTCAAGCACAGCTATGCGCTCGACCGAGTCTGGTACAGCACGGAGTATCTGGCTGCCTATCCAGGGACGGTAGAGTCTGGCAGTGATGATGCCCACATCCTTGAATTCATCCTTGTGAGTTGGGTCGTTGAGGGTATCGACAAACACGCCTGTTGATCCAAAGACGAACAGTGCCAATTTTGCGTTTTGTGGCCCCGAGTACTCGATGGCATGGTAATTGCGACCTACTCTGGCCGAGAAAGCATCCCAGATGATGCTTACTATCTGGAAGATGTCTGATGCATCAACTGGGCGGGCCGTAACTGTCTCAGCCGTAGTAGCAGATGAGCTGGGAACATGGCTTTCGAGAATACTGCCCCGTCGCGAGGAGCCAACTGACGAAGGTTCAACGCTGTGAATTGCTGACTTTGGGGATGGGATAGGGAGAGCAGAGTCGGTGGCAGCAGTAGTATCAGCAGCAGCACCGGGGCTGATGGCTGGTCCTCCAAAGCCCTGATCAGTGACCATGGCGACCCTCCCTGAGTCCGCATAGATGGTCTGAGGCACATCCACGGGCGTATGAGTAGCTCTGACGGGGCTGACTTCGAGTATATCCTTGACAAACGCAGCATCCTCTGCCACGACCGGCTGATCCTTTGCCGAGTTACGCAGGTCAAAGAAATGAATGACTCCCTTACCCGAAGTCAGGGCGAGGGCATGGGCAGTAAGAGCGATATCGTGAGCCTCCTGCAGGGTCTCTGAATGGAGGAAGGAGAACCCGCATTGTCGAATGGAGCTTATGACGGAGTAGTCTGCGAACTGCGATGGTTCCAGATGCACATGAATGACTATGGAGTAGTTTGCCAGTCTGTAGAGGTGAGGTATGGCAGCCAGCAAGACGGTTGACGTTGTCGTGACTGAGACTGTCTGGCCCTCCTGTAGGGGGTGGTATGCTGATAGCAGGGGGTCCTCATTGTGGCGCACTGGGCGTACCTGCTTGGTATTAGCTTGGCTTGAAACTGACCGGGGGGGCTAGCTAGATGTATAAAGTACAAGGGTATGTATGTTATCATTCTTACCTCCGGAACAGCATCTGATACCACATTCTTGACCTGCTGCTGAGCTAGGCTGTTGAGAGTGCCAGAGAAGACTGAGTCTGTCTCCTTCGTCGGCTGGACTGAGAGCACTACATCGCTGGAGAGGTATGCCACTCTTGCCACTAGTAATCAACCCCATGTCAGCCCCATCACATCTAGATATCAACGACCAGCAAGAGAACAGCTCAAGGAAGAAAGCAAAGCCTCCCCTTCAGCCAGAACAGCTCATGATAGACGTACCAGCTTCTGCTGCGGTGGCTATGCTGGCCATGGTCGTCGTCAATGGCTCTGTCGAGCTTCCCCCCGGTCGAGTTCGTCTTCACTAGTTGGATCTAGATCTGCATTAGTAAGGGAACACCTCAATGCCACCACCCACGCGCTCACTTACCTCCCAACGCACCAGGACGACCGCCGAAGACGCCAGCAAGACTATCACCAGCGATGAAGGTGAAGTTGAAGTTCGAAGCTGAAGTTGAAGTCAAGAAGAAGAAGAAGAGAAAAAGCGGCCAAAGACTTTCCCTTTTAGGCTCGGTTATCAGGTGACTTGGGGCTCTGATCACGACATCTGCAAACAGCGCAAACTCGGCTCTTCTTGGTAATTCTCTTTCTCTCACTGGTCGAGGAAGAAGAAGAAGAAGAAGAAGAAGAATAAAGAGAGAGAAAGACTTGAGGTTTGTCTTTATGTCCTGATATTTTCACTCTGGAAGGATCTCGGTCGAGACAAGCATGCAGGAAAGTCACAGAAAAGAAGCAGAAAATAAGAAGAAAAAGAGACGAACTGCAGAAGAAGAAAAGAACAGGTTCAGCTGTTGCTAAGTGCGGCATTTGCATGTTCTATTGCGTGATCACCCTCGGCCCAGCTAGAGAATGCTAAGGCCTGCACAGAGATAGAGACAGATATAGAAGACATTACAATTAGTAAGAAGTGATTTGTCAGTAGGAGTAGGAAGTAGTAGTGTAGCAGTAGTAGTAGTGGTGGTGGTCATGGTGATAGTTTCTATACATTGAGTGGTTGATAGAGCCTCACGTAAGTAGTAAATGGTTGGTCATGATAGTGATAGCAGTAAGATAAGAAGACAGAGAGTAAGAAAGACCCATCCCTAGGCAAAAGATGACCCGTGAACGCCCAAAGAAGAAGAAGAAGAAGAAGAAGAGAAGAACAAGAACAAGAAGAAGGTCAGGAGTAGCCGGTTCGCTATGCTGTTGCGTGTGTGCGTAGTCCAAGAATTAAACATGTCGATGTCGATGTCGATGTCGATGCGATGTACAGGTATTGTTACGTCCATTGATAAGGACGAACAGGGTATATATACTCAAGCAAAAGTTGAGGTTGAGGTTGGTGTTTTAGGTCAAAACTCCCGCTCGTCCTGAGGCTGGCCGTACATCTTCAGCGGCGGGACAGTGCCGGGCCTAAAGTTCGAAGTAGCAGGGGACTGCGGCAGGGAGTGGTTCGGCGGCTGCGTCGAGGGCGTCAGGGGCACGACCACGGCCTGCAGCACGCTTGGAGCAGGCATGGGGGGACCGGTGCCTGACCGACGCCGTCTCTCTCTCTCGACGGGGCCACTGCTCTCCGTCGGGACCATGCGGTAGCTCGAGTTGAAACGCCGGTTGACGCCAAACATCCAGTCGTCGTCTTCGTTGCGGTCGAGCCAGTAGCCTCTACCGACAGAGACCATGGCACGGCCCAGCTTGCCCTTCCAGCCCTGGCCGTCGGGGCAGTCAGGCAGGAAAGGGTTGGGGTTGGTATCGGGATAGTCTGCCGTGCTGGCCGTGGAGCCATTGCGTTGATGCTGATGTTGATGCTGCTGGTGTTCGGACCGACGGTAAAAGGCATGCAGCTTCAGACACTGTCTTGCAAAGGCCATCATCACAAAGACAAAGTACAGCCGCACCATCCACAGCACACATATGATGGCTAGACTAGGCAAGCTCTCAGGCTGCAGCATGCCGTCCTCCAGCGCCGAACCAGCCGACTTCGCACTCGTTGACGTCGTAGCCAGCGGCATGCCGTCCGCCGTATCAAACGACACACTGTACCGCTTGCTGTGTGGCCTCCCACCCGCAAACCCAGCAGTCTCCTTCATCGTCGACCCGCCAGGCCCTCTCGCCGAGGGCTCCGAAATCATCTGGAACCACGTCACGGCGAACCCGGCAGTGTAGGCTGCGTTCACCACGCTATCGATAAGGTAGAACCATGCCAGCGCCAGACACTGCAGCGGTGCTTGTTTGCGTATGTACGGCGTCAGGAAGATGGTGAGGCCCAGCGCGAGCATGGAGTAGATGTACATCGACAGCTGCACGGGCGACAGCTCGAAGCCCGTCAGGATCGAGAGGAGACCGTAGATGCCGATGAGCTTGTTAAGCAGCATTGACAGCGCAATCAGCGTGGCGCCCGTCTGCAGGCTCATGATGTATAGGAAGGACTGCGAGTGCGTCGGTTAGTTAGGTATCTCTCGACAGCGTCACGAGAGCAGATGCCGGCGTCCAACGCTCAGCGTCGCTTTCACTTACCTGCGGCCGCGGCGCGCGGAGGAACCGGAACGATAAGAAGCCCATGGTCGCTCATCAACCGCGTATTGAGGCGAACAGCGAGAGAAGAAGAAGAAGCAGACGACGAAGATAGAGAATACAGAGTCTGAAGATCGAGAGTATGAAAAGAGGAAGAAGAAGAGCAACTCGACGTCAAACCTGGTGGAGCGAAAATCCTCCGGCAGCCCGAGGAACGAACGAACTTTTCGACCGAGCCCGAGGAAACTATCTTACTTATTCTTCTTATTCTTGCTATTTATTTAAACTAAGGCAAGGTCGTTAAGATGAAGGATCAAATCGCTGATTCTACTCGTTCGAAGCGACCTTGCCAAGCGGGTGATCGCTCCAGGGTGTCCATGCCCAAGTTCGCTAGTAGAAGTTGACAAGTCGACGGTGATAGTGATCGAAGTTACAGTAGTTTGGGCAGTTATTCAAAGCGAGAGTATATTTATTATCTATTGCTTGGTTATGCAGAAGTTATGAGTTATGCGCTCGGGTGCGACGGAGCGGGATACGGGCCCTTTGGCCTTCTAGGTGGATGCGAGGCGTTCTGATAGCTGTATTATTTATAGACTAGTTGGTGCATGGCAGAGGCATGGTATATTAAGAAGAGAAGGACAAGTAGATACTAAGATGCAGGCAAGATGAAGGTCTGGAGGGTGGATGGGATGCAGGCTCAGCGTTGGAGCGGTGTTACAGTCTTGATGCATGTTTGATATGCAGGGCGTAGGCATGGGCGTGGGCGTCGGAGTAGCCACTTAAGCAGTGGTGGTGACGGTCGACAGGTGAAGAGATCATGGTTACCGTCGTAGCAGGTCGAAAGGTAGGTAGATAGATGGCGGGTTCTAGCAGGCGCAGGCGTCGTTGCTCACCGGCTTCGTCGGGTTGATGCTCACATCAATCACTGCAGCAGGTCGGTCAGTCAGTATCAAGGGATCGTTTGGAGCCAGGAGTCAGACATACTCTGGTTGTCAGTGTTGGGAGTCTCTCCCTCCATGCCCGGCAGCGCCTGAGCGATCTTCTTGAACAGGTTCTTCACGTTGTGGCCGAGCTTCGCACTCGTCTCGATGAACATCAGCCCGTTCTTCTTCGCCTCTTCCTCCCCTTGCTCGGTGGTGACCTCCCGCTTGTCGTTGAGATCGGTCTTGTTGCCGACCAGAGCAATGATAACGTCGTTCCCTCGCTCGTCACGGACGTCGTCTACCCATTTCCGTGTGTTCTGGAAGGACTTTGCGTTCGAGATGTCGTATACCACCACCGCCACGTTCGAGTTCTGGATATAGGACGGTATCAGCGAGCGGAACCGCTCCTGGCCTGCCGTGTCCCATAGCTGGAGGCGCACCGTCCGGTCTTCTAGGTACATCGTCTGTTCCCGTCAGTCTTTTTTCTCCTTCTCATTCTTATTCTGTGCCCGTCCTTCTTTGATCTTTGAATCAACCAGGCAGCAGGATATCGCACCTTGGAGAGGAAATCAATCCCTATAGTCGCCTGGTACGTGTTGTCGAATGAATCGTACATGAACCGCGTAATCAACGACGTCTTTCCAACTGTCTCTCCGTCAGTCCGTCGTCCATAATACACTGCACCACCCCTCTATCCCATCCGATCTGCATACCGCTCTGTTCACCGAGAAACACCAATCTAACGCCTCCCGGTCAGTTTTCATCTCGTCTCCAAACCACCGCAGCCCAGCGTCCAGAAACTCACTTAAACTTCTTCAGCGGGTTCGAATACGACCCTACCTGCGACTGGGAGGCCATCTTCTGCTGTCGTTCAAGGGGGGGGGCGCCGGGTTCGGTCTTGATATCGAGGCCGTCTAGTTATCTATCCACCAAGCAAACAAAACAGTCGTAAACCTCGTAAACCCGCAGTGTCAAAGGATATTTAATAAACAACACCAAGAAGAAGAAACCCCCGTAGCAGCAGACAGAAAAAAAGAAACACCGTCTCTTGACCTTCTTTTTCTATTTCCCTTCAAGCGCGCAAAGCAAAGGGGGGGAAAGCTCCTTGGTAAGGGAAAAAAAGGGCCGTCGACCAACGAAAATAACACTTTTTACCCGCGCGGAATTCCACCCAATCACGACCGGCAGAAGCAACGGAAACGCTTCGACTTCTCTCGTCGCTTTCGCAGAGCAACAGGAAGAAACAACATCAACACCAGCAGCAACGCAGAGCAGAGCAAAGGACGCAAGCCACGATCGACGAGCGACCTTCAACGCCTTACGACAAGTCGTCAGCAGCTGCTCTTTGCTTCGTTTCTTCCTGCGTCGCCGTCGACGTCCTGGTGCATCGCTCGAGCGAGAGGCAAGGATGGCCTACAGCTACTACCACGGCCTGGGCGGCCTGACCGTCGCCCTGACGGTTGTCGGCCTGTGTACGTTCTGCTTCTACAGCTACAGCTTCAAGGGGGATGGCTGACCGTTGCGTCTAGATATGCTCTTCAATGGCGAGGGCGAGGCATTCAACGTGAGTTCTGTCCCAGACGTCCTGTTTGTTTAAGCATCTGTATCCAGCTAACAGCTCCATCCAGGTCGGCCTCTTCCTCGAAACCGTCTCCCCATACGCTTTCGCAAACATAGGCATTGGACTGTGTGTTGGTCTATCAGTCGTCGGCGCAGCATGGTCAGCATAACTTATTCTCTCCCCAAACCTCATCTACCTTCAGCTGTGCCTAATCATCTGGGTATATATAGGGGTATCTTCGTCACAGGCTCCTCCATCATCGGCGGCGGTGTTAGAGCTCCCAGGATACGAACCAAGAATTTGATCTCCATCATCTTCTGCGAAGTCGTCGCCATCTACGGCGTCATCATGTCCATCGTCTTCTCCTCGAAACTCTCCTACGTCTCCGAAGAGAACCTCTACTCAGGCAGCAACCTGTACACCGGCTACGCTCTCTTCTGGGGCGGTCTCATCGTCGGATCCTGCAACCTCATCTGTGGCGTTGCAGTCGGTATCAACGGAAGTAGTGCTGCCTTGGCTGATGCCGCTGATTCCAGCTTGTACGTCGTCTACTTTGAACTCACCACCGTATGCTCTGTTTGCTAACACAACCGTCCAGATTCGTCAAGATCCTCGTCATCGAGATCTTCAGCTCTATCCTCGGTCTTTTCGGTCTTATTCTCGGTCTGCTTGTGGCCGGAAAGGCGAACGAATTTAAGTGAACGCTATACATGGCCTGATCGTGTTGTGATTTTGGTTAATGATAAATATACCACCTCCCCATCCATCTAGCTCCTGGGGGCCTTCATGCATAAATTCCTCCTTCTCCCGTCCCTCCCGCGACTGTTTCGTTGATCCTCTTGGTCCTCTTTATTATCAACATGCCTTTTTCACCACGGCATGGGCGTTCGGTATTCTACTACTTCTTTTTTTTTGTTTTAATTCGTTCGCATACATAGAGTGCATTCGGTCAGTCAACAGGCCCTGGCGGCATGGGGGAAAGGGAGCTCGTCCTCTCTTCTTCCTCGTTGCTGACCCGAGGGCCTGACGGTGTGGATGTAAAATAATAGGTTAGCCTTGTATTTCGAATATTTAGCCAATACATCTCTCTTGAAGACGATATTCGATGCTATGCTTGCTGAAAGCGAGCCATTCGTTACTTAATATCAGACCACCCCTGCTAGTTAACCGGCAAACTAAACACCTGAAACTGCGGAGGAACCAAACTAACTACGACTCACGCCATCAAGCAGACCAAAGGACATAAATACAATATATATCTACGAGATAACATCTTGCAATGGGAGACAACAAGTTTAAGGCAGCTATCCTCGTCGTCTCAGACACTGCTGCCCATGACCCTTCCACTGACAGAGTAGGCGGCGTCTTGACAGAGCTCTTCAGCCAGCACAGTGACAGGTGGGAGAAGCCCACTATCGCCATCGTTCCGGACAGCGTGCTTGAAATTCAGCGGCATATCTCTCGCTGGTCCGATGGAAATGATCACTTCAATCTCATCATCACCTCTGGCGGGACGGGGTTCGCTGTTAAGGATCATACGCCTGAGGTGGGCTACTTTCTGCCTTCTATAGAACAACTACTACTACAAGAATATCATGGTATAGATATGGAGATACTGACGGTTTCTAGGCTGTTTTGCCTTTAATTCATCGACATGCTTCTGGGCTTGTGTAGGTGGACTGCCGTAGTTATGTATCAAACCGACAGATTCTAACTGCGGGTATAGGCATGCAATACTATCTACTTCATTGGAGATCACACCGTGTAAGATGCCTTCCGATACATCGCCATGTCTATATACTAATGAAGATTTAGTTGCTATGATGTCAAGGCCCGTAGCAGGAGTACGACACAAGTCAATTATCATCACGGTTCCCGGATCCCCCAAAGGCGCCAAAGAATGCGTTGAAGCAGTGATCAAACTACTGCCCCATGCATGTGCCCAGGCAGAAGGCGCTGATTCAAGGTCTCTACATGCCGGCGGCATTCAGAAGCTAGAGAAAGAAGCGGGGATAGCTAGCCAAACAACTGTATCTTCAAAGCAGGATGGAGGACATCACCACTGTCACCATGGACATGGACATGGACACGTTATACCCAAAGCCCATACGACTGCAGCGGATAGACCGAGCTCTAATGATCCAGCTACCGGTCCAACCAGACGATACCGTACCTCTCCATACCCCATGATCTCCGTGGAAGACGCTCTCAATCTGATATCAGAGCATACTCCCGATCCTACCATTATTGAGGTGCCCGTAGACATCTCGCTTGTTGGCTCAGTTATAGCCGAGGATGTCTTTGCGGCAGAAGCTGTTCCAGCCTATCGAGCAAGCATCGTCGATGGGTACGCCGTTATTGCCCCTGCTTCTTCAGGGGAAGACGTCAGCACAAAGGGCCAGTTCCCAGTAGCTTCGGTGTCCCATGCCCAAGCAGCTTCCATGCCTCCACCACTCACGCCTGGAAACATTGCTCGTATCACTACTGGAGCACCGCTTCCAGATAACGCCAATGCAGTCGTCATGGTAGAAGACACGGTGCTGGTATCAACTACCCCCGACGGCAAGGAAGAGGCTGTTGTCGAGATTCTGACTGCAGATATCAAGATTGGAGAGAACATTCGTGAGCCAGGCAGCGATGTCAAGCTTGGGTCAAGAATCCTACAAAAGGGAGACCTCATCACCGACGTAGGAGGTGAGATCGGCCTACTCGCTTCCACCGGTACCAAGACAGTGAAGGTGTACAAGAAGCCATGCATTGGTGTTCTTAGCACCGGAGACGAACTGGTTGAACATTTCGACGCCATCAAACTTACAGGCGGCCAAATCAGAGATTCAAATCGTCCTTCTCTAATCTCATGCTTGAAGTCTTGGGGGTTCCCAACCGTTGACCTGGGTATCGCAAAGGATACATCCGGACACCTGGAAGAACTCCTTCGAGACGCCTTACGTGGCTCATCATCATCAAACCCTTCCGGCGTAGACGTGATCATAACCACAGGCGGCGTTTCAATGGGCGAACTGGACTTGCTGAAACCTACTATCGAACGACAGCTCGGAGGCACCATACACTTCGGACGAGTGTCAATGAAGCCAGGTAAACCAACTACTTTTGCAACCATACCGTTCAAGCCTAGCTCTCCTGATTCGAACCGGAGGGAGACGAGGGTTATATTCTCTCTTCCGGGCAACCCTGCTTCGGCATTAGTTACGCTTAATCTATTCGTGCTGCCCTCGTTGCATAAGACCATGGGGTTGGCACAGAGAGGACTTCCAGTGGTTAAGGCTTCTCTGACTCACTCGATCCCCAAAGATCCCAAGCGTACAGAGTACCACCGTGCTATTGTGGGCTCGTCCAGCGAAGACGGCCGGCTACTTGCCACAAGCACCGGTGTTACTGGCGTAGGCCAGCGAAGCTCAAGGGTTGGAAGCATGGCGAAGGCTAATGCATTGCTGGTTCTTGAGCCTGGCTCTGGCTCTATTGAAAAGGGGCAGTTAGTTGAAGCTCTGATGATGGGTCCGTTGGTTTGACCATTGATGAATTTATTTTAAATAGCAGTTATAAGTATTAACCGAAATCGAAGCGATTATATCCAATATTACCTATATACATATAAGCCGAAGATGATGAAATATAGTACCCAGAAATATTTTTTCACAAGCTTCTTCCAGGATACTTCCCATAAACACCAATTATCATTCTTCTTTTCCAGTGACCAACGCCATAGCTTGAGGCATATTCACTCATGATAACAATATCATCATTTCGCCGTTTTCCAACCTTTTTTCTTCTCCGCTCTAAGCGCCAACAATGCCCCGTCTCTGCCGGGAACTCTTCCAATTTCCACGACGATAAATCGTACAAAATCTTGCAGTATCCAGTAACTGCTATGTGCACTAAGCATGTTGAGATATTGAATATTCAAGGGACCACCACCGACATTGAGGTAAAAATCTATTTGTCCATTGTCATTCAAAAGCGCCATGCGTGTTTCAGCGATTTCCTCGCGAGTAAAATCATGAGTCTCCAATTCGATGTTTGAAGGAAGCTTGGAGATGGTAGCTGCAATACCCTGAGCGGTGCTACCAACAGTTGCACCGGTAGTATATGTTGAACCCCAGCGGAAAACACTCGTAATGCTTTGTAAAAGTGATGTTGACGAACTGGGTATAATCTTTGGTTTGAGCGAATTGGCTAGGTCAATATCTACCGCTGCATTTAGACGGTAGGCAATAGGGTCAGTATCGTTCAGGATGTTGTATATATTATCAACTGCAAGACATCCGTATTTCCCAGCATGGCCAGCGATCCCGCGACCTGCATCTTCACCATGGTCCATTCCGGGCTTATTCCGCCCTTTTCGTGGAAGAAGAACGGACTTGTTGAGAAGCAGGAAGAAGCCTACAGGGCTACCGCATAGGAATAGGTTCTTGGTATCAAACTCAAACATGGCCTCGTTGATTTCAGTGGTAGAGAAATCTATGGAAGGAAGAACAGTCGGTTGATGCGACAAGATGTCCATTGCCATTACCGTTCCCAGGGAATGGGCAATTATGTGCACCCTTCCACGAGACTGGAAACCAGGGTTATTCTGGCACCAAAGCCGATATATTCGATTCGCTTCTCTGACCACCGCATGTACCATTTTCTGCTTATGATGAGACAGATAGTATGGAATGTCAAGCATAACGTCGCTGATCAAATTTCGGACTCCCGGAATGGTGTCTGGAGTGATATCTTTTAACGAAAATACATTCGCATGAGGATCCTCAGCTGCTGAAATATTTTCCTCGGCACCTTCGACGAGAGATAGAGTTGTTCGCCAATTGACAGGGAGTACCATTATGCTATCTTGACCAGGACGCATATGTGGCCATACTGCATCGCTACTCAACTCTGCATTCACATCTTTTCGGAAAGCATTGATTGCATGGGTGAAATGAAAACTCTCAACTCGTTCGGATAGTTTTTGGCCAATTCCATGTATAACCAAGACAAGATCACTGACATCCTGCCTCTTATCCTCCATCTGACAAGCATAGCAGATCTGTCGGCGAGAAGCAGATGGCCTAGAGGCCATCTCCCGCATCTTCACGAAATTCCTTGCGTTTGTAGAAACGAATTTTGACGGATGCAGTTTATCCCAGAGTTGCGGGCTGAAGCCTCGTATAACGGGGATACCAATTTGTCTGCCCTTTCGAACAGGGCCTAGGGGTCTTCGGCCCCGGGCAACTGATGGTAATAGGCTTGGTCGTAATATTTGTGCCTCCTTCGCATTGACGTATATGACACTGGAAGATTTGAATTGCCGTACGGTATCTACCTGGCCCTCCATGCCGCCAGCGGCTCTATTTACACTGAAATCCAGATGCGTTGCACGCTGTGACAAGTATGCGCTTCCGACGGACATCATTTCAGGCGACTCACGCCCGGCCTTGTCTCCTTTCTTCGGTACCTCTTCAGGCCAGAGCTTGTAAATGATTTTCTCTTCGGCCTCTGCACCATTTTCCATGCAGCTATCAAGCTCATCTTGCCATGTTTGTGTCCAGGGTTTTAAGTCCATGTAGCCATCTTCCAGATGGTTGGCGAGATCCGTTTCTACAGGAAGCATGGTGTTCTTGTAAAACCAAGTTGCTCTAATCACACTCGAGATATCGTTGATGGGGCTCCAGTAAATTGGCTTCATCTGTAGTTTCGGCAGCTCTACGAGATGAAGGCGCGTAGCGCCCACAGTCACTGTCACACCTGTGTCGATGATTTCAGAGCCAGCAGATGAAGGCCGGGAGCCCTGTTTTGGAGAAGGTGTGTCTCGAAGTTTGGTCTTGGTTTCGTATTCTAACTCTAAAGCTGCCTTCAAATGTGTGGTAGCGTTGCTATCTCCGTTTGGAGGGCGTTTCATTTTCTCAAGTATATCTTCGTTGCCCCAAGTTGTGCTAGCAACAGAGTCTGATCGATCTCTGATCGGTGCTCGAATGAATGGAGACCCAGTAACGTTGGTATCAGCCATAGCTCGCATTCTCCCATCGTCGCCATTCTGAAATGGCGTCCCAATTCTCGTTGGTGTTCCAGGAATAGGCTGGGCGGGAGAATTCTGGCACCTCTGCAGCTTTTCGCTGGTTTCGTAAGATCCAAGAGTCCTTCGTCGTTGCTTTGGCGTTTCGGTGTCCGCAGAGTCGGCGTTTCTAGGTTTTGGTACATTGGAAATCGAATCCTTCCCGGCAACAACACTGCCATCCACGAATATCTCCCGAACTCCCAGTGAACTCCTCCTATTCTCTTTCCCATCAGACCGTAACCGGGAAGTTGGGAGTGTTTTGCTGTTCTTAATAAGTTTGCCATCCGACCCTCGTCGGCTTCGTTCTACGGCCGGAGGTATTCCCCGGAGTTTCAAAGTGCTTTCCCGCGAGCCAGAGGCCCTGGAATCACTTTTGTTCTCCCGTTCGAAATCAGCCCGCAGAGCCTGCCAAGCTTCCTCCAGAGCTATACTGTCTCGACTTGAAAATGGCCTCGTAGGTAGCTGTGTGTTGGAGTTGGTAGTGGGAGCAGTTATTGGTGTTAAAGGGTCATCGATTGGGAGCGAGGATAGATAGAAGAACTGGGCTCGCACGGTAGGTGGTGGAGGTATAACTTCGCCTGGGCCGCCCTTGATAACTGTGTTGCCTTCGTCTTCGTAAAGCAGGCATGTTGGCCCGTATGTATGAGTGGGAGCCGCCATAGCGTTCAAGATAGCTTTATTCGGTGTTTCTCCAGGTGGTGATAAGTAAGGGGGTAGCCGGTCTTTATATATCCAGGATAAATCAAAGAATTATAAGAGCAGAAGCAGCTCCACCTTCTAGCTTGGTAGACTCTGGCATCCTGAACGTCATGAACAAAGCCATAGGCAGCAGAATTCATGCGTTTGTCAGGGTGTAACCCAGTCGTTGCTAAAAGATAATAATGATACCGGAATATGAACTACCATCCCTCTTGTTCGGTTGACTCCCAAGGCTAAAAGGCCAGAGAATCCAACTTGTCTTAAGTTCGTCTGGTGGTTGGGATTTTCTTAAATGTTGACGATGACGTTGTTGGACAGCAGCTTCACGTGACGCCTCGAAATTCAACCATGTGAAGGACGAAGACGGGCGTGGATATCGAGACTCGTATTGCAAGGCTCATCTGGTACGTTTCTTTTATTCTTATTCGCATAATAATGAAAACTATGGTAATTATACACAAGAAGGCTGCTGGAAGGGCTCAACAGCCACCAAGGCTTGCCCTGTCAAGGCCAGAGCGCAAAAGGCAGCAACATTTAAAACAGCCAATCATAAAAAAACACCTTTCGACAATGAAACCGGATATCTCATAGCTAGCCGACTATCCTGTTGGATTTCCCCTTAAGCTGCGCGCTTTCCGAAGGACGCTGGGTGGAATGCCCCCTGCGTTACATGCTTGTCATCAGCTTCCTTGAGCTGCTTCTCCTGGACCTTCTTCATGGCAGCAAGTGCTCCCATTTGCAGCTCCTGGAAGGCTAAGAACGTCACCAGTGGCCCTCCCAACATCTCCAAGATCTTATGGGTATCATGCATATGTTTCCTAATCACGCTGTCAGGGTAGCAAAATGTGCGAATGCTCATCTCCTTCGCCATGGTCTTCCAGTTGTATAGAGTCGCGTTTAAAACGACGGTGTTAAATGCACATTCGCCGTGAAACTTGAATGTTCGAATATTATAGATAATCAAGTCTCGTTGCGTAGCTTGGTCAAACTGGAACTGAACAACCTGTGGTCTGCTCTTGGACACCCAAAAATTGGCGACCTTGTTGACGGAATCTGCAGACATGTAGCCGGCTTGGTACTGACTGACGAGAAACTGGTTTGCCGTGACACAGATCATTAGCTCTATTTCGGAGTAAAGCTTTGCTTGAGTTGGGGGATCCAGCGAAATTGGACAAGTAGATCTAGTGAGCATCTTGGGCTGGAAAGGGACGGACCCGGACCCCGTCTACAGAAACGGTCAGAGCTAGTTTCAAATATTCATCCATACCTATAATTTTATATAATGGGGGGGATGATGAGAATTCCAAGGAGCACTCACAATATCCTCAACTCTCTGTTTAATTTTCTCTCCAAGAGCTCTCAGACCAGGTTTCTTCTTTTCGGCGGGGACATCGTTGATATCCGGCGAGCGTCCTAACCATCCATTTTCGCCAAACAGCTTCTTATGTGGAGACTTTGAACGTTTTTGCTGCGGGTATAGGTCGAGGGCGGTCTCCTCGTCCAAATCTTCGAGTTTAGTAGGGGAACGCGAGCGCCCACGTCCACGAGGCGCACGGTTTACCTCGTATCTTTGATCATGTCTCTGATCAAGTCTCTGATCATGCTTCTGGCCATGCCTTTGGCCATGGTTATGTCCACTGTTTTCCCACTGTTCTACAGGAGGTACCTTTGCTGGGCCTTCCCAGTCTTGATAATAGTTGGTCGTGTTCGAGTTGTCGCGGCTTCCGTAGTCAAATGATTTTACGTTTCCGTCGGATTTGGATTGGGGGATGCGTCTTCCGTACTGACTCGCATCCGTGGGATAGGAGTAAGCCTTCGGTGGGGACGGCTCTCTGTGAATTCGCGAGTCATTTTCGGGGGGTCCAGGCCATACACTTTGACGGCCACTGCTTTCATGGTATTCTGAAGCACCGCTGTATGATGAATGACTAGCACAGTTTATCAACATCAAATTACATATAGTTTTGTCAGGGGTATGCACCCCTACCTATCATATGCGAGGGGGACCTCCATGGCTTCCGAGGGATTGTACTTCTGTGGATCTAATGATTTAACTGGAATTCCGGCTTCCTTTGTAGACTGGACGGTCAAATGCAAGATATCTCGCGTTAGCTGTCTAAAGGCATCCCTGGAAGAGCAACAGGGAGGGCAACCCTGAGCGTCTAGGGTATGATTTTGGTGCCCGTTTGATTCCAAGTTAGGTAAACTCGAGGAGTAAGAGTGCGCAGTTGGATTAGACCGTTGTTGCTGGCCTGGTCCAGGAAGAAAATCTGCAGTACCAGCGCGTTGATGTTGTGAATGCTCCATATTTGGTCTTTGTTTATGTTGTGTAAGAGATAGAGGAGTTTCCAGGCAACGCGCTTTTAAGAGGCAACTAAGAAGAGAGGGATCCCATGAATAGCTCAATAAAAGCTATTATTGTGAATTAGGCAGTGTGAGTTAGAAAAGCCACAATAGCTACCAAAAAACTATTGTTGTGAGAATGGGATTTAATAGACTTGGCAGCGGTTGTGATGTGGTTGGTATAAAATAGTGCCATCACCTAGCAACGGGAGTAAACAACATCAGTTTATGTACTTAGGCCCGGCCTATCCTTGGTTGCAGCTAGCAACAGCCAACAGCCCTGAAGCTTCCATCAACCTGACATGTTCTAGCATAGCTAAGAACTAGCGATATAATTAACATAATATATATAATCACCTATTAGATATATCTCAGATTATTTAAGACAGTTGGATATAACAAGGTAATGTCAAGCGCAATGCTCAGTGTATAGATTGCCTTGTACAAAGCCGAAGCTACCTGGCAATTGTTGCCCTGAAAGGAATATCCAGCGGCTGCTAGAATAATTGCACTAGAATTAGTGAGAGTATCCCACTGCAAAGGTATCTTGTCCTCGATATAAACGTAGCAGTATATCAGCCCGTACATGCTACAGCGGCAAGCACAGAGTTGGTATACCTGGTGTTATGGCGGTTAACTGGTATCTTATATTGTCAAGGTTTCCGGTATTATTCCAAAGACATCTTTTAACTGTAAGGATACAAACAGTCACAGCAGCTCAGATAGCTGGCAATCCCATTTTCATAGAGTATTTCCGCCCTTTCCGTGTGTTCTGGTCATCTCAGAATATTTGATTGATTCAGTTGAAGTCGGAAGTCGAAGTTTGGGGCGTTGAAGCATTCACGTGACTCAGTCAAACGTCGGGAAGGAACAACGCTAGACCGATAAGGCAGATCGCCATTACGTCATCGACACGGCGCTAGTTATCGAATCAAAGATGCAGATTTCTGATACAAGCAACATTCATAAACATGTTTATTTACCGAACTGAATAGCTCCACATTATCATACCGAAGATAGAGGAAGATGTAATGACATACCCACTCCCCTTTGTTGCCGCTGTGGTTGCAGACCTGAACAAGGAGAATATCCCTATCGTCGAGTATGGGGATTTGTTGAATGCGCGGTTTGGGTATCCAGTTTGCATAAACGTATGAATAACGTCAATGTCAAAAGCATCTTCTATAGGTATCAGTCCTGGCTGACCTCACCTTTAGACCATTAGATGGGCAATACCTGACTCAGAGGTATCTCGAGTATCTAAAATCCTCCTGGAGCATAATATACCGAAAGGTGGCATTATTGCACATTATGCTCGGTCATATGGCAAGTGGGAGACAGCGGGAGAGATGCACAAACACGGGAGTACCAGAATCCAACTCATACCTCTTTCAACCTTGCACTTGTCTCTTGAAGACTGTGAGGAAGTAACTTCGACCTTCAGCTTACAACAGAAGGCGCTTATCCCAAAGCCACAGCCGTATCTTATATCATTGATTCGCATTTTACAGTCTCTGCCGCTTGGGCTTCCCCGAGTTCCTATAATTGCTGATACGGCGCTTTTTCTCGACTATTGTGTTTTTCCGAGGCTACCGGATGATGAAGATGAAGAAAGTGAAAGCGAAGAGCATTTTCAGCAACGGGTCGAGCAAGCGTTGTCACTTGTTCGCCAGTGGGATTGGAGGCCCGAGGATGCGGAATACTTTGATCTTTCTGAGCAAATAATCCGCAACTGCCAATTACTCTATACCCTGAAGGCCTGAAATAATTATTTAATTATTAGTCATAACTATTCACTTGCCACCAGATTTATGTCATCGATTCTCTCTATGGGCTTCCATTCATTCTGTTTGTTCACTGGAAGCGATTCACGAACTATAAGTGATTGGTTTGTAGTTTGCCTATTTATTGTGAGCCATTAGCCTCTCTCTTTCTTATTCTTTCTACAATCTACCTTATCCTCTATTCCACCTCCATCTCCAAGTCTATTAGCTCTGCCTTCCAGTCTCAGCTCTACCATCCTATTATCTACTCTCCCATCTCAACCAAAGTTATTCAAAGCCTGAGGAAGCATGGAGCAACAGGGTCTTTTACAGCGCGGGCATAACGTAAAACTGGACATGGCAGCACTTGCTGTCACCGAAGTTTTATCCCGTAACGGGGTGAAGCACGGCTTCTTCGGCGGATACGCAGTCTCAGTCTTTGGCGGAGAACGTCTCACTCAAGTAAGTGCATCCCATATTTTATAGGTATACCAAGGGCATTACTAACAGTCTATCCCAGGATGTTGATGTTATCGTTGGCGAGGATGCTCAAGCGGCTCGCCAGCAACTGCTGGCAGGGAATGGAAACTTCTACATGACAGCAACAAAGAAGCTGAAATTCCGCCTGGTGGGTTCGAAATAAAAGTGTACCACTACTATATATATATATATATGAAACTGACGAGACATAACTGAAAAGGAAGGTCAAGATATTGACATCGAGGTCGAACTTCTACGGGGTGGAAAAGACCAGCCAATGAAGCTGCCCGATATCAACTCTGCCCCGATCATCCTGCTGAACCCACACGAAGTTGGACACGACCGAGTTAATCACCAAAGTAAGTTTTCTTAGTGACTTTGCTCCATTTTCGACGATATAGATACTGACAAATGATGACAGTGCCCTTACTACATCCCGGGGTGTTAGTCCTAACGAAATTAAAACGCTGGATGCATATCTCTAACTCTACCCGTCCGGCCAGTATTGCAAGAGCCGTGAATGATATGCAAGACATCAAGACCATCCTTGAATGGCTCATTCGACACGGGCTAAAGATCAACTTCGATATGTATCCCGAGAAGAATAAGGAGGAGCTTCTTCCAGGGATGAAAAGCCTTCTGGAAACGAGCGATCCAGATATTGCTGGCCTGTTGAAGGATGCCCTGTTTCCCGATGACTTTGCCGCGATTGCCTGATCTTATTCTGTGAAGCTCTGGTTTCTAGACTCAGTGCTTCGTACCACATTCATGGTTATTAATGAAGCGACGTAACGGCGTTTTTTTAGCTGCTCAATATACTATTCAGATATTCAGCTTTAGCCAGCCAAACAGCAATCGGTTGACTTTGGTATTTGAGAAATTGGCTCGTTATCTTCACTTCCTTGCGCCACGTAATGGAGCACGTCTTAACGTTTTATACTATAAGGAGTCTGCGGTGGTAACGGCATCTGTTCGTCACTAAACCATCGACCACTACATTACGTGGATTACATGCATATTCATAAATAAATAATTACAAAGAGGATGCCGAGCTACAACAAACGGAACTTCAGGACCTCAGGGACCAAGTGGAGGCCTTACATCGGGATCTAGGCTGCCAATCTGGTATCATTACCGACCTAAGGCGGGAGAGGGATAGCCTGCTAGCCCAGGTCCAGAGCCTACAAGCTACACTGGATTCGCGTGTTTCTATAGGGGAAGGTATTACTATGGCTTGAAGACGTAAAGATTTTATTATCGTTACTAGGAGGCAGAGGGAGCTTCGAGAGCTAAGGAATGAAATTGAGGATTTGCGTGAGGAGCTATTGTTTAAAAGGGGTCTTAATATTGAGCTTAATAACGGTATAAGGGGTAACTAACTACTTCCTTCGTGTGGTCGCGTTTTTCTCTCTGCCCCGGGAGTAGCGAGCTCCTGCTAGGACTTATTATATGGTGTTATGTGATATATCATTAATATGTATCTTGATTTTATACCTAGAGCTAAAAAGAATATAACCAACTACTACACACTTTTAACAAGTTCAAGCCCTTCTCAATAGCCTGAGCTATCCTTGATAATTCACCCCTAAAGCCTTAGGTACGCAAGGCTTTGCCAGGGAGCATTTTGAACCATCCAATCCTTGTAATTTGGACCTCAGTGACCAGCTTATTACCACCGATCCCTGACCAGCATCCTTTTGTAAAGAAGAGTTTTTAGTCAGATTTCAATATTTTAATTCTAAGATAAATTACAGGATTTGGTTACCTTCGGTAACTAGCTAGCCGTGATTATTTAGCTTTTTATTTAACACGTCGAAGCTAAGATTTGTTGAAGTACTGAGAAAATGACGGACTCTACACAGCAGGATAGCGAGCAAGAAGAGAAGAATGAGGGAGAAGAGGAGGAGATGAGGGACGAGGAAGCGCAAGAAGAGGAAGAGGCAGAGTTTGACCCCTCCATCTGCGCAAACCTATACAACCGCCTCATTCGCACCGGATTTCATGGCAGCAATCGAGAGCAGAAGGGCGACTATTTTCGAACCAACTGGTTTGAAGTATGGCAGGCGGATCCAAAAGTTTCCAAATGCCGTGAACGATTTCAGCAGCCTATGGTTGAGTTTCTCGAACAGATTGAGATTGTGATAGAGAGTAATGGTTCGGCCCCTATTGAGGATATATTAACATACCATCTCCAATCAATACCTTCACCGACCGCTGTCGATGATGACTACGGGCTGGGAGGACCGCAGAACGATGGTATTGACTGCATCTGTCTGTTCCGGGGCAACTTTGGCGCCATTTCACATCGACTGGGTGTGATTATGGACCTGGCCGATCTCAGCGTTCGATACCTTCCCAGCTTCTTTGACTACCAGAGGCCCGCGGATGATTATGGAGGCTGGTATACGCTGCAGGACTTCCTAACCAAGCTTAATTCTATCGTTGAGGTCGGAAAATATGTGCCTGTTCCCTGCGATCAGAAAGTCCAATCTGGACAGCAGCCGTCCATTGCGGGGTGGAAGGCCATACCCTGGACCGATTCTATTCTTGACGAGACCCTTAATGCATGGGAAGACCTGATTGATACTATCGCTACACGTCTTCCAGACCAGAATTCTCAACAAGATTATACCCAGCATCAAACGGAACCATTAGCTAGCGAGGACAATATACCTCCCTCTATATGTGGGTTTACTCGTGCATTCCTACTTCGCGCATCTAAGCCTCCATTTAAATATATCGCTCCTGGGTTATTAGTCTATAATTATAACACCCCGCCAATTCCTAGGAAAAGGGATAGGGACGGATATATTTTATATAATACACAATACAAGGAGCTATATGGCGAAGTTTACCATGATCCTATTATTCTGTTTCCTATGGAGGAGTCAGCCACAGAAGAGCTTGCTGGGCTCTGGATCCTTCCCGAGGAGGATTGGGCAGATACTATCCGCCTAGTTCTTCCGTATGAGCTAAAAATCTTTCCCTCAGGGGCTTATAAACCATTAAGTGGCCAACCAACTCGTACCGCTTTATTCCAGGGCCCATTATGTCCATTCTTCGGAGACCATCGTACGAGTCTAGAGACTCTACTCACATTTTGGAGGTCGTTGGTAGAGGAAGGAGTCTGGACAGTTGGTGCTGATGGTATCGAGGGAGGGAAAGAGTTTTACCAACAGGCAGAGTATGCAGAAAATCGCGACTGGTTTGATGTTGGAGATTGCGTCGATTTCCCACTTCCTGCTGAAATTAGTTAGACACCTGTGACTATAACATGTTGGCTTTCATTTCCCTGGGGGTTAGGGCTTTATTATCATTCTTCGTTATGCTCTTAGTTATGCAGTCAGAAACTTGATAGTCTAATACTTTGCCATAGATATGAGGCTGTGACGTACCTAGATAGTTACGTAGTTACAGATCGCTTAACTAGTGATGTTTATGCAGGCCGAGCGGCTTCCCCCTGACAGTTCCAGGGGCTAGACTCGATTGCCCATACATGCACCACCACTCTTTAGAAGATATTACGAGCCTGGCAAGTTGGGCCTTTGATGCCGATGATGCCACGGCCTTTGAATCTGCCGCAGACTGTAGTTATCCAGCTACCTTCCACAGGCTTGATGTCAAACTGCACGATCAACACCATGCAGGACCGGGCCGAATTAGAACATATTCGGAGGATTTCTTCGCACAAGGGCAACGGGCCTGAACGTCTGCTAGATCAACGGTCAACGCGTTGCTGTAAGTCTCATCTCAAATCTTTCCGAGTAGTCTGGGGCGAGAGGATATCAAAAAAAACTATATCGCCCAGAAAGAATAGGCGGTATTAGACCTCATGTCACACTTGCCCATGAGGGTAGGATGCATGGCAGCAATTATTTGGTGTCCAATTCCCAGATCCGCACTAGGTGAAAGCAAATCCTCACCACTACCGATCCTCATGTTTACTTCCTTCTGGAAGGAGTCGCGAAAGACAGCGATAAAATATCGAAAAACTTTCCGTACTAGTCAACTAGCTGGTCCGTTAACTAACTAGTACGACCTGACTATGTAAGGTAGTTCGCGAGTTGCAATAGATGAAGCCCCGGACCGTTCGTTAGTTACATAGAGCCGACTCGCTCTGTAACTAAGCATCTCGGGTCCACCACGATCAAGAGAAAGAAGTCTTTTGGCGATCCGATAACTTTTACCGGAACTTCCCAGGATTTTGCTTTTTCTTAGCTTCCATGGCGTGGTCTCATTCTTCAGGCCAGTCAATATCCCGGCTCTTCAAGCAACAACTGCAAGGTTGGCAGGGGGGCGTATCTTCAGGATAGACCAGACCTCGGAAGGATCCAGTTGTCGTTTGCCTGCAAACCCCCGTGCCCCTTTTGCTCATATCAAAGCTGCGCTGGGTTCTCCGAGCCCTCCTTATGGTGGAACCTGACTGCAATTCAGTTCTCGTACAGACTGGAAAATCGGGCATCATGCCCGACTGCGAATAGAGCCCAGAGTGAACATAGCCGACTCACATATTGGGCTTGTACTCCGCTACCTTAACCCTGACATTTAAGTTCGGTGTTTTTCTCTTCTGTCGTATCTAACGGTTTTATTCAGACATTTCACTGATATCCTTACATTGCCAATTACCGCGGGTGTTCTGATTTGCTGGAGCAACTTACTCATCTGCCAATACACACAAAAATGAGAGAAGAAGTCTATGATATCGTCATTGTTGGTGCTGGGCCATTTGGACTCTTCTTGTCACTCTGCTTATCCCGATGGGGCTACAATGTGAAGCACATTGATAACCGAGATGTGCCCACCAGGACAGGCAGAGCAGATGGGATCCAGCCTCGGTCGGTCGAGATATTACGGAATCTGGGAGTAAAGAAGCAATTGGTGGCCCACACATCTGCGAGGCTTTACAATGTTGCATTTTGGGACCCTGACCCCAACAGTGAGGGCATACATCGGACCAGCAACTGGCCTAGTTGCCCACCAACCATAGGCGCGAGATACCCGTTTACCCTCACAATACATCAGGGTATAATCGAAAGGGTCTTCCTGGACGAGATGTCAAAGTGTGGTACTATCGTGGAGCGGCCGAGCACCATAGTTGGGTTCCTACATGATAAGGAGAACTCCACGTACCCTGTATCAGTTACCCTAAAGAGCCTTGATACAAACGTCGAACGAACTGTACGAACAAAATATTTAATTGGAGGCGAAGGCACTCGGAGCTTTATCAGGGAACAGCTGGGGATAAAAATGCAGCGAAAGGGGCCCATCTCAGCGGTATGGGCTGTTATGGACGGGGTGGTCCGCACCAATTTCCCCGATATCAGGGTACGTATTTGAGATCCTAGTGGTATGTAGCCACAGCGTCATGCCTATTGACTGACTTATTGAGTAGAAAAAATGCACTATTCATTCTCATAGTGGTTCAGTGATGGTGATACCAAGAGAAAACAATTTGGTCCGCCTGTATACCCAAATTTCTTCCCCTGATGACCCTGACTGGGATCCGAAGCGGACAGCTACCATCCAACAAGCGCAAGACTCTATCATAAAGGCCCTCAAGCCATACGACATCACCTGGGATATGGTAGACTGGTATTCCACCTACCCGATCGGCCAAGGTTTAGCAGATTCGTATAGTTTAGATCAGCGTATATTCATCGGGGGAGATGCATGCCATACTCACAGTGTAGGTTATCCCCCAATAACCCTGATTTTGACGCCATCGATATAACTGTCTAACTGATCTCCTCACCAGCCGAAAGCCGGCCAAGGCATGAATGCCGGTTTTCACGATGCTTTGAATCTAGCATGGAAGATTCATGCTGTTGAGGCTGGATTTGCCGATCGCTCGATCCTGGAATCTTATGAAGCGGAAAGAAGATACATTGCCCAGCAACTGCTTGGTTTCGATGCCAAGTACACAAAGCTATTTTCCCAGAGATTATCTTCCAAGGACCCTAGCCTACCCGAGAGCAAGGAATTTACCAAATTACACAAAGCTGCTGCAGAGTTCACAAGTGGCTATGGCATCGTATACCCGCCGAATGTCTTTAACTGGCATCCGAATCACCGAGCCAAGTCACCTCTTTTTATCTCGGATGGCACGATACTGACGCCTGGCCGTTGCTTCCCGCCAGCTACGGTTACTCGTCTAGCTGATTCTAATCCTGTGCATCTGGAACACGAGATTCCGATGAACGGGTCTTTTCGGATATTGATCTTCGCTGGGAGCCTTGACAAGTCTAGAACCGCCCTGGCTGACTTTTGCCGATATATTGAGGAACCTTCCAGCTTCTATGCTTTATTTGCGACGCCCGAGCTCTGCCCAGATCCATACTTTGAGAAGCATAATCCGCATTCAAGATTCTTCACTATTGCGGCCGTATTCATGGAAGAAAAGGACAATGTCGACATTTCTACACTGCCGCGACTCCTCAAAGCTTACCACCACCATATTTATGCCGATGACCTCGTTCATAAGAGTGCCGCTCAACCGATCGGCTCGATTCATAAAAAGTTGGGCTTTGACACCGACAGACCCGGTGTTGTAGTCATACGCCCAGATGGACACGTTGCCTGTATTCTCAGGCTAGAAGAAGGAACCGGAACTATTGATGCATTGAATAAGTATTTTGGCACATTTACCTCAAAGATAACCCGCGAACTAACGATTTCACGACTATGATTAATTTTCGGCTATGTTATCGTTAGACCACAGCATGGCAGGCTTTTGCCTCTATCATGATTGTTAGCAGCTTACGCTTTTTTAGACCGGTTTCCTCTGAATGTATATCATGACTGTTTAAAACCTACCCTAGAATGAAAAGTTTTATAATTTATTTCTACATCTTGCCAATGCCATAGCTTCGTAGATCGTAGATCTAGATAGCGCCCCGTTTACTGCCTCGATGATCGAAAGACTCCAGAAAATTTGACAAGTTGACGCCAAAAATTGAACATAAAATTCTACTATTAATATCATTCATCTTTGAGAGGCTGAGAAGCCTCATGGGAATCGGGAGGGATCGGAGCTCAACGGTGGTTAGTTATATCGAGATTTACAGTTGACAACGAAATAAAACAAAAATAACGAGCAACTAGTTATTATTTATTGAAAACTAGCCAAACCTTCAACATTCAAGCATTCATCAGCTCAGCCCAACACTTGACAGCACAGAACAACAGCCAGAAATCAACAAAATGTTTACGCTTGCGCTCTCTGCCCAGACATCAGGGTATGTTCGTCTTTCAGGCACTTGGAGATGGAAGAAGCGGCGTTGCAGGGCATCATCAAGTTCACCCCCGCGGCATTTGCCCCTCCTTATCAAAAAATATGTCAAAACACTCCCAACAGCTGCATTTCCTGTGACATTTTGATTACTTCTAGAGTCGCGAGGCGGCGCTACTAGGCGAGCATGCATGAATAACTGATACATCTGAGTGCATAGGGTTACTGATATCCGCCCACAAGATACCCTCGAAGATCCATATTACTATACCTTCATGGTGCAGTGTACGTCTTGCCGTGAAATACACCCAAACTGGGTGAACATCAGCCGATTCGTATGTATACCCGCTTCTCCTGTGCCCAAATTGCCCAGTAATCTTGTTCTTCCTTCCCATAAGCCACAAGTGGAATGAATTGGTGGTGAGAAGGGCTTAAGTTCTGTGGACGCTTTTATGATGCAGCCAGGCGATCAGATTTCGCCTAAATGTGAAGATGTATTTCACTTCGCCACATATAACCTGTCTACTGTTTCCACGGCGGCTCCTGTATTCGTCAGGTTTCATCGTCGTCTGATCGACTTCCGTGCTGACTGGTTTGTAGGAGACGCATGAGGTTCCGGGAGGCCGGGGAGAGGCAAACTTCGTCTGGAAATGCAAGCTCTGCAAGGTGAGTGGATGATCAGGTTTGCGTAATTGCACACCAATATACCCCCTATATACCGGCTGTGTGGTCGAGGCAAGAGAGCATACGCAATATGCTACTATCTTACCGGATAAGGGTTGACTTGATGTGCTTGTAACTACAGAGGACCCATTCGGCCAGCATCACCACCGAGCCAATGGCGTTTGATGAGTCAAAGGACTCGAAGGGCAAAGGCCAGAAGATCATCGAGTTTGACTGCCGTGGTCTAGAATTCACGGAGTTCAAGGCAGATGTAAGATCTTCACTGTCAAAGCTACAAGTACCTCTTGCTGACTCGCAGTACCCAGGGGAAATGGGAGGCCAAAGGCACAGAGTCTGGAACCAAATTCAGTGACATCAGCCTGGAGGAGGGTGAATGGTATGATTTCGACGAGAAGCAGGGCGAGGAGGTCAGCATCACGGAGATTAGCTGGGAGATCCGTCGAGCTTGAAACTGTCACTGTCAACTACGAGCACAGCCTTTAGTTATTTAATGTACTGATGTTTGTATTTCTACATTCTTTCTTTTTATGTAGAAAAGCGTCGCTGTTTTAACAGTTAGCTTTGGGTCGAAGAGTGTCTTACATAAGCTTATTAAAGCAGCACTAGAACCAACCCAAAAAATCTCAAAGTCAAAGATCGCGAAAGTTGAAGCTCGAAGAGAAAGCAATTTCAAGGCGAAGACAGAGAGACAGCAGAAAGAAGACGGTCGGGTGTTTAGTTACAGGGATTGTACTCTCTTGCTGTTGCCGTTGCGATTACAGTCTGGTGAAGAAAAGGCGTGCTTAATTGGATTCCGCAAAATGAGTGTAAGTCCCTGCTCACCTGCTCGCATGGATCGTGTGGAATGGATAGAGCAAGTCACTAACAACGGTTGAATGAACAGTTCGTTCCTCTCAACCCTCGGCCTATGCTGCAGTCCTTGTACGTGATTATCTTAGCTTGAGTCGCCTCCCCGCTTATAACTACCTGGCTACTCTGCCTGGAAATTATCTAATGCGCCTCACCGGTTCCATATCCACATTGCTTTATCACCAGCTGATATGACCGTCGGGCTTATATCTGCGATGGCCAGCTGCTGGTGCCAGTGATATACCCATGAGATACATAGGGATGAGGATGCTGGTGTTGATTCTACAAGCTAATACTTGTCTGACGTTAGGATTAATGAGGACATCGTCGTTCGCCTAAAATGGGGCCAAACGGAGTACAAAGGCCGACTTGTCAGTGTTGATTCATACATGAACATCCAGCTATCACAAACCGAAGAGTTTATCGATGGGAAGAACACCGGCACTCTAGGCGAGGTGCTTATACGGTATGCAGATAACTAAACATTTTGCATGGGCCTAGACCCGTCGCTAATACCTTCGTGCTGCAGATGCAACAATGTCCTCTGGATAGGAAACGCAAAGGGAGTGGAAGACAAGGACGTCCAGATGGGGGATTCTTGATGATGAACCTGTCTTCACCTTTTACCTCGTCGTGGGGGCCGTTCTTTGGGCGAACACCACCGGATCTCAACCGTTTATTATCAATTTCTTATCTATCTTATCTATTCCTTGCAGTGGAATGGCGAATGGAGTTTCCGAATTGAATTGAAATACAAAGAACGCACTGCCGCATCCAAGAATGAACAAACACAAAACCCTTATATTACGCGATATCCATCCTTCAATCACCGGTGAAATGGGTGGCAGCCTAGCTGCAGGAGTCAAAAGGACGGATGCGGCGGCAGAACCTTGGAAGAAACGCCCGTAGCAGGCGAAATGGACGAAATTTACCGGCTGATGGGCTCTTTATCATGGTCATGCTTCCCCGTGGACAGGTATAAGCACGCATGGCATTGCGTGTCAGCGATATCAGCATCCCGTTGACTTCCACCATGCCTTGCACTTGTCCGTCTGTTACACTGCGTCCTACGTACATGCTTCGGGATAATCAGATCAAGATAAAGAAAAGTTATATTGCTGCCTTGGAAGCCAAAACGCTCGTTCGGCCCTGGCGGGTTGGTAAGAGTTACACGACCATGAGGCGAACACAGCCAGGTTCTACAGCCACAGGTGACACCAACCACTTCGTATGACAACTTGAAGAGTAAGCCAGATTTATAAGGATCTCGCTTGAAAACACCATCCATCAGTAATGTAAGCTTGGTAATATGTAAGTGTTCCGGTGTAGAGGCTGAAGGCTGGTTCCTGATATATCGCTTTACGTCATCCTTGGTCAGTCGCTGCCTGCTGGTGTTAAAAATAGCTGTATGGCGTAAGTTCGCCTTCTCGAAAAAACCGCAACGGACATGAATGATATCGACGCCGCCACTCTCGGACTTGGGGACGATGCTTACAAGCGCTCGCCGCAGCCCAGTGCCGGTATCGTGTGCATATTTCGACAACAGGTAAGCGTGCATGGCATGGTCGGCATGATAATCGGACGAGTGAGTGGGCTTTGGCGGGTGGAAGGACGCACAGTGACGTTTATCCCAGCCTTACCGAATGGCTATGGACTAATGACCTTAACGGTAATAGGATGCCCTCCCACCCCCATCTGTACGCGCATGTGTACATCTATTTCCAAGATCCTGGCCCCCAGGACGGTGTAAAGCGCAGCGGCCTGGTCAAGCATAGTCAGACTTGCGCACAACTCCCGTTCGGCCTCCGGTGGGATCCTTGACGCCAGAGAGCCAAACGCACATACATCATAGGATGAGCGACGGATGACACCAGTCAAAGTCGTCGCGATATCAAGCTTCTTGCCAGCATGAGTCCGTTTAGAAACGGGCGTTAAGCAGCTGCCAATAATGGGCGATGGGATGCATTTTGGATCTCAGAGTAGATCTATATATACACCGGATGGAGTAAACAGTACACCGATGCATGAATCAGCATGAAAAAAATAACAAGGACGCCTTGACGTTTCTATATTGGTATCATTCTACGTGTTACAGACAGGCCTGGAGACAGGGCAAAGGCATGGTTGCTTTTTCATTTGCCATGTCTGTATGTTTACTTGTTCTCCAGGTCTCCAGTTAACCGCCACAGATCCCCTAAGATGAAGTGGGATGATTGGGCTTCCGTCACGCAACCCGCAGAAGAAGATACATCAACTCATGCAGTTCTTCGGGTTTTGGAGGTGTTTCGTCTTTCGGGCCAGGGATTTTGCATGAAGAAGTCAATCGATCGAGCACGGCGGGAAGTGATACTGAGTACGTTTCAGCATATACTTCAGATGCACCACACATCCAAAGTAACTGAGCAATGAACACTCAACCTTCAACAACACCAAGCAAGGGGCCATGGAAAAGGATAATTCATACTTTTCCTCATGCTTACTCGACGGCCCATTCCCCCTCCCCCTTTCTTCTCCCCACCTAGGACTGCTGTCAGGTCAAAATCGCTCACTGCGGCGTGTGACCCGATCAGCGGCTTTGCAGTAACCAAAGCAAGGCAAGATAGGAAGCAGAAGAAGAGTCGGAAAGAGGAGACAGAGGCAGCCCTTTCACGCTGGTGGTGCGCCACATACGTCTTTGCTCAGAGGGGTACGAGAGCGTGTGAGAGGCCCGTCCGAAACTCACGAGGGACAGACCTTTCTTTTTCCTCCTTTGCTTCTTCTCGTCCTCTCTTAGGGGGATAGAATGAGTAATAAGGCAGCGCAGTGGGGGGATCCGAACGACATCCTGCCCATACGAAAGAGATGCGTCTCAGGCATCAGAGTGGTTTGGTCGACGGAAAACTAACCGTCCTATCCTCAGAGAGAGCAGGGATATAACGGAGAAAAATGAGGATCCCTCGGCCAGCACTGCTGCTAATAGCAGACCCCAGAAAAAAAAGGAACTGGTGTGCAGCGGTAGCGTGAGAGCATCTGCATGGATAGGCGGATGGTCAACGGCACCACTTTTTTGCTTTTCTCCCCCATAAGCATCCGTCCAAACGCTCACAAGGATGATTTCAAAAAAAGAGAACAGCCAACGAAGGAAGGCACTTGCAAGGAGGCAGATACATACATAAGCATCTTACTGATGGCCCATAACCCGTCCTTGCTTTCCGTCGAACAAGCTCAACACAAACAACAATAATTAGAAATACACAAAAGATATATTTATCAGCCCGTCGACTCGCCCAGCTACGGTATCCATATTTTATACCTTCGACTTTTTTTCGCCGTTCAACAAGCAACAACATCAAGAAGTCGAAGAAGCGATCATTTAGGGTTTTTGCTCTGCTTGCGCAAAGAATCCACTTCTACGGAGTATAAGTATACATTCGGCGGTTCGGGCAACTCGTAAGTCTGTCTGGCCGTCCGTCTGTCCCTGTGGAGCGTCGCTGCCAGCAACAACGTTGTGAATTATTTTATTTACGTACGGAGTACTGACGGATCAGGGGGGCTTGCAAAAAAAAGGTTTCTAGTTTAAAATATTTATTATTTAACTAGCAAACCCGTCCAGAGGGACGACCTCAGGAGAACTACTTATTGCCTCCCAGTCGCTCCTTTTCGACCTTCTAGACACTTTCGCCCATCCCATCTGGCTGATATACTTCTACCTACTTCTGCTTCTACTTGAACGTCAACGTCTGCCGTTACCGTCTATACATCAGCATTATCAGCACCAAGCATTGCCGTCTACCATTGATACACTAAAGACACTGGTCTAAACACTCGCTGCTCGCGTGCTCAACAAGCACAACTACCACCACAACATCTCGAATTATATATACGAACGATCTCACTTCGTTACAAGAAACAAAACAACAACCGGCACTCTTTACAATGCCGTTCACATCACGATTCGTGGAGCTGCTGGACTCAGACGGCCACCACCACGTATCCGAAGACGACGTCCGACTGGAGGAGATACTGGCTGAGTGCGAGCGACGAAGCAGCTCACGAGCATCAACATCTTCATCTTCTCTATCCTCTACCTCCTCCTCATCATCCAGCAAGGAACACATCGCCATCAGCTCTGTAAAGCAACCGAGTCGCAAGCTGAGCACTCGAGACAAACTACGACGAATCTCCTACTTTGCACCGAAATGATGCATGTCTTCTTCTCTCGACCCTGACTCTTGACTCTCCCGACTACTTCACGATCCCATGAATGTGTCTATCGAACGACTCATCGTTTTAACGACTCTCCTTTTTCTTCTACCGGCGGTTTTCTTCTAATAAAAGCCTATCCGTCCCCTTCATGTTTTCGCTGCCCTTATGATCATTCCCTTCGGTCTACTTCCCGTCTGCCATGTGCGATATGACGGGAACACCGCATGCTTCCACGGCTCCTACATAACTTCCTCTCCTTCCCGAACCTACATGCCTACCTACACATACAAATTGTAATATCAACTTTTTTTCAGACCGAGATACCCCCTTTTGAACACTTACATTTTTCTGTTCTTCCAGTTTACCTTGAATGTACTTCTCTTCTCTTCCCTCCACACACACACACACACACACACACACACACTTATTCTTAGGTAGTGCTAAAAACGCTTCGGAAATTACCATCTTCCACATGGTCCACCACCCATTCTAGCCATCGTGCCGTCTCTCTCTCCCTCCCCGCCGAACTATTAGATTCTTAACTTCTCGACCCGCGTGCATCTGACTCACTAAGGCCTTACTTACTCTTCGTCTCTTCTTTTCTTCTTTTTCCTTCCCCACGGCAAAAGACAGACAGACAGGCAAACAGATAGATAGACAGACGGCAAGCGGCAACAAATCAGTCATCTGACATGAAATTGAATTCCCACCGTCTTTTAGTGTTTCCCAAGCGCTGGGCCTCAGCAACCCTCCATCATGGGCTGGCGAGACCGCACATGTGTTACTCTTAGTCCCTTTTCCCCACAGACCGAAAGAAAAGAAAGAAAGAAAAAAGTAGAGCAAAGCACGCGGGCTGGTGTCCTGCACTTAGTTAGCGACCTCCATCGAGAACAGACTGCCGTTCGTTCGTTCGTGTTCTGAAATTGCCCCTCGGGGGATTGCGACTAGTTGGGTTCTAGCCAGAAAAAGGGGCTCCCTTTGGTCAGCGACGTTCGGTCTGAGCCTGTAGTTAAGGATCACTTATTAAGACCGGTCTTGGGTCTTGGGATGTTTCTGGCTTTCTTCCAATCGCCGCCCCCGGAAGTCTCTAAGACAGCCCATGGCAATAGTCGGACGTTGATATAGCATATCACTTCTAGAATCGACGGTCAGCGAAATGCAAGACAGTCAGGCTGATTTGCTTACTTGCTTGTCTCGTTGATCTCTCCACTTTGTTCCGAAGATGCTGGTTCGATGGTGCGTTCCTGATCCATCCACCAGAGTTGATCTGCTGTTCCATCCGTATCCTTGTCTTCGTTTTCTTCGTTTTCTTCGTTTCTTCTCCTTTTTCACGAGCCGGACAGAAACCGAGGGTTACTTAGTAATTGTGATTATGTAAGAGACCCCTGGACGCACATTCAGGGATGCGAAAAAGGAGAATACGCGAGGTTGTGTGGTGAAAAGGTGAAGTTGGGATGGCCATTATTGCAGTGGTGGGATGTTAAGAGTGTAGGTACGGAGTACCTAGGTAAGTAATAGATGCAGGTGTAGATGTAGATGTAGATGTAGATGTAGGTTGGTGAAGAAGTCGTAGACGGACAAACGGAGACAAGACAAAATGATTGTTTACAGTCAACATCAACATCAACATCACCAACATAGCAGAAGTAAAGAGATAGACAGAGAAGATGTCGACGAGGCCGCTGTCTTCTCACCAGAGATCAACGTCAAATGCGCCGGCGCCTACGTACTTTGAAGAGCAGCGAGCAGAGCTCCTACGGGAGATATCACTGGTACGTGGATGTCCAATAGACAAAATGACGCCAGCCAGCTGACAGTGGCATGATAGAGCCTCGAAGGAGTGCTGCAGAACATCAACAAATTCAACCGGAACCTGGAGAGCATCATCACGGTAACGGCTGCCGAGTCTTAATTGATTAAGTGGGTGTATACCCGGCTAATAACAAATGGCTTGGACAGGTCGGGAACGAGATGAGTTCCGTCGAAGGGCTATGGTCGCAGTTTGAAGGCGTGATGGGTCGTGGTGAAGAGCAGGGCAACCAAGAAGTCAAAGAAGAGGAAGACAGGGACAGACAGTGATGAATGATTCATTTGATGATATTTACGCCTGAAGAAGTTTGGACATCGAAGTTGATTACTTCTAGCATACAGATACCGTACCGCCAGCTAAGATAGACAGAAGACAAGACAAAAATGGATAGGAAAACGAACACCTTTTACCAGCAATGCATATTCCCCCGAGGGTCAAATTGGATCCCGTAGACATGAATAATAGGAAAAGGACATGAGGAAATAAGGGAAACTCTGGAAGTGTATGATGAAAGGAGCAATAAGGGCAGACAAGATAGGGGCAGAGGAAAGAACAGAAAAAGATATAAAATAAAAAAAAAAACAGACGAAGCCGCCTTAGAGATAAGATAGACAGTAAGAAAGATAAAAGATGGTCAAAAAGGAAGTGTGTCAAAAAGAAAAAAGAGCGAGAACAACAAACAGGCAAACACGACTTGGACATGGATCTCGTCTACCGTCATGTCATACATAAAAAGTCGTAGAAAGGAGCGTCATTCAAGGGTTAAAGGCAAAGGCAAGTGGTAAAGCACAGAGAGAGTTTAAAAAAAAGAAAGAGGTTTAAAAGGAAGATGCCAGCATCAACAACAAAGTGTGAAGAAATTCCTTTAAAGAATCTTGCAGCTTCTCTTCTTCACCTTCTTCCCGCCTTTACCTCTCGATGAGTCCTTTGAGGTCCAGGCGCTCTCCTCGATGCCGATGACGGTGTTGACGGCAAGCTCAAACACCTCGTCGACACCGATCATCTGTTTACTGCTGCACTCGACATATGTGGCACCCATGCGTTCTGCAACGGTCTGGCCCTGCTGTGGAGTGACGGGGGTGAGACCCTGGGCCTTGAGGAAGTCGATGCAGGTACGGTTTGAGCGTAGGTCTGACTTGAGGCCCACGAGTATGAGGGGGGTTGTTGGGCAGAAATGCAGCACTTCAGGGTACCACTGTTTCAGTTAGTTGACAATTTTTTTTCTTTTTTAGAAATGAAAGCGGAGGTTGAGGGGAGATGAGAGAGGAGCATACCTTGTCCATGACATTTTCTAGCGAGACGGGGCAGTCAATAGCAAAGCAGACGAAGAGGAGGTCTGTCTCTGGGTAGGATAAGGGGCGTAGCCTGTCGTATTCTTCCTGTCCTGCGGTATCCCATAGAGCCAGCTCGACGCCCTTGCCTGACGGTTTATGTATGGTGTGAGAGATGTAGTTCTCAAACACCGTCGGCACGTATTTCTACCCTGGATCAGCATCTCTGTTTTGTTATGCAGAAAGGTAGATAGATAGATAGGCCTACCTCCGGGAAGTAACCCTGGGAGTAGCTGATAAGGAGACAGGTCTTGCCGCACCCACCGTCCCCCACGACCACGAACTTCTTCGAGTACGACGGCGGCACTGTGACGGAGGTGCCCTGCGAGAGCTGCGAGGCCTGCCCCGACGAGACGCTCAGGTCTGTGTTGATGGTGCCGTTGCTGACTCTGGTACTCTGGCTGCGCAGCGGCTTGCGTCGTGGGGATAGAGGGGGAGTCTTCTCGCTGAGCACGGACGAGTGACGCCGTATATGGCTGTGTCCATATCGTTCTTCAAAGGTGTGAACCGACATTTCGTCTATCTATCTGCCTGTCTCTGCGTAGGAGGTTGCGTCTTGGTGTTGATGTTGATGCTGAGTGTTGACTGCTGAGTGTTTGGTGGTGGTTGTGGTGATGACGATGATGGATGAGTATCAGGCCGAGATAAACAGCGAACGAGTTACACGAGAAGAAGAAAACGACGGAGAGAGAAGAAGCAGAAGCAGGAGAAGAAGAGAAGAAGTAGAAGTAGACGAGGGCGAGGAAGAAGCCTCCCTTTTGCTTCCAGTGGCGTCTGCTCAGCTGTCTCTGCCCGTCTTCGCTGGCCGCTGGTCTATGGGTGAAGATGCCTGTTGTTTACGCTGCGTCCTGCCGATGGCTGCCATGGCAACGCCCTCGCCCTCAGCCCAACCAGCGCTGCTTGTCCCGCCTAAACCGCCCTGGATAGCTGGGGGGGAGGTTCAGGTCAGGTCAGGGATCCAGCTGGAGCTTGGATCGGCCATGGAGCTCTCTCGTCTTCGTCGTCGTCATGGTGGTGCTGGCCGGCCTGGTTGGCTCGCAGTCGGTAGTAGCAGCAGTAGTAGAGGCCCTGACTTGGACGGCAGAGGCGCACAGCAGGCCATAGTAGCAGGCCGTTGGCAGACAGACAGACAGGACCTCTTTTGCTTCTTGCCCTGGACCCTTGTCAGCCCGTCAGCCAGCCAGGCAGATGGCATTCCTGTTTCTTCTTTCTCGTCTCCGTCTTCTTCGTCTTCGTCTGCTGTCCTGAGTGTCTGTGGCGTCTCTTCCTCGGCTCGAGGGAGTCCGCCCCCTGCCAAGCGCGCACACAGTCGCAAAGGCAAGGGATCAGCGACCCCTACATGCAACAGACCTACATGCAACAGACCTACATGCAACAGACCTACATGCAACAGACCTACATGCAACAGACAAGCATCTTCTATCTACAGACAACAGGCTCTGGACAGCAGCTACAGCTCGCGGTGGATGCTCGATGGCTTCTGCTGAAGTTGGCCGTCGCTAGTTAGAACTCGACTGTCCCTACTGTCTCCCTCTCGCGCAGCTTGGTCAGACAGACGCAGCCCAGCCCAACACAGCACAGCACAGCATGGCCACGGACAAGGAGAAGGAGAAGGAGAAGGAAAAGATAGATGCCGGACTCGCAAGCCTGAACCACTGTGAGTCCTCGTCGTCCGGTTCTCAATCGCTGATCAGTGACTGACCGACTCGTCCTGCAAGACCAGAGGAAGCTCCCGGCATGGAGGTACAAGCTGCGCCAGAGCACCCTGCCCCTCGTCCGGTGGGAGACGCCGTACCTGGCATGGCTGCAGGAGAGGATACGCACGCCCTCGCTCGATTCCTGGTTTGCCATCACCGCGAACCTGGGGACGCATACCTTCTACATGGTCATGCTGCCCATCCTCTTCTGGAGCGGACACACGGGCGTTGGTCGGGCGTGAGTGAGATGCCTGTCTCTTTAGCTTCTTTACTTTATCTCTACCTCCACGGGAGTGCGATGTGATGTTAATTGATGGGATATACAAACAGGGTGGTTCATCTGCTGGCTGCCGGCGTGTTCTTCAGCGGGTTCTTGAAGGACCTACTGTGTCTGCCGCGGCCGCTTTCCCCTCCGCTGCAGCGCATCACCATGTCCGGCTCGGCGGCGTTGGAGTACGGCTTCCCGTCAACTCACTCGACAAACGCTGTATCGATAGTCGTCTACGCCCTGCACGCTCTCCGCTCGCAGTCTGACCTTGCGCCGCTCACGTCAACCTTGCTGCGAACGGGACTGTACGTCTACGTTACCTCCATAGTCATAGGGAGACTGTACTGCGGCATGCACGGCTTCCTTGATGTGGTGGTCGGCAGCCTGCTCGGAGCTCTGCTTGGCTTCATCCAATGCGTCTACGGGCCAAAGTTCGATGAATACGTCTTCTCCGGCTCGATAAGGGAGGTCCTTGTCATCATTGCCGTCATTATTGTCCTAGTCCGTGTGCACCCGGAACCTGCAGACTCGTGTCCCTGTTTCGACGACAGCGTTGCTTTTGCTGGAGTCTTTGCCGGAGTAGAGCTTGGGAACTGGCACTTTGCATCAACTAAATATTCACTCTCTGTGCCTACGCCTGGCACGGTTCCGTTTGACCTACAGCGTATGGGTTGGATCAAGACCGTGCTTCGCATCGTAATTGGCGTGACGTTTGTCGTTGTATGGAGGGAGGTGATGAAACCTACATTACTCAGGGCTCTGCCGCCGCTGTTCAGGGTCATAGAGCGGTTGGGACTCAGTCTGCCACGACGGTTCTTCAAACGTGCTACGTAGGTGCTCTTCATGCCCCACATCTCTCCACTATAGTGCCTTCCTACTAACTATGATTTAGGGAGTACGGACGCATCCCTGGCCAGCTCAAGTACGACGACGTCATGCCCAGTGTCTCAGACATACCGTCCATGCTTACCTCTATCCGCCACCCGCGACGGCGAGCCATCTCCATCGGCCCGCAGTCAGAAGCAGACGCCTATGAGGCCATTGCGTACCGGCAGGAACGTCGAAGAGCCAGTGCAGCTTCCGAGAACGGCCGGCCGTCCATTTCAGCGCGTGAAAACGTCAAAAGTCCAAGCTTACGGCCTACTACACGCCCTAAGCGAACTGCCTCTAATGTGTCAGACACACAGTCTCCCGCAAGGAGTCTTCATGATTACGAGAACATGATGGGATCTGGAGCACAGGTCTACGAAGAGGGCAATGAAAAAACCAGCAATGCTCTTACTAATGGTAATGGAACAGTAACGAATGACGAGGATGATGAAAAGGATATGTTTTTGAAGATCACGCCACCTAGAGTGCGGTATGATGTAGAGGTTGTCACGAAGCTGATTGTTTACTCCGGTAAGTCCCAACTTGCTACCTCCTTAAACAGACCAAAGAAGCCATTAGTGTCATATGAACTAACTGCCCGCCAGGTATCGGACTGGTTGCTGTGGAAGGCAGCCCCATACTATTCCACCTGCTGGGTCTCGACTAGAAATAGCTGTATATACATACATACGCCCCCACCGTATTATCATAATAGAATTAACACATGTACCTTATCTTTTCTCTACCTTGATCTTTGTAGTCATGTTGTTCTTCATATTTTGTTTGCTGTTGTTGTTTTCTTTGATGTCGTCAATACAAAGATAAGCGCGATGACTAAGCACGCGTCTAAATCACGTGGATTTCCTAAAAAAGGTTGCGCAGGGTTCACCTTTTCGCATTCTCTCCGTCTCCAACTACGCGTTTATTACCCCATTAGGGAACTTGCACGGCTTCATATAACAACAGAAGCGCCTCATGATAGCCGCGGCCTCACATTTCTTCTCTTCCTCTCCCTTTTCCCGCGCGCTGTTCTTTCCTTTTGATTCTCCCGCGCCTCTCCAGCCACTTTTCTTCTTATGCCTTTGCTGCTGCTTCGTCTTCTGCGCCGGCGTACTAGTAATACTCTTAATGCGCGTGTTGGACGACCTGTCTTTTCTAGCTAGGAACCAACGCATCTGCCAGAGGATATACCATAGCATTGTCTCGTTGTTTCTTCATCTTAGCATACCCCGTATACCCGCCATACCCGGCCATCAGAGCCTCAACTTCAATACCAGTAGACCCTTTGCTTGGAGACTGCCTAGGGGGCGCATCCGTATCTTTCAGGGGAGTGGCAGGTCTACTTTTGCATCTATACCATCCATAACTTCTTCGTCTCCTTCGACTGCATCTACATCTGCATCTTCATCTGGTGATACATCCGGTGGCAGAGGTGATTCTTACCTCCATCGTAAGTGTGCGCTAGTCTCTATACTTGTTTCTACTCTGCTCTCCATCTCCATAGCAACATGAATGAAGGCTCTACCTTACCTCACCTCACTTGCCCGCTTACCTCACCCACAAAAAGACGCGTTTCTCCCTCCTTACTATCAAAACACCCAAAAGATTTTCTTCCCCTCTTCTTTCTTTCAACCACAGCACCATCACGTCCATCATCCATCACCGGCTTTACAGCTTCAACGTCCCGTTACATTGCTTTATCACGCTCAATTCTTCTCTATCATCTCCCCCTTTATCAATTCCTACTCTACCAAGTCCGCCAGATCCGTCTTCTCGACAGAGTTAGCTTCAAAGCTCAAGGTCTTGACATCTCGTCTTCTCTCCTTTCACCACTCTACAAGATTGTCAACGCCCTTCTTTACCCTTTTACCACGTTAAATGACATCTATCACCCTCACCTTCAGCCTCTTTACCGCGTGTATCACGTCTATCAGGCCATCTTCTCTCTCATTGCCCCTCTATCACGGCCTGAGACTCCTGTTTACCCCCTTTTCAAAAACCTTTCTCTACCACGCGTATCAAGACTATCAAGTCAACTCTACATCTATCAAGGCTATCACGTCCTTCAATACCTCTATCAAGGCTGTCGTAGCTTGCAAGCACGAAGTCTTCTCTCTGTTACGCGACTTACATCTTTGAGACCGCCTTCAAAAAATCCTCCTCACACCTCTACCAACCTCTTTCAAATCCATCACATCCACTCTACAATCATCACAATGGCCTCTCAAGCAGACCAGATGGACTGGGAGCCTACTGTCCCAATTAGTACTCTTCTTCCACAGCAAGTTCTAACTTTACAGCGCGAATTACTCGTTGCTCGTGCAGGTCGAAAACGCACCATGGGATTGACATATCCCACCACTTCAGTCGACCACCGCCCACCACCTCCCAGACGTGTCCTAGAGAAAGGCTCACCCAAAAGACAATGGGCTCACATCCTTTCTGGTGTCGACATTAGATTCAGAGATGCCGCTCTAAAGAATGGCACCGCTACTGGGCCAAGTCTACCCCTGGTTGTAGACTCGCCTCCTATCACGCCTAGAAAACGCGTCATCGAAGAAGTCGAAGAGCCAGAGCAGTATGAAGACCGTTTCTCTGACCAGAATGGACAGAAAGCATCACTATCAGCACCAAAGGTAAGTCGCGCCATATATCTTCGCGTCCCCTCTCTGTTTCATTACTGATACGTGTCTAGGTCGTTGATTCTCCTCAAGACATCTCAATGATAGATGTCTTTACTCCTCCCCATCAGCCTCAGCAGTCTGCTCAAGCTCTAGATGTAAGACTTTTCTTGATGTTCATTATTTGCAGGTTTACTGATATCCTCTATAGAACTTACGAGAAGTGGAAGAAGCCACGTCTTTGTTGGGGTCTATAGGCCTCAGAAGCCCAGAGGGCACAAGAGAGAAGGTAGAAAATACTTATATATCTACAATATACATTATGCTAACGCCTTTAATAGCGCCCTAACTGGTTTGAGCTACGTAACGGAAAAGGAGATGATGAGATGGAAGACTTAGTAAGTGACTAGATACCCCTTTGTTACATATCGATATATCAACAGCTAACCAACATATACAGATTCCCGGGGCATCACTTCGATTCGGAAGCTTAGGCCACGGAGCTACCGATTTCAATTCGCTTCTTTCGCAAATCCCAGGCAGCTGGCCAGCGTCCCCGCCACGACCTGTGGCCGCGCCAGTTGACCTGCCCGTCCAGCCTTCACCGGAAGTAAAGGACGCTCCGCCATCGCCAGACTCTCGAGCTCGGGACTTTATGATGGTGGGGGGCATAGAATCTACCGGCCCAGAAGAAAGTAGAGTGGTGCCTCGCCCGACTGACGTCCCCATGACATATTTACAGTCTGAGTCCCTTCTGCATCAGGTAAGCCACTCCCTACTAACGCTTAATATATGGCTTACATTTAACCCCTTTTTAGGCTGTTGGGGGCCTCCGGTCCCTTTACGAATTGCCAAAGTATTTCAAAGATTGCTGGGGCAAGTGGGCAGTACAACGCAGCGTGACGGTAGCCTCAAATGTGAAGAGAAGAGCTCTCAGTATCTGGACGTCACAGACCTCACAGACTGCCACCTTACCTGCTGTTACCAGCCACTCCCCACGCAGAACCGAGCCCAGGCGTGAGCGGAAGCTCCCGAGCTTGAGCATGGAGCAGCGACGCGAACTCAGACTCAAAGAGAAGCGCATGAAGAGAAAGAAGACAGAATCCCAAGTTGTCTACGAGCTACAGACTACTACCCCAGCAAAGCTTCACGTTCTCGAATTGAAGCCAGTGTCTGTGCCGTCCGCTGCTCCTACTTCTGCTCGGTTAGCCCAGCGAGGTGTCTCTCGCCGCCATCGATCGAAGCCTGCCAAAAGTTCGATCGAGAAAATCATGCCGCACAAGCCTGGTTCCTCCATTACACCAGGCCGCGTTACCAAACAGCGCACTGTGCGGCCGGTGAGAGACACCTCCGGAGGATTGAGAATTGTATATAAAGGCGGCGTCCGCCCAGACGCCTCATTTGAGGAGAGACGTCGGAGAGTCGAGCAGTTGAACTTGGATTTCGTTTTAAAATCCCGGCCTGCCCAAGTCATCTTACCTGAGCCACAACAACCCGAGTCACCCGTCGCGCCAGTGACTTCAGAGCTCAGCGAGACCTCCGAACCTCCGCCACCTGCCAGTGCTTCGGTGCCATCAACTTCCCCTGGACCGTGTACAACCGCCAAGCCATCAATTCCAGAGGGTGTAACACCCGTCGACCCATCTCGTAGAGATGAGTCGTATGATGGCTATACACTGAGACCAGCCGGCCCACGCACTCGGCGAGTACACTGGCACGAAGCCAGTGGTGCTCCACTTGGACAGCCGGTTGTTGAAATCCGCGTCTATGACCCCAGCGCGCCAGTTAGGCCAGCAGCAGGGGCGGAAGACAGTCAACAGCCGGCACACGCAACTATTGACGACAAGTCACCAGAGGGCCCTTTCATCAAGCCCATCAGCAGCAAATGGGACTCGCGTCTCACTGCTGATATGTCCCTTCCCGATTACCGACAGGTTGGGACAACGATCTCTGGTGACCCCCTGACCCGTAAGGATTTTGCGACATGCTACACCCCGCTAGCGTGGCTCAATGACGAGGTGATTAACGCATACCTCGCAATAATCCTTGACTACGCTCGAAGGGCATCGGGCAGTTCAGGGAGGCTTCGGGAGCCCAAATACCACGCCTTCAATTCTTTCTTCTACTCTAGTCTCAGGGACCGAGGCTACGAGTCCGTACGGCGTTGGGCTTCCCGAGCTAGGATTGGGGGTCAGGCCTTGTTGGGGGTAGAGATGGTTCTCATCCCTATCCACAACCAAGCGCACTGGACCCTCATGGTCGTCAAACCGAAGGCTCGGTCCATCGAGTACTTCGACTCCCTTAGTGGCGCTTCACGAGCTCACATCAGCCGAGTGAAGGAATGGCTCCAGGGAGAGTTGCGTGACCTCTTCGTTGAAGAGGAATGGCGGGTTCTCCCGACAGACTCTCCACAACAGGACAACGGCAGCGACTGTGGGGTGTTCCTCCTTACTACCGCTAAGATGGTGGTGTTAGGCTTGCCTCTCTCATATGGGGCGAGAGACATTCCCATGATCCGCAAGAGGATCGTTGCCGAAATCCTCAATGGAGGGTTCGAAGGAGATTTCGACCCGAAGGTTGAGTTCCCTGCCAGACCTAGGCTGTAATTGCCTGATATCTGGTTCATAGCTCTATACTGGACGGAAGAAACAATGAACAACCTGCCTGATTCCGAGTGTACGTGGCGTAGAGATGGATGAAAACATCGTCTCGGATCCAATATCCGCTGCACGACACGCCCAAACTTCCTTCGGGAACATTTAGGGTGTGACTGTTCTACATTAGCAGAGGTGGTTGCAGTCGTGCTGCTCCCCGACTTTAGGGTCCATCAGGTTCCCATTGTCGAGGGTGCACAGGCTGTTTTCGCCCGAGTTTTTATAGAGCAGACCTTCCGTTGCCAGGCATGTTCCCCATCCTCTCTTCCTCAGAAATTCTCAATCCCACTGGCGAGCTTCCGCAAAGGTCCCGAGGCGCTTCCTTATAGCGATAGTTCCGGCAGAGACGACTTCGAGGCAGGCTCTCTTCATTGAGAGCCAATAAAGCCCTCTTCTACCATTAAAATAATCATGAAGTCATGTCGATGTCGCTACCAGACGCTACATCTACAAATCTAGTTTGGAAGCTTGTACGATCAAAAAATTTACATTTAAAAAGTGGTGTTGGAGTCGTGGAGTCGCATGGGTGCGGTATGTTTTTATATTTTCGTT
The DNA here is from genome assembly GCF_000150975.2 of Nannizzia gypsea CBS 118893. Taxonomy (NCBI): domain Eukaryota; kingdom Fungi; phylum Ascomycota; class Eurotiomycetes; order Onygenales; family Arthrodermataceae; genus Nannizzia; species Nannizzia gypsea. The sequence goes on from NW_003345198.1 coordinate 629,562, forward strand.
TTTGTGTGTAATTAGCCTGGAGTTGGGGGCTTGTCTTTTGGCGTTTGGTTTGGTTTTTTTGTCTTTTTGTTGCGCGTTTGATCGCGCTGTATGAATAGATTTGGAGAGGAGGGAGCCTTTGCTGCCCTACCTAATGAATACATTTGATGAATTGGCTTTGATTTGATTTTGAGAGTGAACATATTGGATAAATCCATCAGAATGGATCTTTTGCCTTTGAGGTTTGGCAAAGCCCACTTAGAAAAATAAGTGAATTCTCCATGTTGAGTGGAAGATTCCATGGTGAACAACAAAGACCAGGAGTAAGAAGTACTATTTAGTCGATGCCCCTATCAATACTGACAAAGAAATTGACATGCAGGTATTGGGCCATTTCTGCTTCAACTTCACTCGACTATACAAGCAGGTCTATCCATTTGCATAACGAATATAACTAAAAACTGACCTGACTCCAAACTCGGAAGGGTCATAAGGCTAAAAAACAGTTAAAAAGGAGGAGGAAGAAATAACCGAATGCTTCAAACTATATCAGGAGAGAATGAATAACCCTTCAGGCAATCTCAGGGATACCTTGGGTCTTAACCCCATCAATACGGCAAACTACTCTGCACCCTTCCTCCTGGCTATCTTCACCATTGGGCTTTGGTTTTGTCTTTGGCTTTTTACCCTTGTGCTTGCCTTTGCGGCTACCTTTGGCCTTATTTTCTGGTTTGTCACCAGTTTTCCCTTTGCCGATCTGCTGCTTCTTCTTGGGTCGAGGGGCGCGCCTGATGGATTGGAGGGGAGGGAGCTCGTCCGCGGCGGCTTTCGCGCCCTCGTTATCCTCGTCCTCGTCCTGCTTGTCGTCTTCGGTTTCTAACCCAAAATCAACTCGGGCATGTTTCTTATGGGCTCCTCCAAAATCGGCAGTTTTGTTATATACCATCTCCACCCATTCGACACCCATATACACCGATGAACCGACGGTCATGTTACCCGTCCATTGACCACCATCACTCCATAGGTTGAGGATCAGCATGCTCGGGTTCTTTGGGACCCCATACGTTTTCGAAACAAGGTGATTACCGTTGAAATACCAACGGCTAATATCCTGGAACCAGTCAAGTCGATGGTCTCCCCAGTGAGTCCAGGGAACGGAAACTTCAATCTCATCACTTGCACCGGGTATTGATTCGTCAGTCTTAGGGTCCCAATCTGGTTGGTTAGCATATCGGACGAGGTTTGGTGGATCACCTGTGAGGATTTCAATGTCTGATTCGTCGTTTCTGCCGTAGTATGTGAAAACTCCTGCACATGCACCTGCCGGAGGGTTTCGTGTCCGGTAGCTAGTTGGTAGAGAATGATAAGTCTTATTGTTTTCGGTGTTTATGTTTCCACCTTTTTCCCTGGGGAAATGGACCCAGCCCGAGTTGGCATATAGGCGTAGCCGCACGCGTAGGGAAGCATGTAGGATATCAGTATCGTGAGTCTGAACTTCAGCCGTGGAGGTATACTCTTCCATCCGTTCAGTGCGAAGAATCATGTGCGTTGTCTCATCCCCGTTTTCGGTGCTATTGCGCACTATGAAGACATTATGATGTGAGTTTTTAATAGGGATCGGGAAGAGGGCTGATCCCTCTCTGTTCCAGTTCTGGATGTCCCAGTCCTCAATGAAGCGGCTGCCAGCTAAGGTGCGATGGAACTCGTTGCTATCGGCGTTGGGGTCAGGGGCTCCCCCTGCCTCGTTATTGCGGCCCTTGGAATCAAAGTCATATGCCAGGTTGTCAGGTATATACCCGGGTATGCCTCCACGCCCGGTTCCGGGGAGCCTTCGAGGGGTTATGTTGCGTCTCTGAAGTTGCTGCCGCCGGGGCTGCTCCCCTCCATCTGCAGAGAGCTCTATACTACGGTTTCGGAAATCGTAGAAGCGGTGATGTTTGAAATATCCAGGGTCTTCACCAGAAACGATGTAGCACTCACAGGGATCAGATGGGTTCTTGTTATTGAGGTCTCTTTGCTCAAACCTGTCCGTGTTACTAGTTGGTGCTGATGCTGTAGCAAGACCTAGGAGCAGCAGAGAGCAGGATAGCCCGGCCAGGGAGACAAAACGGAAGCTTCTCATGGCTGGTAGGGCATATACGGAGTATATGTCTTATGAATAAAAGGGTATTGAGATTATCTCCTGTATATTGAGATATCAAGTACCTAGTCACGTATATTTCTCATTGTCATTTTCCCACTCGTTACCATGGTTGGGAAAGAGCTAGCCAGTATAATAACATAATCATCACCGTCGTCATTGCAGCAGAAGAAACAAGACATCCTGTTAATCAGAGATCAACCGGCCTCGCACAACTAATCAAACCACTTAGACTGGCTCATGCTGAGCTGCTATCTATGTATATCCTACCCAGCTTTAGTGTTTTCCTTGTGCTCAAACATTACTCCGTACATGCGGCTCAAGTTTCTACATCACGTGAAATGACGGAATATTGTTAATCCGATTAACTCTTGGAATTTCCATTTTCGTCCTCCGCCCGCCAAAAGGCGACAAGGCGAAGTCGTTTTTGATGTCGAGATGTAAATATTTATATATCTTGCGATCTTTTTCTTCGTGTGAACAATCAAGACGGTGAGCTATGAGAGCCGTGAGGGCGTTTTCTTTCTCTTCGCTTCCCCTGACTTCTCTGCTAGATCGTGATAGGTGCAAGGTGACTGGACAGCCCTTTAAACTTCAAACGATTTGCAGAAGAGAAGCAGGGAGAAGGCTGGAGACGCCATATGTATACATATGAAAGAGAAGGCGATCGTTATATTTATTATCCTGTTATATCATTTATTTTCTACGGACCAAAGACACAGTTGCCTGTCTCTAATATGGCCTATTCTTGACTATTCGTCAACCTGCTCTCTCTTCCGTCCTCGAGAGCAGTGCCAACTCCCTGCCTGGCTGTGCCGCATTCCAACCATGGATCAGGCTGCTCTGCCCTGCCTGGACATTCTGCCTATTGGTATGAATAATCTTAACTCATCTGGTGGCTAACGATGATCCTGGCTGTCATCCAGCCTCAACACCTGTACTCCGTACAGGACTACACCGTAGGATGTTGCAGCCTACCCACCATGATACCCAAGTCATACGTTATTATATGGCATGATCATAGCGCCATAATATATGGATCGAGAACGTCGACAATGATAGCGACAGCTTGTGGAGCCAACACGATGCCATCACTGTAAAGATCGGCTCCGCGTCTCCCTCCCTGAGCCTCATCCATATTCAGCCTTATCGAGTGGCGACATTTACCTGTCCCGCCCGGCCGGATATACACCCATAGGTTGGGTATTAACTGTGCCGTAGTCTCCTGGACTGGCTCCCGGGGCAAGATAAAACATAGCATCTTGATGGATTTGTTACCACGACAAGACGTGACTGGGCCACATGACTCACACGACCAACAACCAGGCGCCAGGTCTAGAACGGCTGTCTTTTACGCAATATGGGATGGGCTTTGATTTATCCACTGACAGCTATTATCGATGATGGCCGATGATGGCCTATGATGATGATGCTGATGGCCTACCCATCCGCAGTCCGCAGTGCTTTCATATCGTCCAGTCAGATACGGAGTAAAGGCGACCGCGTGGCGTGTGCCGTAAGCAGACCCTTTCGTTTTCCACTGTGATCCGCATGTTGCTCATCATGTCGCTTCACTCATTTTCTCCTTCGTCCTCTAATTTTCATCGTCTTCGTTAGACTGACTGTAATAGAGCGCCTCGGTAACTTTATGACTCCTCAAAGACGCGCTGAAAAGCACGAATTTGTCACGCAGTCATGTGCGAGTTATGTGGTTCTCAGGAATCTATTTCCTACCCTCCTCTTTGTGCCAAAACCACAAGATTAATTACCGTCATGCCACTAGCGCATACACAGGTGTAACTCCTTGTGTGACACCCCAAAGATCCATCCGGAAGCCAAAGCACTTTGTTTGTCCAATCACTGGGAAGAGCTATCTTCGTCCAGCCAATGATACACGCGCGTCTAGGCCCCCTGGCACCTGCGGCCCACAGCTGATGTCAGGCCGCGTTTGGGCAGGACCTTGCCTTGTTTTCCCTTTCAGTTTGCTTTGCTTTGGGAGAGCCAAAGAAACAAGAAGAAGTGCTGAGAGTTTTCTTGTAGTAGTAGCAGTAAAGTGCATACTACTCCAAGTTCTCAAACACAGCAGGATACGGGTATATCCTCCGTGGTGGCGTGGAGGAGGAAGAGAATGATGGTAAATTACCACCGGTGTGCCACGGCAGCCCCGGGTGATGCAGGCGAGCGACCATCGTATTCCGTGCATGGCGTTGGATCTGACTACCCCTTTAGGCTTAGCGTAGAACACTCTGGCACAGGCCATCATCCTTGTCCAGGCTTTTCTTTCATACTTTTGGCGTTGTTCAGTCGGACTTGGCGGAATCCATCGAGCCCTGCTCATACAAAGACTGATCGATGGCCACCGCCCCCTTTCCTGCCACTGTTCCATACTCCGTACTCACCGTCAACGCCCTTACGACAATCGACATCGACTTCATCGTCACTTCATCACCGATTCGATGAATATATTCGTCTAGACGCCTGACTTGACCTTATAACCACATAAAAACCCGATTTACTCAAAATGGATATCACCTGTGCTATGGTCTAGGAGCGGAAGGTTCATTCATTCCAACGTCTATGTCGAAATCTCGACATCGTCTATGAATATCGCTATCCGCTAATCGACCATGACCACCATCACCACCGAACGAAGCCCAGTGCTCCTGAGAGCCACGAGCATGACGGGGGGTAGCCCCCGGTTATCCTTGAAGCGTGAAATATCTCCTCCATCGCCCTCTGATCCGCAGCTCCTTCATATCCATGAGCGTTTAAACCAACTTGATGCAAAAGTATTCGACCTTCGATCATCTGCTCTGACCAAGGAGTCTTATGTCGACCGCCGTAATAAGGAAGATGAGTTCCTGAGACGGGAATTTGATCATCAGCGAGCCATCACGGCTTCTATTGAAGCCGTTGTTGGCAAGACCCGATCCGACGTCTCCCATCTCAAGACATTAAAGACCGACCTCTCCTGCCTTGGAGCGGAAATTTTCCAGCTCAGAACCAGCGTGAACCATATCTCATCCAAGGATGGGTTTCTACATTCAGACATCACGCAGATTCGATCTCATCTCGACCAGCTGCAACAAGATGTGCAGCGTATGCACTCCGATGTGTGCTCCGCCAGGATCGATGTTAGTGGTGTTCAAGCTTCTGTCAGCCAGCTTAAGATCGACCTCATGACGATGCAAAGAGACACAAGACAACAGTTCAAGCATATGGATAGCGTCAGGTTCAACTCGCTCGCAATCACCGCTCACGCCCCCATTACGCCTGTCCCCGTTATCGGTGACGATGGCTCGATGAAGTTTCCCAGCTACTTCCCTCGAAACGTTTGGAACTTTTGGTGCTTGAAGAAAATGAATAGGGGTGAGTGGATATTTGACTCGTTTGATACGTATCTTTCCACAACTTGCAAGTAAATTAACATTTCTTTCCTCTCTTCTCCCAGCTCATCGTCTTGTTGAACTCGCTGAGTTCTATCAACTTGAAGGGTATCAGTACTGGAGTCGGATGGCGAATCCTCATGAATCAACCTTCGCAACAGATGGGTATATGAGTGATGATAGTGACTCCAGCGAGCTACCATCTGATATCACTCGATCCGAAGCTGCTCGTCTCTATCCAGAGGCATGCCATCAAGCTCTCGCTGCCACCTTGGGTCTCGTCTACTATAAGATCCGCAACGAAATGGGTGAAGGTCGTCATTCTCATCTCATGCCTGCTCACGCCGCTCCCAAACGCACCCAGGAGGAAATTGTATCTCCACAGTCCTCTCCCAGACGCCGAAAGGTGGCTCGTCGTTCGCAAGACATAGCATCACCAACCTCAGGAAGTGCTCTCCCTCACAAGATCATCACCAGCTACATGACCGCTCCAGCTGGTGATGCCAAGTCTATTGTCTCTGAGGGACTTGACAAACTTGTCTGGAACGTCGAACAAACCCAGATCTCGGAGGAGACGATGTCTAAGTTCTCAGACTTCGTCAGGGATGAGCCTAACGCTCTCTTGCTCCTCCAGGCCCTCGAACGCGGCCGTCTCAAGCTGCAGCCTAGCCACATGGAAAGAGCCCGTGCCTCGCCCACCGAGTCGTCCTCCAAGCGAAGCTTCCAGTCTGCAAAGCGTGGTATACGCGAGTCTAGCTTGGGTGAAGCAAAGAGCGATGATTTCCACAGCGAGATGAACACCGTGCCAACGTTGGCCATGCGTGCACCTTCTCCCTCCCGATCTGAAGCTGAGCAAGAAGACGAAGAGGATGCTCCTCCCTCATCATCTCCCCCAGAAGCAAAGGAATAGGTCGTGACGACCATTCTCACCGTTGCTAATCGTCGATGGTGGTCGCTTTTGATATCTTCCAAGGTTGTCCTTGGTCTCTTTTTTGGCTTGACGTCTTTCTTACTATTTTTGGACGAAAGAGGGGGTAGTCACGTTACTCTCACGTGGTTCTTCGCCTCACTCTATCGACTTCAACTTTTCAACTTCACATTCACCTTATAACACACATACCTATACCAACAACCTCTTGTAACGACATTATGACTTGACCGTCGACAGTCAATGCATTTTCCGGCGTTGTCATTTACATTTTTTACCTGGCCAGGATCGGATCGGCTAGGTGTTTGGGCTTCTGGCTTCTTTCTACGGGGGCGGCTCTACTGCATTCAAACGCTTGCATAACGCGAACTTTGGGCCTGGGAATGGGATTGGTATACAGAACTGCATTTACGGATGGCACATGGATGGGTTAGGCGTCCTTGCTTTCAATTAACGGAGATACCCTTTCGAATATCTATATAATGATATTTCGCACGCTGCCTATTCATGCCATGCCATAACCACGACCAACGCTCAATAACATCCCACTCCTTGGTCCCTCGATCCCGATAAGTCAACAACATTTTATATTCAGACCCTTCTATGACCCGATCAACAAGCTCGTACAAACGAACATGCGTTAACTTGGACCTCACCAGTCCTTCAAGCTACAGACATACTCTACACATCAGTGTTACACATTGGTGTCAACCCCCTGTTATCTCACTATACCCTACCGTCATATACCCTCACAATATCTTCCTATCTACTTCCTTTTTTTTTGGCGTCATATGGATTGGCGAACGGAATGTTTGTAAATAGCTATCATTATCATGATAGTAGTAGGTTTATACTAGTTATTACTTCAATATCGCCCGGTCCTTTTCCACCCTCGTAACATGTTTTCTGTACATTTCCCTCATGAGTAAATATCTTGAGTAATAAATTCGCCCCATAATCTGCACTTCTTGAAACACTGATGGTTTCTCTTGCTGTAATCGTCGAAAATTAAGATTAATTATGCTTTTGAATGTTGATATAATACAATAACATGACCTTATCGCTAGGACGCATTCAAATCAAAATCAACTTCTATCATCTATAAGGGAAGGACAGCCAGGGCCTTTTCTGGGTAGGGACACCACGTGACGGTTATTTCCCACAGCCGGGTACAACAACCAACCTCTCTAGAACAGTTCCACGACTTGTAGAGGCTCTTGGGCAGCTGGCCTCGGGGTGAGTCTCCTGCTCTTCAGGAACTTATAGTCTGGCATAGCTTCCCTAACCAACCGCTCAATTCTCTTGCCTGCGCGGTATCCAAACTCTAGGCACCATTTCTTCGCCTCCGACTCAATATCAATAGACCCCGCAATTTTGCCTTGAACTATACCCCCAGAAGAAAGAAGAGTCGACAGATATCTTTTTGTGAACGGGTCCATCTGCTTTTTCTGCTTCATGCTAGCTGGTGTCCAGGAGAAGCTAAGCTGCGAGACGTCCATACCCATGATCTCAGCGAATCTGACAACCACGTCAGGATCAGTCATTATGTCGTCTGCATCAAGAACGATGGGCCATGTAGTGCGCCCATCTATGTAAGATTCGGTTGCCGTCAAGTTCCGTGAATACCAGTCATACAGTGCCCGAGTCCAGCGCAGTGTCATGCAATGTTCTCCTAGGGAATCTGCCTCTTCGTCATTGGCCGGTGTCTCTAGCTCACACAGGGCACGGTATAGTGAAGGGAAAGCAAGAGCAGGGTGCCTGATGAGGAATGCTGGTGACCACGTTTTGAGAAACTCGTCTGGCATCACCGTCTGGTTAAGAAGTGATCTTTTCGGTTCCAGACCGTATGACTCGGGGATTTGCATTGTCCAGGGGATGTCTTGTGGTGTGTTGTTGGTGCCGAAGACCAGCTCGCTAAGTGCTGTTGGTTCGACCAGGAAATGAACGTGCTCCTTTATGACAACTGAACGGCGTTCTGATGATGCTACCTCCAGGTATTCTTGAAATTCGTCAAAGCAGTCCTGGTAGCTCTGCTGCACCTGCTGGATCTCATCTTGTGTCCAGTCTGCTATACCCTTTGAACGAAGGCCCAGGTCTGTCATCAACTTTATTGTCGGTAGGAAAATGTAGCCGCCGCGATCATCTCCAGAGACAAAATCAGGCTGATTTTCCAGCCCTAGCATTCGAACCAGGAGGTTGGACCCGGTACGTGGGTAGGTGATTAAGTAGAAACGACGTGGATTATGTGACTTCATGGCTAGGAGGTATGACTTTTCTCCGTTTGGGGGACTTGGGTGCAATCTTCTAGAAATTTGAGAACAGCTCTTTTTATATGTCTATAGTAGGGTGACCTTTTCCCAACTTCCAAAAATCTTGTATTCTACATCTGTGCTAATTAACCTGAAATACTCCGTACCTAAGCTGGATCCGGGAAGGACAGCGTACGGAGTATTGCGCTCTGGAATCAACGGCACCCGCGGACATCGCCCCCAATACCATTTTAACGCCAAATTCCCCCAACTGTGCATCCTTGTGTCACTTATTTTAGGGAGCGCTGCGTACGATGGAGTACTTACCCACAAGCTGTGGCCGCTGATCGGATCTCATCTTTCCACCTTTCGGGAGAATCAGCCAATTCCCTCCCGCAACACTGTCAGGCGCGAAGTAGCCTGTGCCAGAATCAAGGGTTTGACCTTGCGAAAAGAATTATAATTCGCCAACTCGACGTGTGCATCCACTCAGGTCTACAATCATGACGGCCCGTTTTACAATCTATATACAATAGGCTTGGTTCTAGCATGCCCTATTTATTTGTTTTCGAGGTGGTCCCCGTAGTTCCAGCCACGAATGCCCATTATGGCCAATGATACTGGCTGGGCCTTAGTTGTATCCACTACATAGATCTGCTCAGGGACAAGCAGATTTACTGTAAGATGACGAGTCAGTACAGCTGACCACACGTGAAAATATATAGTAAAACGGGTTCCCTTTCGCTTTGGGGTGATCGCAGGTGCAACAACAAACCAACCAGAATATCAATCCCCCTTTCGAAAGACTACCAGGTTTAGCGCCTAGTCGATATGGCCAAAGACCGCTCCCCTGGCAGGTTCTACCTCCTTACATGCCCTCGGACGGGCTCCAATCTTCTTATGAAAATCCTGGCACTTGAAGGACAAAGCAACGTTGCCTATCGTGAAGATGGAGGCTACTTTTTCTCTCCGCTCCATCTATTAAGATACGATCTAAACTGCGTGGGCACACATGTTGAAGAATTGACACCCGAGCAGAAAGAGAAGCAGATAGCCTGTATAAAGAACTGTTATAACACTCTTGTTCAGCATGTTGAGGAGGCTGAATCAGACGGAAAGCTTGTGGTTGTGAAAGAGCACACGCATTACCTAACGGATCCAGTAGCCGAGACTGAGTTCCTCCATGGCCAGGGGTGCGTTGCTAACGAACTGCCTTGGGTGATGCGTGGGATAGATGATTTGGTGCAAAGTACCAATGGTCGGTCAACTAAAAATAAGACCCTTTTCTCCGATGATTTTCTAAAAACATGGCGACCTATATTTTTAATCAGACACCCTGCACTGGCTTTCCCATCATGGTACCGTGCCGCGGTCAGGGCGGATGGCGAGGAGCATGCCAGGTCAGCTCAGGGGAAACGGGCATGTAGGAAAGTCATGACTCTGCACTGGACACGAAGATTATATGACTTTTACGCACAGGAGTCCAATAAGACTGATGATGTCAATGGTGCTCTTGGGGAAGGGAAGGATACAGGTGCATGGCCCCTGGTTCTCGATGCAGATGACATCATGACACAGCCGGCAGTTATCGTCAAGTTTTGCAACATTGTCGGTCTGGATAGCGACAAGCTGAAGTTCAACTGGGAGAAAGACGAGCAGCAAAGGCGGCCCGGTATCATGGCATTCAGATCAACCATTGATAGCTCCACCAAGATCGATCCTACAAAGGCAGCAGGCGATGTTGACATTGAACAGGAGGCAGGGAAATGGCGAGAGGAGTTTGGAGACGAGATTGGGCGTCTAGTGGAGGAGTGCGTGCGAGCGGCGATGTCGGACTATACCTACCTAAAATCTAAAAGGCTTGTAGCGTAGTAGGGCACATTGTATGACCATCACTCCCTATATCTTCATCCTCCTGCGGTGTGTTCAATTTCAAAATATCAGTTTCATCTTCCAAGATTGCCCAAATTTGAGAACACTCCATATGTAACAAGGTAACTAATCATGTTTGCGCTGTTTGCATGCAGCTGGACCTCGGAACTTCTTTTGGCGCCCAACACAACAGCCGACAGGCGGACAAGGAGCCGCTGGGCAGCCGGCTTGCTATATAAAAAGATGGTATAGACGGCTGACGGCAGACTTACGGTCTATCAAGCTGTTTTTCTGTCGCTACTACGAGATAACTATAGCACGGCTTCTCCCTCCGTCTTACGTACAACCAGAGCACCATGTCAGGTGCTGCTAAGAAGCGGTTACAAGCTCTCAGCCAACAGCTGGTTGAAGGTATCCCAGATGCCGGCGAGTTTGAGAATATTCCCAGGATCCGAGAAGTTGCTCAGGACTCCCTTGGGCCGTGAGACATCTCCGTGGCTGTTAAATTGTTATCTGCGATGCTGACGAATTGCGTTTACAGGAGAATCAAGGACAAGGTCGTGATTATAACCGGTTGGTTGTTGACTGATACTACATCTACTGACTGAGGTGTTGCTAACATATCTTGCTTGAAGGGACCAATTCACCCATCGGAATCGGACGAGCCACGGCCCATCAGTACGCCCGTCATGGCGCCAAAGCTATCTATATCTGTGACTTTGCGGATTCTCATCTCGACGTACACAAGCGAGAGATAGAATCCTTGTACCCAGGCGTCGACGTCCATACTAGGCAGTTCGATGCTGGAGATGAAGAAGAAGTAAAGAAGGTTGTTGACGATGTGATAGAGACTTATGGTCGGTTAGACATCATGTTCGCTAATGCGGGGATCGTTGGAGCCCCGAGACTATTTACCGAAGTTTCTGGAGAGGAATTCATGCAAACGATGGATACGAACGCCAAGGGGTAAGTCTTTATTTCCCCATGTTTCAAGCTACCTGTTCAGCTGTTAACTGGCGACCACAGCCCCTTCCTGGCTACTAAGTATGCCTCCATAGCCATGAGGAAGACATCTCCTTCCAAACCATACCCAGCCGGAAGCATAATTCTCACTGCCTCTGTTGCAGGTATGCGTTCCAACGCGGGTTCGACAGATTACTCGGCTAGCAAAGCTGCCGTCATTTCGTTGGCTCAGACATGTTCATTCCAACTGAGTGGTACTGGGATTCGAGTCAATGCCATCTGCCCTGGTGTGGTAGAGACTGGTATGACAAAAGCAATGTACGACCATGCCCGTAGCAGAGGGACGGAAAAGAAAATTGGACAGCTGAATCCACTGATGAGAGGTGCTGTATCTGACGAGATAGCTCGTGTTGCCTTATTCCTGGGCAGTGACGAAAGTAGCTACGTCAATGGCCAGGCATGGGCGGTCTGTGGAGGTTTGAGTGCCGGACATCCATTTGTGCCTGGAAAACTGGCATAGTGGAACTGTTGACATATTAGGTATGATTTTTCACAAGGTATGTATATAAGGATATAAATTGACATGACATAATTCGATATTAATGGCCATGGCATCTCCCAGATATATATATCATTAAATGCAATGCCGACGGCTATTCAAAATATGACGCAACATTTGCTTCCAAGTCTTTCCTTAGTACTTCCATTACCTTTAAAGCATTTAGCTCTGCAAGCCTTTTTGCTTCTTCGCTTTCCTCTTCGTCTATTTCCCCTTCTTCGCCAGAACCATTTGGATTAATATCGTCTTTATACTGAGCTACGTATTGCTCTTCCAGCAGATACTTCTCGCCTGATATCTGATCTGGAGAAAGCTCAAGCACATAAAAGGTGGGGAACTCAAGAACAGTTCTGTCACGAAGAACTGCTCCCAAGGAGGCTGATTGGTCTGTTACTGGTATCAGAACCGGGACTTTGGCGCATGTCTGCGGCCTGTGCAGGTAAACGTGTAGCATTTTAGTATCACCATCATTGCTGGTGAGAGGGCTATCTTCGGGCAATGGTGGAGCTGTGGGTGTTAGAGATTCTGGTGGCGGCATTGAGGGGGCCTCGCTTTCGTTTGTGGACGGGAATGCAGGACTGGGGCTCAGCGTTTTAGATGAAGATACATCATCTGGAGCGGGATCCCCGTCCGCTTCCATGCTGACTGAACCTTCAACAGTGCAAGAGGTGACTGTGCTTTCTTCCACTGGGTCTATGGCCCTGCCCCTGCTAAAATTTTCGATGGATACTTTCCTCCTTTTTGCTGGAGGCTCTGTGATCTTCTCACCGTTGACGCGGCTGGCAAACCCTAGTTCCTTGACCAGGGGAACGCGGTTGAGCGCCGTTCCAACGCTGGTAGTATCCAAGCACTTGGTTATGGTCTTCTGGCCGTCAGGAAAAATCCACTCAACTGCCCAGCTCAAGCATTTTTGTCTAGGAACATAGATCAGCATGCATTCAACAGCCATGCGTTACAGTAAAGTGCAACGGGAGAAACTTACTTTTTATGCCAATGAGATGAATTCAACCTATTCCGTGTCATTCCCTTTGGAGCTTTGACAATGCAAACGCCACTTTTCTCCATGCCTCGCTGCAAGGGCACCTCGCCGCGCACCTTGTCACTCCGTTGCTTCGTTTTGCCTCCATCAGGATTGGTGTCGGGAACTAGATCAATTCCTCGTGCTTCGGCATCAATCTCGGCACGCTCAAGCGACCTTTCTATACCTGTGAGGAAGTTGAAGTCCTTATCAAATGCAGCTGGCGTGGCCAATTCGCTTCTCTTGAGGTATTCAGCTGGATCTCGAACGCCAGAACATTGCGACCACAGCTTATGGCGTCTGGAGCAGGCGAGCGAACACGTGCGGCTGGCGCACCGAGGACACTTGTATTTTTGCCTCTTTTCATGACTATCCCAGGATTCACACCATCCTATTAGCTTCATCCCGGATCCTCTGCCATTCCTCCTTGTCACCGACAGTTTGACCGCCCTTATGCCGGTTGCGTTGGGAATAAACGTACCAGATTCCGCACAGCTGCGTGAGTGGCAGCTCGGCTGGCTGAACCTCCTTGTCCGCCATTGTCTCGCTACTCCAATTCTCAGCTTGTCAGTTTCAGCCGCTTGAGCTGTTATCCGTCTCGTTTTCGTTCGTTCGCCTTCTTGTTCTTCTTCTTCCTGTTCTTCCTCGAAGCTCAAAAAAAATCGATGAGCTCATAATCACGTGGGTGGATCTTATCGATAAAAGATTAGTAATCAAGCGTTATTCGAGGAGGCAAAAACATTAATAAACAAAAAGTTTAACTGAAATAAAAGAATTTGATATATAAAAATAACCGAAGATGAAGATGCAAAAAAGGTGAGCTGTGTCTTCTGGGGCTCTTTCGATGGCAAATGCTGGGTTTCGTACTCCGTAGATCTTCTGGTTTCAGATAGAAGAACTGGGAAGCGGAGCCAGCAAGCTCTTCTGTCCGGAGTACCGATTTTCTTCATCTCAGTCAAACGTCAGGTGTAAATGAAAGAAAAAGGGGCCACCCGTGTGGAAGTTGGGGGATCCCATGTAGGGATTGGGACCCTCAGAAGCTCGAGTTCTGCAGTAGAATTGGCCTCCTTTCGCTGAATCTCTTTCCTGTCGTTTGCCTCTCCCTGTTCCACATGTGTGCTGAGCCCTATATAACAGGAGTAAATAATCACCAGAGAGAGGCAAGCCAGCCGCCGCTACACACCCCTGGAAAAAGGAAGAGCAGTGGCAGATGGCAGAGTGCCAGGAGGAAAAAGCCTCGGGGCACCTTGTTTGTTTTTTCGCCTTCTCTGTCTTCTCTTTTCTGGCTGCTTGTTTCTCTTCTCTTTTTCTGGCTTTTTGTTTTACCCGTCCACGTCCCACGCTGTGGCATATTTTAGGGGTGGAGAAAAGGGGATCGTCGGGGCGTTAATTATCTGAGCAATGTGAGCAGTTATAAAGTCGGACGGACGGTTGATATGTTATAAAACCGTCTGGCCAGTTACTACGCTCGGGACGGGACCCCAGGGCATGGCACAAATTGGCCTTAATTGTTGCATCATTTATCCGATGTGGCCCCTGTCTGTCCTCCTCTGGCAACCCGTATATATAATTGAACACTCGAAATGAGAAGCAGCGAGACAAGCAGAGGTGAAGGAAATGCTGCCGTGATAGGTTTTCGCCTCCTGCAGTAGTCTATCGTTCCCCTTGTCCTAATGTTGGTTACCCCCTGTTCTCCGCGTTGCTGCTCCTCTCTCCCAGCGTTGCCTGTCTCCTGTCAAGCTCGCCCTTGACCAGGAAGGGAGTAAATCCCGGCAACGTTGAGCCCATGTTCCTGACTAGCCTCGGCCCCCGATTGGCGAGCACTGGTGCAGCTGCAGTAGCGTAGAAGTCCGTGGGGCAAGGACTCGAGTTCGCCAGCGGCCGAGCGAGCCTATCCCTGTCCCTTCTCATATTATTGCTTTTGTGGTCTGAATCCTCGTCGTCTCTCGCTCGCTCTCGTTCTGTTAGCTTGCTCGTTTGCTTGAACAAGACGAGCTCATCTAGGCCAGAGTTTGGGCCTAAAAGTCCGTGGTGAAACCTTCGGGCCAATCCGTGTCGCTGGAAATTCGAAGGAGGACTGGCATCCGTTCCCTTTAATGGCAGGCGTAAACTTCACCCTGTGGCCGCCGTCAACGAACGAAGCCAGGGAGCATTCGGGTTAGCCTGGCTGCATAGTAGTCTGCTGCCGTCAAGGTCCTGATCCTCTTATCCACCCTGGTCGTCCCTTGGCCTGCCCCTGACCCTTGTTTGTGTATCTTTTCTCCTCGATTTCCAGCTCTCTTTTCCTGCTTCTTCATCCATCCTGAGTCGGCATCCCTTCTCTATCTCTCTCCCTCTGTTATCTTGTTCGTTTTTCTGATAGCCGGTGCTGAAGGCTTGCTTTCTTTCGTGACTTCAATGCAGCCTGGGGCTCGCTGTGTCCATCGTTGACGGCCTATACTTCGTCCTGCATGTATATTTCCTCACCCGCATAACATATCAAGAGAACCCCCTGGAGCTTGTCCCTTTCACGAAAAGGACGAGAGTCGACTACCCCAGCTTTCCTGCGCAGGGCTTTCGTGCATATAAGCCGTTTGATCTCCTCGTAGGAAAGTGAAAAGAGAAAAAAAGGGGAGGGGAGAGAGCGTTGCGTTGTCTGAAACGGCTGTCTCTGTATCACAAAAAAGTCTGGCCCGACTCGGAACTGTGTGTATGACCTGTCCGATCCTTGATGTTCACATTTCCAACAGAGTTGCTGTGTAATGCTGCCCACACTGGGGTTCCTGGAATGCTGTGGGAGGTGATCAAGTTGCTAACATCTCGCTATCGCGGTCGTCACAGGGAGTCCGTCGTTCGCTGTCGTCCTTTTTTATTTTATATCTTTCACACCTGCTGTCGAGATAGCACAGTCAGCAGCAGCACCGACAACGTCAACGTCAACGACGACAATATATAGGTAATACACGTCATAATCACACCGGGAAAGCTAGCCATGGCTCCCTCGTTGCGAGAGCGAGCCTCGTTTGTGCGGCCAACGACCAAAGAGCGACCGGTCACCCGCGAGCAGGCAGAGTCCCTTACGATCCCTAGCCGGACGTCCTCGCTGCACTCACGGATAACACAGCCAATTCCCTCGACATTGAACGTAAAGCCGGTGCAGAAGACGCCCAAGACGCTCACTCATGCGTACATGGTCTGCGGTGTTGGCCGCGAGCCCTCGCAGTGGGTGAAGGCCCCGCCGCCGTCGCAGGGCAAGATAGGCCATATGAAGGGCGCCGTTGGGCAGTTCTGGCTGCCAGAGATCTTGGGCAGCAGCCCGAGACTCGAGCAGGATAACGAGATAGCAAAGTCACTACATGCCGCTATGCGAGTACGTTGCGTTTCAACCGTTCTTTTCTTTCTTTCTTTTTTTTTGTTGCTGTGATGCGTAGAGTACGCTGGCTAACCGGTATATACAGGCTTGTTTCCCCCATGATGTCGAAATATGCACCGGCAAGAACCAGCCTCACTGTGTTCACCACTCGTTTGTCCTCCAGCAGGACTCTTCACACACGCTCTACGGCATTGCCCTGAAGGTCTGGTCTCGGGCAGATGAGAAGCGTGCAGAGACTATCAGGGAGCTGCGTAAGAAGACAGAATCCAACTTCTATGACAACGCAGACGAGATATACTGGATCCCATACTGCCTCAGTTTCCTATCCAGATACCCCCTTTACAACCTCCTTGGTGACTACCTCCGTGGAATGTGGATCCATTGGAACAAGGCCACCAACTTGTTCCATGCAGAGGAAGTGTCCAGAATCCTCAGCTTCCCAGCACCTCGTCTTAACGACTTAGTGCGTATTGACATGAAGGACTATGCCCTGTGCTATCAGTTTCCTTCGTCTCCCACCGGCTACCAAAACTTTGCCATGTGGCCGTTGTTCTGCTGCCTTTCCATTCCAAACATTGTGGGTGTCATCGAAGCGGCCGTTTCCCCTACTCGCAGGATCATCTTCGTCAGCCATTACCCTGCCATCTTGACTGTTGCCACTGAGACTATCCGTTACTGCGTCCGCGTGTACGAGTGGAGTGGCCTGTATAACCCTGTTGTGCATGCCAGGCACGTCAAGGAGCTCGTTGAAGAGCCTGGCCCGTACATCCTTGGTGTAACCACTGAATGCCGAGACCTGTTCACTGCACCCACTGATGCATTGGTGATTGACCTGGATCGCAACTTTGTATTAACCTCAAGCCCTCCAAATATCCTCACTCAGGGCCAGAGAAATAAGATGATCACTCGCCTGACCCAGGCTTTGAATGGAGAGGTGACTCCAAGCGGACCACCTGCCCATCTTCGATCTGCTTATGGTGGTGGAAAGCTGGTCCCAGCTGGTCAGATCATCGTCATGAGGGGAGAGGTTGAAAGTGTCCAGGACCCCCAGTGGTGGAACCAGGACGCTGTCATGGCCGTCATGGACCATGTTTGCGAAAAATTGGTACGTGCTATAATCCGTCCTGCCTAAGACGAAGTTTACCAGGACTAACATCATAAATAGGGCCGCAATACTGGTTTGAAGGCTGTGTTTGGAGGATCGGTCAAGAAGCCATTGATGACCAAGGTGTCCATGAGACATCTGAATGAGATCGTCCGTGAACGTAACCAGTACTCTAGAGATGCCCTTGAAGCCTGGCAAGACTTCATCAACCTTAAGGGCAGAATGGACACTGAGTTGACCAAGGTTACCAAACGCAACAACTTCCTCGTCGAGGAGCTCGAGACCTGGAAGCAGCAATTCCTCAAGTTCCAGAAGTTTGCTGAACAACTCACTAAGGAGACCTCTGAGCTCAAAGTCAAGATCGAAACTCATAAGCGCGAGAGCCGTCGCCTTACTAGTCTTATCGACCAACAGAAGGATGATATCATTCGTCTTACTCTGCGTCTATCTGGCACTGAGAAGCAGCGTGATGATGCCCTGGAGGCTCTGGTACTCCAGCAGGAGATTGCTGAGGAATTGGAACGTGAAAGAAAGCGTAACGAAAAGGAGATTGCTTCTCTGCAACATACCAACTCAAATCTTCTGCGTCAACGAGACGACGCCCAACGTGTCGTTATTCACCTTCGCAGCCTCATCAACGGGCAGGCCCACCACATCGAGCACATTGTTCGCTCCATCGATAACTCCCCTGAGCTATCTCAGTACATTGAGGACGGCCACGATTTGTCAGGCGAGGATACCGCCAGGGATGATGATGAACCATCCAAACCCCAAGACTCCGCCGGTAGAGCCAGCTCGAGCCGGAAATCCAGCTCTCGTCTCAGTAACCGGTCCGCTACTCCGGCACAATCAGATGACGCCCCTACTGCAGACAACCGCATGTTGAACGTCAACAAGAGAAGACGCTCCATAAGACTAAGCATGTCTGACGTAGCTGATAGACATCTCCGTGACAAGACCGATGCAATTGCAGATATCATCCGCACCATCAGCGATCAGTGTGCCGCCGCCGTTGAAGGTCTCCAGCTCGCCCAGGCAGACTTCGATTGCTCTGAGCTTTCCAAGCACTCCTCGGGCCAGGGAGTCATGGATTCCGACCGAACCAACGGAAGTGAGGCAGACGACAACGAGAGATCCAATCTCAGCCCCGATGGCCGTCAGTCTACTATTCCCCCTACCCCCGACCTTGTCCCTAACCGGTCAAGCACGTCCATGTCCATGGCTAGCAGCTCAACTTTCCAAGAGCGATCAAGCCAACAGTATGGACCGAACGAAATTCCCACAAAAATAGTAGAACATGATGATGAGCATGCTCATGAGACAACGCAGGAAGAAGAAAACGTCAGCACAATGGGCAAGTCGCCCAACGGCCATAATTACATCAGGCCTGGGACGTCAACTCTAATCGCATAGGCGTAACTGCCTACCTGCTCCCTTTTCTTTATACCTCCGTTTTCCTCACCTTTTCTCGTTTATACCTTTACTGCCCCTTTTTTATTATACCTTGTGTTTTCTCCTTTCCATATCCGTGGTGCTGAATTGATATCTGGCTCTTTAACTCTTATTCCCAGTTTCCTTCTTTTCTACTTATTTTTACTCTTTATTTTTTTTATTTGCTATTATTTGCCTGGCCTGTTGCTGCGTTATATATATCACGCCTTATCTATACCTGAGATTGCACCTACTTTCATATGTGTCTGCGCGGCCTTGATTTCCCCCCTTCTATTTTTCTCTCTCTTTTGTTCTTTTCAAACATCTCGAGTGGACTTCTCGTATTTCCTTTCTCATTTAGTATATGTATACAACCTTGTACACCTTTACCATGTACCTTGTTCTTACCCCTAGTGCAGCAAAATAATAGCAAAGCTACTTACCTGTAGCTTTCTGACGTTTGCAAAATAGACATCAAGCAAATAACTTTACATCCTGCCTTTTGCAAGGTCATCATTACCTGCTTTTCGAGAGTGGTCAGAACAATTCGGTATCAGCAAGTTTGAGATCATCTTAGTCTTCACATGTCAAGCGGAGTAGTTCGACAAGGGGTCTAACAGAGAAGCCAGAATCTCAGCTAATCTCTCATGAAGATGATCCTCGTTCTCGAGGCTCCTTTCTGAGCGTCGTACAATTTCTGGACTTAGTGAGATACTAAGGCTTGGGATTTGCGCCGAATAGCCACAATCCCATCTCCAAATCGAAGTTGTCATTGGTATATCCACCCTAAGCCGCCAACGAGCAATATCACTTGTTCCATGCACATATTATCACTCGGTTTGCTTTCCTAGCTGTATAAGCTTGATGTTGAAGTGGTCTCATATATACCGAGTGTGCGTCTCTTAATCACGTATATCAGTAACGATGAGCTCTAGCAAAATCCCTTTTGACTACCGACTTACCACCAGTATCCCGTAACATAAGTATCTCTATGTACGGAGTACGAGAAGCGTGTATTTGCAAAAGATCTCCTTCTGCACCTTTGCCCCTGACAGTCCTCGGGGAACTTGGATGTCATGTATCATCTATACACCATATTATATAGATCATATAGAGATGGATGATGAGTCATTGTAATATATGTATCACCTCGTATATGCGTAACTTCTTCAGGTCCGAAAATCGAACAAACGACGAAGAAACGGCATGAAAGACGTCGAGAAGCCTCTGGAGGACAGGACAGGATGGGATCTCCCATTATACCCATCACGACGATATCCCCAGAATGCATCAGGGGTCGCTAGCCAGGAACGAAAAAACGAAACTAATAATGCTAAAGGTGCCGAAAAAAAAAGATGGTCCCTCCTTTTGGCTGTGATGTCAAGGACGCTCATTCCAATAGTTTATTCGCGACTTAGCGACGGCGTTGATGTCAGTTTAAACTTGACTCCACTTTATCAGCCTCACAGGTGAACAGAGCCGAAATAATCTATACCAGTTACCTTCACAATTGCCGATGTCAGCTCTTGAGGCGGTTGTGATGTACGGCTGAAAGGCCGACATAGCTATGTTGATGCTGATGCGGAATAGCTCCATTAAACAGTCTTATTACCATGGATGCTATGTCATGGGGTGACTATGTGTTTAGCTGCTTTACTTGGGACTGGGGGCTCCCTTTTACGCCCTGGTTCGTCCATCGTTGAAAGGGAGATTGATGCCAATAGCAGGGGACTTTACTCCAAACAACGTGGGAGGACAGCTCGATTGGTTACTATTAGATGATGGTGCGTACAACATGCCCTAGTATGACTATCTGCGACTGATGATATTTTTCTCTAGCTTTTTCTTGAAGGTGAATTAAGAGGCACCAATAATGCTGATCGGGATTCTCAAAGCTGTTCAGATAAAGGTCTAAATCAAACGCGGGGCAATCCGTTATTGTTCGTTATTGTTTAAGGAACCATTTCACTAGGCTTGCTAGATGGTATACACCCCGGGTATGAATTCAAAGATGGGTGAGTGGGACCTGCTTGTCGAGTACCTCTTGATTCCCTCGCTAGTGGCTGTGGTTCGGCTGTTTACTTTCACCTGAAGTTCTTGTCTAATCTGGCGCAAACATAGCTCGAAAGCTTTGTGCGGTCGGTGGAGGTATTATCCATAAAGCCCTTATCAGTTGTGCTATAATATCCGGGACACCCTGTCAATAATAAGAAAGTGATCTGGGGAAGCACAGGCTGTTCTCCATAACTATATAGTATATACGGAGTACGGAGTACATGCGATGGAATGACATTGCTGTCAACGCCGCGACAAGTGGCATAGAATTCGCCTTTGGATGAAGAAGCCTAGCGACGATCTACGTTACTAACTGGCGGATATGCGAATCATGGTCTGGCTCCATGTCCGCAATCAATAGTCAAAGATTCGCTGGGCTGACAAAAAGGCAGCAAGAAACTAAGGGTGCTTATTCATCTATTATCCTTAGTCAAGTCACACGGGCTATGAGGTAACAGAAATAAAAAAAGGGTGAGGCCCCTCCTGACGGCGAATTTTATGCTAGAGATCAAGGTCGCCACTCTCAGGGGATCAACTCAATAGACGCTCTAGGCAACGCCAACGGGGATGGTGAATGGGTATCGGGCAACATGAGAAAAAAAGGATGAACATCGCGGCATACAAGAGTACTGTTGTACAATCTGCCGCTGGCAACGAAGTACCAAACGCTACCTCTAATCTACAGATTCAGGAGGCGAAAATAGCTAAGAGGTTTCTGTGCCTCAGGTGGTTTCCCTTAAACAGGGGGTTCCTGGAGGTTTCGGAATAAGTCACCCATTTATGATGTGATAATCCGTGCTTTCCGTCTGCCCGTTACACCGGACAGGGTTATCAGATTGTATGCGGCTGTCCCCTCCCCGTTCGAGGAGCTGGAGAGAATTGTGGCTTGAAGAATTCTCTAGAAAGAGCACCGTCCATGGCTGTATTCTGTGATGTCGACTACCATTGCCACTGCCGCCTGGATCGCAGATTGCATACTCCGTTTGTCTAGCGTGTATATACCATCAGTCAAGCCGTGCAAAGTTAGACTAGCGCCCTGATGCAGTCTTCTTGATCTCGAGAGCGCCAGGGGAGTGGACCCCGATTACCACTAGTGAAGAGACAATACGAAGATAGTCAAGAAGTTTGCACGAATAGGATACCACTAGGTCAACGTTCTTGCATGTCTTTAAACGCTGCTGGTTGGAGTAGACGAGCTGCCTCCATCTTCCTGTTCTCCGGAAAAAAAGCGATCAGCCCTCCTCAGGCCTAGAATGCATGCAGCTAACCTCTTGGGAATCGAGTCGATTGATTGACATGTTGTACTGAAGCCTCAATCAAAGACCCGACAGGGCGCTAGCTAAGATGGCAGTTTATATATAAGTGCGTCTGCCTCTCCCCAGGTTTTTTCTGCTGGAAGGTGTTGTTTCAGGTTGATACTTTCATCCGGCAAACTGAGCCCCCAGGCCAATATCCTCCACAGATATCCCATGGCCATTGGCAGCCCCGTCATATCATCCTCGAACCAGCCCTGTGCCCGCCAGCTTGAAGATTGCGCATCAACTATACCGGCACAATGAATTGGATAATGGAGCTGTTCGCTATGGCCCGGGAGGAGCATACCACTTTGTTAGCCAACCGTGGACTTGGTAATTTGTCTCCCGAACAGACACAAGCTCTCGAGCGGTTTAATTTCCCTCTACTTCGCATTCACTACCGATACTTCCCGCCAGTGGTCACGATTGCTTTCATGTCACTAATTGCAACCGTCTGCTCATTCCTCATCATCACGTACCGACTTGTTTTCTGGCGAAGATTTTCTGCGACCTACCTCGGTTATAATCAATATGTCATCCTCATTTACAACCTGATTATCGCAGATATGCAAACTGCTGGTGGTGCTATCATGACACTCCACTGGTACCGGGTCGGCCATATCGCAGGGAGTTCAAGTACCTGCATCATCCAAGGATGGCTATTCCAAGAAGGGATTCCAACCAGTGGTTTATTCGTCCTGGCAATCGCAATACACACCTTCATCACTGTCGTACTGGGTCGAAAATTAAAATACCGGACATTTGTGTGCTGCGTGATTGGGATCTGGGTGTTTGCTCTGTTCATCACTGTGTTACCTATGTTAGTGGCAGGGAAACATGCATATGCAAATTCCGGTGCCTGGGTAAGTCAACACCCCCTATATCCCCATCCTTTCTATGCATGTGTCTCACAGTATACTGACTTGATTTTTATAGTGTTGGATCACTGCAAACCGTGAGGACTTGAGATTGGGGACTCATTATATTTGGGTCTTCATTTCACAATTTGGAAGCGTTACCATCTACATCATCCTCTTCTTCTATTTACGCCAAAAGGTCGCTGTATCCGCGTCTCTTACCCAAAGGTCCCAAGAGAAGCTATCCCGTCTAAGGCGCGTTGTCAGGCTCATGATTCTCTATCCTATCGCCTACGTCTTCCTGTCGTTACCCATTGCAGCCTCTCGAATGGCTACTGCAGCCGGTGCAAAACCTTCATTTACCTATTACATTATCTCGGCAATGATAATGTCAGCATCTGGGCTTATTCACACAATTATTTATGCGGTTACCCGGCGATCATTGATCTTGAACTCTGAAGCCACTACTCAACACAAAGGCGGATACGGCCCTTCGTCAGCGAATCAGGATAGCAATTCTCCAAGGGACATTGAAAACACTGCCTGCACTACGCTTGTTAGCAGTGAGCCGATATCACCAAGCAGTCCGGTTAGCATGTACAAGCGGATGTACTCTCGGATAAACGGCACCTCAAGCCCAGCACCGGGCGAGCAACAATATGAAATGAACGGTGTTTATCAGCAGACTACAATCTCCGTCACAACAACTACCTTACCACCAACTAGAGGAGGTCTTCCGCCCACTCGAGGAGGTAAAGAAGATACATCATCTGTGGGGACTGGAGATAGTCCGAGGTCACCATACGGGCCTTGAATGCTTTCTTTTGATCAACCTTCTTTTCTAACTTTCCTCCTGTATATAGTTACCTTTATGTTTTATATATATCCAGAACTTACCAACATACATCTCATAATAGCTAATCGATTATCGTTGGGAAACGATCATTTTTGTCATTACATATTCAGCCATTTTTTGAGCGGTGGTTTTAGCCATGCAGACCCTTGACGAATAGCCGGCCCATGGCTTTTACCTATCGCTTATTTCGAGATCGAGATAGGATATTTATTAAAAAAAAGGAAAAAAAAAAGCCAAAGGTAGAAAGGAATAGGTCGCCACCGCAACGTCCAAGAACCGCGAGCCCTAAGCCGTGATCTTCAACGCGGCTTATAAAACTGTGGTTGTTTTTGATGCACTAGTGAGGAATAAAGGGGTGATTTGGCCGGAGAAGACGAGAGAGCAGAAGACGGCGGTTTCTCTGTGGTAACAGGTGAGGTGTCAGATATACGCTCAGACCACTATAGGCGAGCGAGCCTTGGTCATGTATATAACTGCCGGTTGTTGTGACGAACTATTTTAGATAGTTAACGGAAAACGGCGAGGGGTTCTCTAGACTGTGCTTTGTAAGGCCCTGTTAGATGAATAGAAAGAAGCCTTCTGTGTGATCACTACGGCCCTAGAGGTACCGTCATGCATTCTTTTATACCTGAAAACATATAATATCACAATCAGAGAACGCTGCAGCAATTAAATCAAGTCCCGATCAATGCTCCGCCGACGCATGGATGTACATGGGTAAATACACAAATATAACAAGATGTACGAATAGATAGGCAGACAATAATGTCAAAGTCCGAGCATGTACCCAACTCCCATATACCCACATACAGTACTTTAACAGGTCATTCATAAAACAAATAACAACGAGGAAAGCATGATCTATAGCAGGAACTGAGAATAACATAATATGAAAGATGACGGATATGTTGGTTGCGGTATGATACCAATAAACAGAAGAGGGGTATATAGATCAGAGAAAGTGCAATATCTTAATGTTTATTTGGAGGCAAAAGTCCACGTATGTTGATTTCACTGGTGAGGTGAGGTTGGATTGTTTGCGCCACCCGTTAAATACTCGGGAGGAACTTTTGGTACTCTGGGAGAAGTAGCTGATTGCGCAATGGCCCGTTGTTGGGCTCTTAATAGCTCGCGCTGACGATCTCTATCTCTTCCCGCGTTGTTGCCACCAGTAAGTCGGCGCACGCCGCTTCGAATCATGGTATCCAAGGAAAAGGAGCCCGCTTCGGGGTTGCTATTACCAATGATGACTGCACGTGAGGTAGAAGACGATGGGTAATGAAGAGTTAGGCGATCTTCGGAGTCCGACAGCGCATCCTCGATCTCGTCATCAGATAGGAAGGACCGGCCTAGATATCCGGGTTCAGGAGTACCCGGATTGCCGTTGTTGTTGCCAGACTGCGGATAATAATTGCTTGGGGATGTAATTGAACGGGTGTGGAGGGATCCGCGTCGTGGTTGATTAGAAGTAGAAGAAGTGGTGCTTAAGGGTGATGGGTGAATAGAAGGGGTACCGACGCTGTTCGAATCAGTGCGTGTAAGAGGAAGCCTAGAATCAGCGAAGCCATTGTGGAACGAGGACGATGAAGCTGTTCTAGCTAGAGACTTTCGTAATAGAGGAGCTGTATGTTGGTCATACAAGTGTGTGCTTGCATCTGGAAAATCATTCGTTGCAAAGCTATGCAGAGACGCCCCGGTTATTGAAGGTACAGAGTGATTGACCTCTGTCTCCTCGAAGAAATCGTCCAAACTGTCCAGCTTTTGGAGCAAATCACCCATGTTCGTTTCATTTCCCGTATCAACTGATTTCATTGTGTCAGCTCGGAACGCCGGGAAATACGAGTCACCGTAGTCATCAACGTGGAACTCTAGATCCGGTGATGTCGTTGGCTGTTCTCCAAGGCCATCTTCTTCTGCGCAGGTGTAGAAAACGGCATGAACATTGTTTCTAGTGAGGTTTGACTGCACAGCTGGGATCGGAATCGACCACCCATTAGGCTCAGGGATGCCGTATAAGCTCTGGATACCTTCAAACTCTTTCCGAATGGCTCTTGATGAGGCTGAAGAAGCCATACTCATTCGAAGATGGTGGCGTTCCATCGGGTTTCCGGCAACTGTCATGATATGGTCGAGAACTCCAAGGGCTTGGGGGCAAAGGTTTGTATGGAGAAGACGAAGTAAGGGAGATATGAGGTCGGGGCCATGGCAGGAGATATCTGGTCGGCGCATGTCGATCTCTGATATTACTAAACTGAGAATCCGCATGAGACTGACTCGGAACCACGACGTGTTGTTAGTTAGCAGGCCCATTAAGAATACTAAGCTCTGCACATCCTGGCCTGGGAAAAAGTACATCGATATTGAGTTGACAATGACGGCCAAAAACTCGTCGCTTGTCCGATATTGCGCTCGGGAAAGAGCTAACAATCCGTTAGACAGTTGAGAGTAGCCTTGTTTGTCGGCGATGCTGGCGAGGAGAGTCGCTTGAATCTCAATATTGGTTGAGGGCTTTGAGGTATCGTATTCATTTAACAGCTCGGGGAGGTTTGCCCATATCGCAAACAACAAGCGATTCCCATCACCAATCAAATCGTTATTCGGTAGTACCGCAAGCCTCCTGAGCATCCTGAGGGCCTCGTGCAATGACTCCGACGACTTCAATCCCTTATAGACCAGGTCTTGAATCCCGCAGAATTCACCCTCCCATTTCGGCGGCTTGCATTCTAAGAGATTTGCAGCCACGCTCTCATCAGACAGATCTATTTTATCCAAGTACTTCTCAAGCATAGCAAGACTTTCCATAAATTCACGTTCATGGATCGTATTCAGACAAGCACAGGTGGTCCAAAATAGCTGAGGGTATCGTAACAGGTCTTGCGGGGCAAGGGAGCTGATGATGACTTTTAATGTCGTCAATATTTCCATCGAGAACGTCTGGTAGTCCGTTTCTTCCTCGGCAATGGTATTCGATAACCGTGCAAGCATGTCGGCAAGCATCCGAGAATCAAGAGACGTGGATATGCATCTGAATACTTGGAATGATCGACAAGCAAGATGCCTAACCGGACAAGATGTGGCCCAGTTCAGCGCTTCTCTAGACCAATGGTCATTCACTCCTTCGTATACAGCGGTAAATATTCCAGCGACACTGTGGGCAACATGGTGCATGGACGATGGCACTCTTGTACCCGCTGCTTTCTCATCTTTTCCATTATTGTCTTCATACTCCCATACCACTGTAGGATCGCTTTGCCTGATGCACTCCACGAAATCCTCGATAGATTGACGCTGGGCACTTTCGACCTCATTCTCCAATTTCGATGCAACAAGCTCATGAATTAGATGGACTAACATTTCTCGTGCTTGGTCTCTAACGGTCAAAGTATAGTGGTCCCAAAATATAAGTGCAACATGGATTAACTTGATGACACTCTCAAATCCGATGCTAACTGGTGCAACCATCAGATCGACGAGAAATATCATGGACACTTGTCCCAAAGATAAGCCAACCTGCTTGTTCCCGACGGGTAAAATAGTACCTAGGTCGGCAACGTATGGCAGGCTTGACAGGTCAGAAGGAGCGGGAAGCGGCTCACGCCGCTCGTGTACCATGTTTTTAGGCACCACTTGAAGCAAGAAAAATTCGATCACCTTCGAGCCAGCGGGGGTTGACGCTAGGAAAACAACTATCTGTTTGGCATAATCGACAAAATTTTGTTCCCTCCGCTCTAGACAGAGGTTGATGATAAAGTCAAGAACCAGCTGCACATTGCCAGCATGAGGGCCAGTTGCAAGAGCTTGCCAAAGGGCTTGAACCTCGTTTGGTAGCACAGTACCAGACCGGATGGTGATTTCAAAAAGGTTGGATAACAGCATGTAGGATTTAGAAGTTGGGCCACCATTTGGGTCTAATTGAAGCTCGATTGCTTGTACCCAGGGGAGAATGGCAGCAACCATATTACGCTGTGTATCCGGCTGGATATTTTTAAAGTGCAATGAGAACTCTGAAAAGATGATAAATGCCAAATCGGCATGTTGCTGTGCAAGTCGCTTCGAAGTTTCGAATTGAGCAAGCTTGTAGACAGCAGTTGTCCTGTCAGAAATACTAATGTCGAAATCCTGTAACCTCGAGTTCTTCTGCTCGCGTTCCTCAATTGTCCTTAGCAAGCGAGCGGATTTCATGCGAATTTCCCTCTTAGAGTTTCCGAGGGTGAACAAGACGGCCCCTAGGATACGCCAAAATGCAACCGGGTAGTCACTTTCTTCCACAACAACTTGGGAAAAGACTTCGAAGTAACTTTCGAGAGCCTTCGGTCGCTCCGATAGGTAACACATCTCGATACATTGCTCAAGCAAGTACGGGAGAGTTTTGTTATGAACGATCAGATTCTTCAATGCTCGCCGGCCAATGGTATGTAATTTATCACTCTCGGTGTTGAGAATTATATCGATCCACGAAAGCATGCGTCTAATATCAAACTGGAGAGTGGCTCCGCTTTCTGTGGAAATGCGTATCGGGCCCCCACAGAGAGATGCCATGGCACTCAGGGCAGCGGTGCGTAAATTTCTTTTCTCAATCTCCATTGCAGCGGTGCTACGAACTTCCCCGTTTTCTCTTTGCCTCGCAATGGTGAGCTTCCGCATATTTTCCTCTCGAACCGCTATTTGGTTCTGATTCGGAGAGTAACCGCACCAATCTTCCATGAGAGAGAAGGCGGATTTCCTGGACTCAAATGGCATCCATCGAGAAGGTTCTTTTGAGCGTTTGATGCCATCAAATAGCTGTTCGAGTAATCCGCAGAAGTGGAATCGAAGATTTTGGAACTCCAGATCGTTTTGCACCTCTACATCACTGAGGAATATCCTAAGGTCTCGGGTATACGTCACCATGTTATTAAGTATCCAGTCATCATTAGATACTTCCGGCTCCTTGAGGAAATGAGAAGTCGCTTTATACACGTTGGTGACTTCCGTCCTAAGAAGATCTGTACGTCTATTCCGCCTTGGAGTACTTGGGGTGCGAAGGTGAGTTCCGATGCGAACCTTAGCCTCTTCCTTACAAGTAGTTACAGCATATTGCAGCGATTCCAGGAGGGTTCGGTACAACGCAATGTTGATAGAGCCGAGGGCAACAACAATAGCACTCCTAATAGAGTCATGAGGGGCAGAAAGTAGCGGAATCACGAAGGCGAAAAGTGACCTTGCCGAGTTAATCTTATCCTGGCTTTGCTGTCCGGACTTGGAAGCCTTCCGAGCGTGTTGTGCATTTGCCAATTGACTCTGAGACTGCGCACCAGCACTGTTCAACGTAGTGCAGGCCATGATAAGATACAGCTTCCATTGTTCGATCATGACTTCAGGTGAAGTCCCGTTTCGCAAAATAATTGGGCGCGTGGGGATATGATCAGGAGAACTTAGTTGCATTGGTGGGGGGCCTTCAGCGATATGAGTGATTTGTTTGTGCATGTGAACTAATCTGGCACAAACAATTTCACGTCCAAGAGTGACGGCAAAGGGACAAGTATCAAAACTGATACGAATGAGGTTTGGAAACACTTTGGCCCACAAAGTCGAGTCGTATGACACCTCGCTACTGCACAATTCAATAAGGGTGTTGTGTGCTGTATTTTCTTGCCTGCCCTTTTGAAGCCTGCTTCTCTCAGCAACAGTTAAGGATTCGTCTTTCAAGTCTAGAACACGTCGTGAGTCCCCTTCCATTATACGGATAATCCGAGTATTGTTTTTTCCCAGAGCGGTATCGAACTCAGTCACAAGGCGAAGGACCGTAATGGCAAATGCTCGAACAATCCTAGATTGAGAACATAGAAAGAATAACCCGTGAGACTCAATTTCCTCCACATGAGCGAGAACACCAGACAGGTCAAGCTGAAGTCCTCGGGCACCTGTACTAGGCTTCTCAGGCAAGTCAATGGTTGCATCTTTGGTTTTCTGCCTGATTTCCTCGATCCATATCTGGATAAGTTGAACATATAACTGTAACGTTGATTCGATATGGCCTGGACCTAACATGCCCTCATCAGACATTGTTGAATACCTTGCGTCAAAATTAAATATGAAACGAGCAAACCCAATAGCAACATGCTGAGCATATGATTGACGGGCAATTGACTTGAGCGATTCTGCGGACGAAGCTGCAATATTGGACTGTACATGTGCGGTTCCTGTACAGAGCAGGTTAATGAGAGAGTTGAACGGTATGTGATCCGAAAGGCAGCGGGGAAGTGCTTGGACAGCGACATGGAGAAGGTCGTAAAATCCTTGCTTTTGGTCAGGAGTGCTCGCATGGTCATCGCGTCGGCCGAAGGTGAAATGTTCTGTTATAGGAGTTTTGGGTGTAACACCGCCAAATTTTTCATCGAGTGCCGCCTGCCCCCCGAAAGTGTTGTCGCATAATATAGTGATCTTTCCTAATATTTCGCAAAAACGTAGGTAATATTTTCGTGTGCTATCATTCAACTTTGACGGGTTGAATGGGATTGGGGATGACTGAGATTTAGGGGTTGACTGTGTGGTATACTGTGGTTCGGGGATAGATGCCTGGGGAGCGAAAGGGGACATGGGGCTTTGCTCTGTGATCGCAAACTCTTGGGGAAAAGGAGGTGGCGTCCCTCCACCGTTTTCTATATCTGCCATGATAGCTAAGAAGGAGCGGATGCCAATAACCATCTTTTCAGGCTCCATATTCTCAATCTTCAAGTCTTTGCCGGACGCAAATAGGTCAGAGTTGACCAGAGGGAATATGATAGAGCGGAAACACATCTCTGGATGCTTGAAGCCAATCATCCGTACCAACTGGGTGATTGGTTCCGCAACTGTAGGCTCGGTGGTAAGATAGGTTCGTCTACCACCCGGGAGAACAATTCGAATCACCTCTTCTGTTTTACGGAGGGGATTGCTTAGCGGGTCAGCATAACGATACAGGTAGGTCCAGAGTAGTCTGCATATGGCCTGAAGTGCAGCCGCTCTAGTAGGGCGCTCTTTGAGCTTTGGCGAGAGAGCATTCACAGTGGGCATCCATTGAGAGAGGAATGTATCTCGAGGTGATACACATAGGAGGAGAATATGAAGAGGGAAAGCACTATTCCAATGCCGAGGTTTTATAAGGACTTGAGATAAACGAGGCACAAGAATCTCTAGGAATTCCTTCCATTTGGGCGAGGACAAGTCACAAGCAGGATTGGCGGCGATGGGAAGGAGAAAAGTCTCAAGTATCTGACAGTATGCTTGTTTCAGTCGTTGGCCGTGTGCGTCGCTGAACAGCCTAGCAAGTGATTGCAAGAAATCACAAGTCCTTGCCCATCTCTCATCAGGGTAAACTCGGAGGCGGAGGTGTCGCATCCCGTAAATCAACAATTCGGCTCTGGTCTCTGCCTCCCTGGTGGTAGGCATCCGTCCCTCTTCTCGCTGGTATTGAGCTAGTTCGGTAAGGTACTGATTAGAAACACTGGAGAAATTGTTTTCACTCATGATACCAAGGAGTTGCCCATAAATGCGCCAGTTAGCCATTCTCAGTGGTGATGCGGCGATTTGCTCAGGATCAACTGCCTTCAGCTGCCCAAACACAATATCTTCCAGCCGACTGGCCATTTCCTGTGTAATCGCATTGATAGAGCTTTGGTTAAATATTTCAATAAGGACTCGACAGACAAGATATACGGAAACAGTTGCTCGTCGTTCGGTCATGAGAATGTCTTCTTGTCGGTTAATGATAGGAATGGATGGAGGTGGTGACCCAGCATCTGCTGCGTCCAATCCAGGCTGTGGGGGTTCTGTGTTGCGGCGTATTATGGTCGAGGATATTTGCGGTGGAGGTTTGGGCTTGATACTAAGGTTAGCAGTGACCATAGCATGCTTCGATGTTGGAGTAGCATATACCTGAGCCCAGCCTTGCTTCGCGGTAGCAGCAGCATCACCTTTTGATTTTCTCCATACCATGATCGTGTCTATAAGTGGTTTTGGCTTCTGTTTCGCAATATGGCCGAGGGCGGCTATAAGTTGATCAAAAGTTGGGTCCGCACCGGGACCGCATACTTGTTCTACAGGCGCCTCAAACTCCCCTAGGCTCATGATACATTTGTTAATCTTTTCCTCCGCCTGTCCCACGAACTATATCTATAGTCAGTATGATGAAGAAAGCCAAAAAAAAAAAAAATAGAAAAATAAAACAGAATAAAATAAAAAAATTGGTAGCGTGACAAACCGAATTAAAAAGATGATGGAGAGCATACTCTCCCACCGTCTTTGCTTCCTGGTTGGTATGACCCGACCGACTCTTTGAGTGCGAGTTTTCCCTCCGTAATTTACCTGTGGTGACGGCTCGACGATGGGAGTGATGGCGTTCCAAGCCGTCTGCTCGAACGGTATCCTGTATCAACGACAGAGGAGAGGCCTGAAGAATATTTCCTACGCCGCCGGCGGAGGATACAAAATTGGAAGGCGAGTAATCTCCATTCTCTCGAGGGCCGCCGTTCAGCTTGGATTCGTTCAGAGACGGCGCGAACCCGGCTGCCGAGATCATCTCGGGACTGAGAGGGCTAGAGGTGACTTGCGAATTGGCAAAACTAGGGCCTCTCGAGTGCTGGATGCTGCCGTGGACGATAGAGGCCTGACGGTGATGGCCGTACGAGTTCGATGGCCGTCTCTCTAGACCTTCACTGCTGTCCGAGGCCACGACGCCGGTCCGTTCTCGCTCACTCGACGGCTCCGGACTTTTCGAGTGCGACTGGGTGCGTAGCTGGGGGTGTAGTTGAAGAGAAGAAGCAAGGCTAAATCCAGTTGCCGAAGTCGCATCTCCCGCCCGGCCTCGAGCACAAGAAACATCTCGACTGTGTGGCGTTGATGAAGGTGGATTTCTCGTGGCAGCAGAAGCACCAGAAGCACCAACAGCAGGAGGAGCAGATGCAGAAGCGGCTCTGTCTGAGGGAGAATGGATAGCAGTCGTATGCGCCGCCGGTCCTGCTGATGCTGGTCCTCCTCCTGGTGCTGCCACTGCCGCCGTCAACTCGTCAGGGGTCGAACTACTACTACTGTAAGCCAGGGACTGGCCTTGACCTGGCGGGGCCTGTCGCATCGGGTGTGGACTAGCTGCAACAGTTGGTGAGTGAGGTGATGTCAAGCGCGTTTCACCCTACCAGAGGCCCGAGGACGAACGAGAATAGAAGACAACGCAGCAAGCAGGCAAGGAAAAGCAGGGAAATACACAGAGCAGGCCAATGGCAATTGGAGGAGACTGAGAAGACACAGCGGGAGGATGGGGTTCCTTACGAGTCTGCTGCATGATTGCTCAAGGGGGGCCAAGCAGATGGGTAGTTATCAGCTTAGCTATGCAGTGGCCGTCTTGCTCCCCGCATTCTTGTGCTATCCATTGCCCAGGGCTGGGACAGACGGTCGACGCTACGCTGAGAAGGCTCCGAGAGGGCGCAGAAGAGACACAACGGGCGCGTCTCTGGTCATGGTTGGGCGTTGTCGTTGCGGTCGTGGTTGGTCGAAGGTCGAGGGTTGAGGTTGACGAGGTTTGGAGAGGTCGAAAAACGAGAGGGTGACTAATCACGACGACGTCCAGCGCTTTTGGCGACTACAAGAAACTACGGGCAGAGCACAAGGACGACAGACAGCAGCAGGATGGGAGTCGCTGGTTGACGGTTGACGATACGAACACGATAGGATAGCTGTTTTTGTTGGTACGGAGTGAGCACGGTAAGCAGGGATACTCGGGCCTTGTCTGTGGTTGCGGTAGCTAGATGAGATGCCCGCATGGCGCGGGTGGCTTATTCATGGGCATGGGCTTACACGTAGCTAACTACCTATCCGCAGGCCAGGAGAATTATCAAGTCGGCGCCCATAGCTATTGTTACGGGCCAGTTGAATGGATGAGAGGCGACTGCAGATGCAGGAGACAGCAGGAGACAGGCAGTGACTCAGTAGTGCCGTGACCTGGCAGTCCAAAGACTCCGCAAAGCTCAGTCGAAAAAACTATTCTTCGAGACATAGTTACGGAGTGTGGTGAGATAGTTATTTCAACCGGAGATTCTACGGAAAAGACAGGGAAGGCTCTCGGGTCCCAAGCCAGAGGCCAAAGAGTAGAGCCTTGCTTGGGAGGCCGATGCTCCGGCAAGGATAGGAGATATTTTTGTGCGAGGGAACGTTTATAGAACCCCTGAGCTGCTGTATCTCTTCCCAGGGTGCAGACTGACCTCTTCCCCCTGGCCTCCTCCCGCTATCATCCCATTCTCATCCATTCCCTTGCTTCTATCCCTTCAACCCTCTCACGGCTTACATAACTGGTGGTCCACAAGGGCAGAGATAGTTTTCGTGGCGCGGAACCACACAAAGGGAAGCAGGCGTACAAGCGTGCGAAGGGCGGAATCACAGGCAGGGAGAGGCGGCCCGGCGTCCACGGAAAAAGAGGATAAAAAGAGAAAGACAGAAAAGAAGATTAAAGCAAAGTAAAACGACCCGTTCAGCCTTGAGAATCCCACAAGGAAGGGGGAAAAATCATCCCAGCACGGCTAGAAAGAACTAAGCGGCCACCGAACGAAACTTTCAGCCGGAGAATCAGATAATTCGAACAATAGTCACCCCATATTTATTCTTTTTGAGCCGGCGCAAGATCCAAAAAAGAGGACGTGCCCCTCCTGACAGCGCTGGACTGGCGGCTTCAACGGACACGTATATCTGATCGACTTTGATAAAGGACAACCGAACATTGCGACCAGCCTTTTGTGTGCGTATTCTGGGGCCCCTGAGATTCTCCATTTTGGTAGCAAGGCTGCAGAGTTGCTCACATCTTTTCGTGTCTGCCTCCGTACATAGCTCGCCGAAACAGCCGTTGGACTGCAGACAAAAATGGCTCAGGTTGATACTCTGGACATGCTCGTCCTGGCGGCCATACTCGTCGGGACGATAGCATACTTCACCAAAGGCAAATACTGGGGTGTTGTAAAGGACCCCTATGCATCCACCTACGCCGCAACGAACAGCGCAAAGCAAGGCCAAACCCGGAACATCGTCGAGAAGCTCGAGGAAACCGGCAAAAACTGTGTCATCTTCTATGGCTCCCAGACCGGTACAGCCGAGGACTATGCCTCCAGATTGGCGAAGGAGGGATCCCAGCGATTCGGCCTGAAGACCATGGTTGCCGATCTGGAAGACTACGATTATGCCAGCCTCGATAAATTTCCCGAAGATAAGGTTGCCTTCTTCGTTCTAGCCACCTACGGCGAGGGTGAGCCAACGGATAACGCAGTCGAGTTCTTCCAGTTTATCACCGGTGACGATGCCAGCTTTGAAGATGGCGGCTCACCGGAAGATGAGCCGCTCTCCAAGATGCGATATGTTGCCTTTGGTCTCGGAAACAACACCTACGAACACTACAATGCCATGGTTAGACTTGTGGACAAGGCCCTGACCAAATGCGGTGCTAAACGAATCGGTGATGCCGGAGAAGGCGATGACGGTGCGGGAACCATGGAAGAGGATTATCTTGCTTGGAAGGAGCCCATGTGGAAGGCTTTGGCCGAAGAGATGGGTCTCGAGGAGAGAGAGGCTGTCTATGAACCTACCTTCAGCATCACCGAAGAAGCAGACTTGAACACCGAGTCGGAGAACGTCTATCTGGGCGAGCCTAACGCATCTCACCTCAGGAGCCGTAGCCAGGGACCCTACAACGCCCATAATCCTTTCCTCTCACCCATTGTCGAGTCTCGCGAATTGTTCTCTGTCAAAGACCGTAACTGCCTGCACATGGAATTCGACATTAAGGGAAGCCAGCTCAACTACCAGACTGGTGACCACATCGCCGTCTGGCCCACTAATGCCGGCCAGGAAGTCGACCGTTTCCTCAAGGTGTTTGGCCTGGAAGAGAAGCGCCATACCGTTATCCGTGTTAAGCCCATCGATGTCACTGCCAAAGTCCCGTTCCCGCAGCCAACCACCTATGACTCCGTCGTCAGATATTACATTGAAACCTGCGGACCCGTATCACGACAATTCATCTCCCAGCTCGCAGCCTTCGCCCCGGATGAAGAGACCAAGAAAAAGATGGTCCGTATCGGTGAAGATAAGGACGTCTTCTCTGATAAGGTGTCTGCCTTCTACTTCAACATCGCCCAGGCCCTACAATCCTTCACCGATAAGCCTTTTACCGCCGTCCCGTTCTCCCTGCTCATCGAGGGTATCCCTAAGATCCAGCCAAGATATTACTCCATTTCTTCTTCATCTATGGTCCAGAAGGAAAAGATCAGCATCACGGCCGTCGTTGAATCGTTACGTGTCCCCGGTGCGGGTCATGTTGTCAAGGGTGTAACAACAAACTACCTTCTTGCTTTGAAACAGAAACAGCACGGCGAGCCTAACCCAGATCCATTTGGCCTGACCTATACCATTACCGGACCACGCAACAAGTATGATGGCTTCCATGTCCCTGTACATGTGCGTCACTCCAACTTCAAGCTCCCATCCGATCCTTCGAAACCAGTCATCATGGTTGGCCCTGGTACCGGTGTCGCTCCATTCCGTGGTTTCATCCAGGAACGAGTCCATCAGGCTGAAAACGGCGAGACCGTCGGTCCTACCATTCTATTCTACGGCTGCCGTAAGAGCACAGAAGATTTCCTCTACAAGGAAGAGTTCGAGGTTTGTTTACCAACTTTACAAAAACACAACTCTAGTCTACATGATTTTCTAACGCCATGATAGGAGGTATCCAAGAAGCTCGGCGATTCCTTCAAGCTTATCACTGCTTTCTCACGTGAGACTTCTCAGAAGGTCTACGTCCAGCACCGTCTCAAGGAACACGCTGAGCTAGTCAGCGATCTTCTCTCCAAGAAAGCCAACTTCTACGTCTGCGGAGATGCAGCCAACATGGCCCGAGAAGTCAACGTTGTCCTAGGCCAGATCCTCGCTGAGCAACGAGGTCTGAAACCCGAGAAGGGCGAGGAGCTTGTCAAGCATATGCGAAACACCGGCTCGTACCAGGAAGATGTCTGGTCGTGAACATCTTTTACCTGCCACTACCTACCTCGTCTTGTTATCCTTTGGCGCCACATACTAACGAGCTTGCATATCCGCATATTCCATTATTTCTCTTCCTTCAGCATGTTCAGATGGGCAAATTAATAACTCTAGGTGTCAAGGGAAAAGAATTAAAAAAAAAAGATAAGAGAAAAAAGTAAAGGGAGGGTCTATATCTCATAGAATCTGCGATTTAGGTTCTTGCTGGAGTCTGTCTGGACTGTTGATTTCTTTCCTACCCGATCCTCCAAACAAACGACTGTTCCATCCTCTCTCCTCATCCTTTTCTTCAATGTCTATCTACTATCCTCTTAAGTTGCTAATATTTGCTTTCTTTATTGATGCTTGACCTTGGATAGATCGTTTTCTTCGCCTCCCTTCCCCCTTTCCCTTACTTTTTCCAATTGTTCTTATTACATATTACTAGACGATCAGTTCATGAGTGACGACGAAGAAGCATATACAGGACTATATATCATCTTTTATAAATAACTTTCAACAGGAGTGGTTATGCTTTGAAAGCTGTAATACTGTGGCTGGCTGGTTGAGCCTGTACTAGATGTGTGTTTTGATTTACCAATTTATTACCCCTGGACTAGCACCTCGCCCATTTTGACAGCTATTGGCTACTTATTGAAAGATGAACACTTCAACTCTGAATAAGTTATTGAACCTGATGCTTTGATATTAGCCGGAACGCCAGCAAAGATCGGCTAAATAGTTCATGTTCATTGCCTAGGTTCATTTAAACCCTGCCAAGGCGGAATTATCCGTCTTCTGCGGAACACAATCTCAGCCTTTTTTTCTCATGCTTTTTCCTCCTATTCTTCTGCTGTTGATTCCTGGATATTCGGGTGAAATTGGCTGATATACTTACTGTACTGCTAATATACTGCATTAACCCAAGACTAAGCTTCTGATGACTGGGCAGCCAGTTAACTCAGCTTCATGAATCAAGGCTTACCAAGCAGCTTACTTTTGGGTGTCCATCTTGAGGCATCAATATCAATATTATACACCAGCCATAGCTCAGGTGGAAGACACCCGGCAGGATATCCATATTATGTAAACAACTGCCGATGGCTATATATTTGTATATATCAACAATGCCTTCTACTATCTATTCATTCATGCAGCTTGCTTTCAACCTGGTCCTGTGCATTTGATATACCTCAGATACCACTACAATAGCATGGAACAGTCCTGACTCTTCAATGCCATTCTATTGAGAGAGAACTGCAACAGAATATCAGATATCCTTATCCAGGCCTATTCTGCCCTTTATTCAGTCACTATGCTGCTGTCCTGCCAGCTGAGATGCATTCACTATGCGGCGTCCTCTTCGACGCTGCAGTCACTATCAGACTGCTTCCGTCTGATATCACAGTCACTGCCAGCTCATATTTATAGACCCTCCTGTCTTCTCCCCTTCTTCTTCCTTTCCTCCCTCTTCCTTCTCTTCATCATCTTCATCATTAACTGCTACTTCTTCGGCTTCGGCTTCTGCTTCTTCATCGTCAACTTCGACTTCCCAAGTGTAAAAAGCGCCTTCTCCTTCGCAGACGTCTTACTTTCCTCTTTCGGCCATCCCAACCTGTCTGCT
This sequence comes from Nannizzia gypsea CBS 118893, assembly GCF_000150975.2. NCBI lineage: Eukaryota > Fungi > Ascomycota > Eurotiomycetes > Onygenales > Arthrodermataceae > Nannizzia > Nannizzia gypsea. Next base: position 668,242 of record NW_003345198.1, read on the forward strand.
TCCTCCGCCCTGCTTGCCCCTCCTTTTGACTGACGTCTGCATAGCCTTTTCTCCCCTTTCTTCTCCCTTTTTCTCGTCATCCTCAACTTCATCTTCTGCCTTCGTCGTCTTCGTCATCTCAAGTTATCACCAGCATCAAGATCATCGTTGCTACGCTTCGTTTTCCGTATCTCAGAGGCTTCTCTTGTTATTCTCCTGCTCTAGTTCCCCAGACAACCGCTGTTTTTACACCCGGGCTCATCTTTTTTCGCCCTTGATAGCCCAGCGTCCTTTGTCCCGTCTTTACCCCTTCAGAACCCATCATCTTTGCTGTTAAGCAGCTTTTTGTACGTACGGTTTCGTATCTATTCAGCTCACATGTTTGCTCATAGGAATTTCAACGCTGACATGAAGACCATGGGTGGTGTTAGCCGTTATCCTGTTGGCTACAAGCCGGATAGGCGTCAAGCATATCCTCAAGCTAGAGTGAGTCTGTCCGCTCATCTGCCCTGGTGTTTGCCCTACAGTAGTTATATTTACACGCTGGCGGGATTTTCCATGCTTTTCTTCTGCTATATTTGACATACATTATTGATACTGACATATCAATTTAGACTTACTGGAGACCAGCGATGCAGGTTAAAAATCAGACCGAAGCTACGGCTCCCCAGTGCCAGGGAAATGGCTATATCCAAGAAAATCAACATCACCATACGTATGTTGGTCAGCAGGCCTATGGCCAACCTGGAGCTGCCAATAATCTTAATAGTGTTAATGGAGGCATTTTGGCCCATCCGTTCAACAAAATGTCGCTTCAGAATCAACCAAATGCTTCCAAGCCCTTTCCGGTCAAAGGTGGGATGCCTATGCCAAATGTTGATATGCCTAGTATCCAGCATTATGGACAGTACATGATGGCTCCCAACGGACCCATGTTCGGTGGCTTTCCTCCAGCACCGCAATTTGGACAGTTCCCGATGCGTGCTACTGATCAAGGTAGCTCTCTCCAATGTATTCCTCCCAATTTTTACCCTGGTTTTCCCACAAATCCTCCCTTTACTCCGGACTGTGTTTCTGGATACCCCTGGCCATATTATCCAAATGGTGATTTTCCAAACCACGGGAATGTTACCCTTGATCCACGGGCCTCAGTTGACGAAATGAATACAGGCAGTCCTAATATGGGTCTATCTGGACCACCACAGGATTACTACCCTGGTGCTGCTCCAGTTGATCGCTCTTCCGCTCCAGGTTATATGTACAACAATCACCCGCCTCAGTCACTTCTTCCGTACCAGATGATGAAGACTGGCTCTGGTTATGTCCTTCAGGACCTTGATGCCCTGGTCAAACAGGAACCTCCAATCCCACGTGCTGTTCCTGCTATGTGGACTAACCCTTCAGATTTGACTCTGGCAAAGTGCCTTGAGAACCGTGAAGGCATCACTAACGTCTACATTCGTGGATTCCTCCCAGAGACCACGGATGAAATGTTGCATAACTATGCCTCGCGTTTTGGCAAGATTGACAGATGCAAGGCCATCATTGATTTGGAGACCGGATTGTGCAAAGGGTATGTTCAGGATACTGTATATTTCTTTTGCTCCGAGCTAATTGTTTTTATCTAGGTTTGGCTTTGTTCAATTCTTCAGCTTCGACGCTTGCGAGAACTGCATCCGAGGATTTTTCCACCTTGGATACCAGGCTAGCTTTGCACAGGTATGGATTTGGGTTTCAAATCATATGAAGACAATCTTTCTGCTGACTTTCTCTAGAAATCTCGCAACTCTCGTCTTAAGGATCTGGAAGACAAGAATTCCACAAACGTCTATTGCACTAATGTACCCATTGACTGGGCGGAGGCCGTATGTATAAACGAATACTTTGCTTCGATCTCTACGGCAACTGCATTCTAACGCCAAGGTTTAGGACCTTCGTCGTCACTTTGAACCGTACCAAGTCGTATCTGAAAAAATAAGTCGAGATGAAAAGACTGGAGTTAGTAAGGAAGTTGGCTTTGCTAGGTTTGCTATTATCCTCTAACTATCCCCGAGCCTGCCACTGACTATAAGTTACAGATTTGAGACCCGTGAAATTGCTGAAAAGGTCGTACAGCAATTCCACAATATTGTTGGAAAAAATGGAGTGAAGCTGCTCCTCCGCTTTGCCGATACCAAAGCTCAAAAACAACTCAAACATCAAAGCAACGAGCGTCGAGCCTACCGTGCCGGGGAGTATAATTACTCGGTTGAGCTAGTTAACAGTGCTACTCCATCCCCAAGTCTCCATCGTCTACAGCAAGCAGCTTCTCATTTTAGCCCAACTTCTCAAAACAGCTACCCTTCTCCAATTGGGGGAGTAGGACAGGTTTGGACTCCTGCAACATCTATTTCTCCACCGTAAGAACCCCTCTCTTTATTAGTTACAGCTTGATACATACTAATGCAACTAGAAGCGGCCCTATGATGAACAAATCTATGAACGGAATCCGGGCCGGTTCATGGGCATCTCGACGAGCTCCGCCCAATGCTGAAACAACTCCAAGCGCTCGTGGAAGATTTACAGTCCATAGAAGCCCTCTGGCAGACGATCTCTCTAGCTCATCATCGACTACCGTCCTGCCACTTCCACGTATGACTGGAAGTAAATCTGAGAACTCCAGCCCCATGAAATTGAGGGCCATGAAGACAAACACTATGTCCCCAATTCCCTCTAGGAAGGATATTATTGTTTCAACCCCACGCTCATCCTGCTAAGGCACTCAGACTTATGACGAAGAAAATCCATTATTCTTTACATGCTGGGTCCTGGAGTCCAAGAGCATACGAATATCTGATCCGCTTTTTTATGACTTTACGACACATTGATTTTGTTTTCATTTTATTCGCAGTATCGGGACGGCGAGGCATTCTGTATCAGAACCAATCTGTTTCTTTTTTTTCTTTGATTTTATTCGTCTCAATTGACAAGATTTTACCGGCTAAGTGCATGTACCTACATGTATCACGGGATGTCACTCATGCCTACTACCATCGCTCATACTTATGAGATATCGACAATTAATCATACAGGTTATGAATGGCGCCAGGAACTCATGGACAGATAGTATTTCTTATTTTAGCCGCTACAAGTTACGCTTTCCAACGCAGCTTATTTGAATGCCGTCATCACCTTATTAGTTCTATCATCTAAAAGGCCACCGCTACTCAATGCACCATTCAGATATAGATGCCAACAATTGCGAAATTATTGTACATTGGTTTTGTTTTGAAGAGTATGGATTTCGGATTATTCCACACCCTAAGATACTTTTTACTTGTATTTTTTTATTCTCACGTCTATTTTCCACTATCTGATAATGTCCTTTGTGGTTCAAGGGATTAGAAAGTTGAAGTTAAGATAAAAGGGGAAATCTAAAAAAAACTAACAAAAACACAGGTTAATCCCTCCCCAGCCGCTCCTCTTGATCTTCTATTAACTCGTAGGCAGGTTTATAAGTAACAACATGATTATTCACTCCGTCACCCTCAATTGCCTTCTCTACCTTCAATTTCGGGTTTGGATGGGTATCGTTGGTTCCTCCTAAGCTGGTATATCCCTGGTCATAAAGCGGACAATAGTCTATCCCCAGATGCTTAATAAACGCCCAAATCTCCACGTAATGCCAATCAATTATAGGATGAATACGCATGAAGTCCGGCCATCCATGATCCGTACGGTCGAAATGCGTTAGTTTACCACCATGGGGATCGGTGCGGCGTGTTCCGACGAATATAGCTCGTACTTGTGGATTAGAAGACAGGTATTCGGCAAATGTAGAACGGATGGTAGAATGCGGAGGGTCGGTCGAGTGGCGAGTCAACTTGAGATGGTAAGCCCGAGACGATTGCGTGACAAACTTCTCGACTGAAGGGAAAGGGTGCTTAGGTTGCGCGTATATCGCTGGTATATATGTTGGGTGGGAAGGAGGGTTGCTGCTGCTATGAGACTGGTTGCTGGCAACGGAGGAAGCGCATGATGGACTGGTCGAGGCGCAGTGCTGATGTAGGCTTGCGAGGAAGAGTAAGAGGAGAACGAGACAGTCCTTCCCGCCGTTGTAGGAGATGGAGAGTTCGTGGATGGGGTATCGTGTTAGGGATTCTCGGATAACGTCTAGAGAGATGCGGGTTTGTTGCTGGACGCGGTAGAGGAGGGAAGACGGATCATGTTCCTCGGTGAGGAATGCTGTTATTTGATTGTGTAGGTTGCGAGTCACTGTCGACAAGGGCGGTAGGGTTGGCGGTTCTAGTACGTCTGTTGTTTCTTCTGATTGTTTCTCGACGTCGTGTAGGTGCATCTCCGTGGAAGGGTCAGCCGTGCCGTTCAGCTGGCTGATGCCGTTTAGGTCCGACATTGTATATATATCTGAAATATCGCATCCAAGGCTCGTTTTGTCGGCGCTGGATAGCATATGATGTCAGTCGACAGATAGAAGTGGGATGCGGTGCCCCCCCCGCCGACGAAGACAGCTTGCTGTTTGTCTGTTTAATGCGATTCCGGTCAGATATTGGAATGTGTAGTTTGATGTCTGTACTCTGGACGGTACTGGAAGAGGGATATGGTCCGATTGAGATCCTTCAGAGGAGATGCTGCGCGGGCTGAATACGGGGTGTCAACTGTGGGCCGTACGGAGGCTTTTTTTTTTTTGTCCTACGCCGCAGCCTCCCTTCGAACCCTCAATTGGTGGCGGAAGTTGGTTGATATCCTTATATATATTATATATAAGGAACCCGGCGCAAAAATAACAACGCGGCGCCCTGCAGCTTTTTTCTTTTTTGTCTTTTTTGGCCTGATCTGCCTTTTCTCTGCTGCCGATGCGAGGCCGATGAGACGAATTTACTTAACTAGTCGCGCCCAGTGGCAAAGATAAGGCTGAGTAAGCGGGATGGCCGTTCAACGGCGTCTAACTAGCCGACCTTGTGCTATTGTAGAATAGACAGTAGAGTTGTGCCAATATGTACGGAGTATCGGTGAAATAATTCTCATGGTAGCGTTCTAGCGGTAATTGAGTTATACTCTTGCACCCTTGGACTTTAATTTTGGACACCAATATCCAAACAGAGTTGGACTCGCTGAATTGACTGATCTATAAATCTCCAGTAGCTAGCGGGCAACAAACCAGGCAATAGTCACTCAGCAATCAAGAATCTTCCAGGTGTCCTCATCTACCGTGTGGTATATCACACTGAGACCCAGGAGTTCTTCAGCAGCTTTATAAACTTCGTTTACATTCACCTGCATTATCGGAGCCAGGACGTTTACATGCATACCCTCATTAGTCTGCCTGCTGTTGCTGAGGGCGTCGTATAGCTTCCGTGCCATCGGCGACATGCGCGGCAGAGAGAGGTTGCTGGCACCCGTATCCATCGCACCACCTCCAGCTCCGCCTCCGGCTCCAGAAGCACCACCTGCCTTTGGTGGTGGGCCTTTGGTGAAATAAAGATGCACTGCTGTGGCCTCTAGGAAATGAACATGGTACTCGTTAATATTCGTTATGGGGCGGATCAACACCGCGTTAACCTGTCGCCGGTCATTGAATGTTTTAATATTAGCGAACACCTTTGCGTATCCGTTTGTGGTTATCTGGTAGGCTCTCGGTCGTCCGGACTTGTTCGTCACCGCAGCTGGGCCAGCACCGCTACCGGCACCGTCCATAGCCATGACATCCATAGCCTCAAGCTCGTCGAATGCTTCCTTCTCCTCGGGGGGAATGAAATATTTCACGTCTGTCTCGCCGGTGCCGTCGTCCAGCTTGTACGTGATGTGCGTGGCCAGCTTATTGACATTTCGAACCTGTCCCACAAAAGATACTTGATTGATGTCGGCGTTGTCTATTTTGAAGTTGGCTTCGGGGAATGCTTGGGTAGCATCGTTTAATTGTTTAATAGTCACTGGTCGAACTGATCTAGATTCACCAGCGTATGTCTGTATACCGTCTCAATCAGTACTGTGACAATTCCTCTGCAGGGTTTCCATGCTGTGTACCTTTGACTGGCTGCTGTTGTCACCTTGTGCGAAACCACCCTCCCCTCCTCCATATGGCGTTGACGAATAATTCCCCCCGTACCCGTAATCTGTACGCGTTGGTTAGCTGTCCGGATTGGCATCGACTAGAAATAAAACTCACCCATAGTAGCTTTATTTATTCTAGGAGGTCCGATATCTTCAAATAGCAGTGTTCATTCGTACAGCAACAAGTTGTCTATTCTCTCTCTATCTGCTTCTTTTCTTCTTCGGTTTAATTGAACTTCGCGTATTTTTTATGCTTGACGCGTCGAGGGGAAGTCACGTGTATATATTGCGGGATTAATGATGATCCTCTCCGAGCCCATTATGGAAGCCCAAACTTTAAATTATCAAAAAGTTTACGAAAAGAAAAAATATTGAAGATGTTCACATTTGATATTTGATAGAGAGACAACCACGTCGAGGCGTATCTGCACGCGGGTTAGAGCAATTATACATATAGGAGTCTCTAGGTTACCTCTACTATGTGTGAATAGTTACTTCTTAACATTGCACCAGTCATTCTTTCTCTTTGGACTACTGGACAATCCTTTGAGACTTCAATCGTACCGCAGATATAAAATTCGCCCAAGATGCATCAGCGGGCAGCCTCCCCGGCCCAGTCGGAGATTGAGTTTGATTTGACAAAGAGCTTGTTTGCCGCGGATGATGGCTCCGATACAGAGCTCCCTTCAAAGAAGCAAAAGCAAAAGATGAAGCCTGAAGTACAGACTCAGTCGCTTGATATGATGGCAGAGTTAGAAGGAGAAGAGGACGATGATGGTGATGCTTCATTCATTGCAACCGAACAATCGTTGATGAATCGCAAAGCATCTGCCTTGAAAGGCCGGACAGTAAAGAAAGGCGGTGGATTCCAGGCAATGGGCCTAAACCCAAATTTGTTGAAAGCTATCACACGGAAAGGATTCTCAGTTCCAACCCCCATCCAAAGGAAAACGATACCACTACTACTGGATGATCAGGACGTTGTGGGTATGGCGCGCACTGGGTCAGGAAAAACAGCTGCTTTTGTCATCCCCATGATTGAGAAACTTAAGAACCACAGCACCAAAGTTGGCGCAAGGGGTTTGATTCTATCACCTTCACGAGAGCTAGCATTGCAAACTTTGAAGGTTGTCAAGGAGCTTGGCCGAGGGACGGACCTGAAATGCGTACTTCTAGTCGGCGGTGACAGTCTTGAAGAACAGTTCGGATATATGGCGGGAAACCCGGACATTATCATTGCGACTCCCGGCCGATTCCTTCATCTCAAAGTGGAAATGAGCCTGGACCTTTCTAGCATTCGGTACGCTGTGTTTGACGAAGCCGATAGATTATTTGAGATGGGATTTGCGGCTCAGCTTACTGAAATTCTGCATGCGCTACCATCTTCTCGCCAAACACTCTTGTTTTCTGCGACACTTCCAAAATCGTTGGTCGAATTCGCTCGCGCAGGCTTGCAGGAACCGGTCCTTATTCGCCTGGACGCGGATAGCAAAATTTCTCCTGACCTTCAAAGCGCATTTTTCACCGTCAAGTCTGCAGACAAGGAGGGTGCGTTGTTACACATCCTTCATGACCTCATCAAGATCCCTACTGGTGAGACTGAGGCTGGAAAACTTGCAAAAAAAGAAACCCACGAGGCAAAGCAAGGAACTTCGAAGAAACGGAAACGGTCAGATATGAAGGGACAGGGTGCGCATGGCACGCCCACAGAGCATTCAACCATTGTGTTCGTGGCAACAAAACACCATGTCGAATACATTGCCAATCTCCTTCGGCATTCTGGCTTTGCAGTCTCATACGCGTATGGTTCACTCAATCAAACGGCGCGAAAAATCCAGGTCCAGAACTTTCGAGCTGGCATATCCAATATATTGGTTGTAACCGACGTTGCGGCCAGAGGAATTGATATTCCTGTACTTGCAAACGTCATTAACTATGACTTCCCTTCTCAGCCTAAGATATATATTCACCGCGTTGGACGTACGGCAAGAGCGGGTCAAAAGGGCTGGAGTTACAGCCTGGTACGTGATTCGGACGCGCCATACTTAATAGATTTACAGCTATTCCTTGGACGAAAGCTTCTTATGGGCAGAGGGACTACAGAAAATGCCAACTATGCAGAGGATATCGTTGTTGGTAGCCTGCCGCGAAAGTCCCTCGAAAGCCACTGTGAATATGTGGATAAGTTGCTAAGTGAGGATATTGATATTGAAGGGCTACGCTCAGTTTCCATTCGAGGTGAAAAGCTTTATATGAGGACTCGAAACTCTGCTTCGGCTGAGAGTGCGAAGAGAGCAAAGGATATTGTTGCTGCTGATGCTTGGGGGACAATACACCCACTATTCAATGATGAGTCGAGCAGGATGGAAGTTGAAAGGGAAAATATGCTCGCCAGAGTCGGGGGGTACAAACCGCAAGAAACCGTGTTCGAAGTTATGGGTAAACGGGGAGGAAAGAGTGGAAATGAGGAGGCAGTAGAGGTGATGCGCAAAATACGTTCCGTCATGGAAAGAAAGAAGATACGGAGGGAATTGGCATCGCAGAATTTGCCGTTACAAAGCTCGAAGGACGGGTCAATCGATGACGACGCAGGTGAAAACTTGGATGGTATCTCAGCCGAAGATGTTGATGCCTCAATACAAAGTGATCCCGATATGTCTCTTGCCGAAGAATCAGACCTAGAAGTGACCTTCTCATACCCAAAACAAAGCAAATCCCGTTCCAACGGCCAGGATGGCAATCAAAGCAACTCTTTCCAAAACCCTGAATATTTCATGTCTTACACCCCGACATCTATCTCGCTTACAGAAGATCGCGGCTATGGGGTCCATAGCGGCTCAAATTCGAATACCAATTTTGTTGAGGCTTCCAGATCTGCTACCATGGACCTTAACGGTGATGAAGGTGCCCGCGGCCTTGGCGGTGCAAGTTCAATTAAGCGTTGGGACAAACGGCATAAAAAATACGTCTTACGTCAGAATGACGAGGATGGCTCCAAGGGGGAGAAACTTGTGCGAGGCGAGAGTGGAGCGAAGATTGCTGCAAGCTTCCGGAGTGGCAGATTCGACTCCTGGAAGAAGGGGAAGAGACTTGGCCGGATGCCCAGGGTGGGAGAGATGGAGAGTTCCAATCTCGGTAATACGGGGGGTATTAGTGGAAGGAAATATAGGCATAACAAAGAACAAGCTCCAAAGGCCGCGGACAAGTATCGTGGCGACTACGAGAAGATGAAGAAGAAGGGCGAGGCGATGCAAAAACGCCGGGAAGATGCAGGGATACCGACATATGGAGGCAAGAAGAATGTCAAAAGCGAGCTCAAGAATTCCGAGGACGTACGGAAGGCCAGGAAACAGTTGGAAAAGAGAAAGGAGAAGAACGCTCGCCCTTCAAAGAAAGGTAGGGGCCGATAGACATGAGAACATAACGAGCACACCCACCTTGTTTTTTGGAGGACATGGGGCCCCAAATCCCAGCTATAATAGACAGTTTACAAACTATACAGCACGTATGGAATCAAAACAAGGCTTTACTGAGCTTCACCAACAGAAAGGCTTTCCTTCAGCTAGATAACGAATATGCCGCAGTTCTCAGCATCCCCCTTCAACTAACCTCTTCACCCACTCCTACCTTGCAGTACAGGCAACATCCCCTTCCCTGGCTCACCAGGGCTGTCGCCGTGTGACCGCTTTCCATCCTTGCCTTGCGAGCTTGGCTCGCCGCCGCCTGCTCAAATCATCTTGACCTGATATTACTTTACCCCAACCGCGGCTTGCAGGTGTTTATGCAGACTCGATATATATTTGGATATCCCTGCCCGTCTCTCTAAATTTTAAGGTATTCCCGAAAATCACCCGGCTAGCCCCGGTATTGCTAGCTGTCCCGCAAACGTACTAACAGCGTCAGAAGGCAGAGTATGGAGAATGTCACTGTTGCAACTGGGCCTTAGGGCTTCCACGTTGACCAACTCTAACCCTTATCAGCTCACGGCGCTCGCGTGTGCCGTAGTCCTAATTAATATACGGAGGAACCATGGTTTGAGATGACGGTCCTTTTTTGTAACGCTGGAGGGCTCGGCACGGCTTGTCTCGCGCTCGGATTTCCAACCGTTCATCCAGGTTCTCGACTTCTTCTCAAGGAGTGGTGGTGCCCCTATGAAACACCCCGTGCTTTCGGCAGCTCAAGTCTGCCAGAGACGATATGAGGATGGGATACGATGCCACACATTGCGGAGATCCCGGTAGATCAGGTTTGACTTTCCTCCGGGACACATGGGGCCGATTGTCAGCGTTAAGGCCATCTCAACCTTGATTCGCAGGATGAATCAACGGCATATTTAATTGGATGTAGCGGTTTCAGCTACTGCGGTATCGGCCTCGCTTGCAAACACAGGCCGTTTCGATGCCGGAGGTGGGCCGGTGGGAGAAGAGGGAACTCGAAGCAGCAGCGCCCACATCAGCACCAAGAGAAGCCTGGTTGCGTGGAACTCATGACCTGTTTTAGGTAGACAAGCATCTCCCCTCCATGGCAAGCAGGGTATCGGGCATTCCGCAAGATGATTACCAGGATATCCAGGCAGCATCCGTATAGGTCATTTTCCCACTGTCATTCGTCAACTAGAAAAGAATATTGACAGAAGGTTGGTTTATATTTCCCTGCTCGTGGAGGAGAGAACCTTTGATCCCGGCTGTTGAACGAGTCAAGAGAGTCCCGGCTCCCATCTTGTTCCCCTTATACGGAAAGACATACCTCTTTTGGTCCAGCCGCTCGCCTCGTTTGATGTTGAACATCTGCCAGCCAAAGACGTTTTCTAACGACTTTTCTTCGGAAAGAAAAAACAAAGGAACAAAAGAAAGGAGGAAAGAAAGAAGAAAATAAATCCTCCGTGTCCACAGAACACTGTCTTCAGCTTTTGCCGCACTTTATTTGCATGTCTGACCTGATATACTCCGGCGGACCGGGAGTGAAGCGAAAGGGGAAGAATGATTTGTTCCAAACCGCCCTAAAGCTGACCGGTTGGCTTCATCTCCAGCAGCAGCAGAGTTGTTAATTTGATCAGACGAAACAACCCACCGCAGCACGCACGCAGACGGTAAGACCCGGCGGGACACTGGTCAACGGTTCTTCATGTGCGTTTGACTATCAGCCGCTAAGGAATCTTCAGGTGCAGAAACATCTCCAGACAGCCTCGTATATTCCGTATATACTGCATGACTAGACTCAAGTATCAAGCTCAACTAGCCAAGGGAGCGCGGGGAAGCAGTTGATAGGGAAACTAAGGGGCCAGAAAATCAATCTGCTCGTCAAAAGCTGATGTCTGATGCCCGTTTCTGGTTCGCTCCGAAAGGATAAAAGCATCTCTTCTCCGGCTTGAGAGTTTAAAGTTGATTGATGTCAAGAACCAAGCTAAGGAACGATGCGTTCCTCAGAAAACTCAGAGCAGGGGATGAGATGTCTTGTTTTTTTTGTTTTTAATTCCTGCCAGGCAATACATATTTTCTCTGGCTGGGGGAAATTTCGCCCTCCTCCTGGTCTCTGCCCTCTCAACAAGTCCTTGAGCTTTGATCCTGGTCCGGGTATGCAGGGGATAACCTGGAGCCGAGATGAACACCCGCAGAAAGTCCGATTTTACTCGCCTATCATGGTCAAGGCAGTGCAACATGTCGTATTTTGGTACAGCTAGCGCCGTTTCGCTGCACTTCGATACATCGGTAACCTTGTCGATAAGTCCTGCAACACGCTGAATCGAAGATAAGTGAACTGCTGGAGTATAATTTTAAGCAATTATCGTGTGTCATAATACCCTCTCCAGTCGGGCAGCCGCTGAATGTGACGAGAGGTTGAGAGAATCCGGATCATATTATTGTCCGTGTCTGTGGAGTCATCAGCTTGACTACGGAGTGCTCGGTATGGAACAGATATTGCTCCAGGCGAGTTTCCTCCTTCAGCTCCTTTCGCTTTCACCTTCTATGTCTTTTCTCGTCTTTCTCTCTATTTCCTCCTCGCTTATTAGTTATGGCTGTTCAATTTTGAACAACCCTTCTCAGCTTTTTTGCAGCGTCTGACGAAAGTTTTCTAGATCTCCGTTGAAGAAGCCAGGAAGGCAAAAGTAACTAAAACTCTCCACATGGTGCATAATAGCAGCAAATTGATCCGAGCGGGCGATCGGTATAGCTCAACTCCCCCTCGGATAAGCTTCTACCGGAGAGGCCAATGGGGTTGTTTTATGTACGAGGCATCCCAGCGGTACCATGGGCTGCTACGATCATGCACTGACGTTCCCACCCAGGCAGCCAAATAACGGGACGAGAACTCGGTAAATAACCCCAAAACTTCAGGCTTAGAGCCAATTAGCCCTGGGCCGCCCGTCAATCCCGTAGCGAGAACCAAACTATGAGGCAGAAACTAGACAGAAAGAAGACTATACAGGCGCCGATAACTTGTTTACTGGGACCTTACTATGGTTTCTTAAATATCGTTTCAGACCCTCTTTGGTATTTTGATGAGGTTTAATACCTAAAACCGCTCGGCCGGTAAGAAGCTATTGAGCGCGATAATGCGGTGAGAACCCCCAATATATTATTGCTTGCCCTAGTACTTATATCGGGGTAGTTTTATAACTATAAAGTACGTTACGGAGTATCGAGGCATTTGTGAGCCGCTAATATGGCATTTCCACAGGGAACTGCTCTTGACATATTGCCGCCTTGTTCTTTTTTTTTTATGATCCTACCTGGGGTTTGAAAAAAAGAAAGAAAGAAAAATCGCCTGTAATGCCAAGTAGATATCGGAAGAATGTCTCTTTCTACATTTCTTCTTTCCAGTTTCCATGATATGGAGACCAGAGGGGCTGTGTCAGGTTTGGCATCAACAAATCTCGTCTCGATTCCGTCCTCAGCGCTGCCGAACAGGTCTTTTGGTTTGTCCATTTCGCCATCCTATTTCCTGGCGGCTATATGGCCCATTGACGCGAACGGAATAATTCCACCAAAGCTCCTCTTCGGCCCCGCCCAGAAATTTGACTGGCAAATTATGCTCCAAATCAAATCCCAGGGAGACGGAGGACTCCGTCGCCCAAGCGAGTTACAGAACGCCATGTATAGCCTATCTTTCGGTATGGGGTGAACCGAAGAGGAGCTATTGGCCCCGCGTCGATCCCGTTGATGCCGACCGACAATCGTCAGTCACAAAAAGGAAATCTGCCAGTACAAATGTGAATTTCTTTCATTTGACAAAGGCAACATGCGGCGTACGGAGTATTCCTGCTCTTCCATGGCGTCAATGATGTAAGGTTAGCTAGGCTGGAGAAATATTCTTTCTCCAAAATTCATGGGACATGAGGGTTCTCGGCTTCAATACGACCTTTCATCGCATTAAACAGTGCTAAATGGAACTGAGACCACTAGAGCATGCCTTATTGCTTCATTTGGCTTGGCGACCTGGGAGGAATCAGTGATTCCTCAGGCTGGATAGGCGTATACATATATTATGTAGGGGTATCGATATGCCACATCACTATGGAGTTTTGACTCGCTCCTGCACAAAACCAAAAAAAGAAAAGGGGGGGTGATAAACTAGCACTATAAGTGTGTGTGTGTGTGGGTGGATGAGACGAAATTCGGACTTCGGGGATTAATTTTAGCTCACATCATAAAGTTGGATCCCATGTCGAGTTCCATGGTTATGTAGGGGCCGATCAGACAATGGACGCTTTTACCGAAAAGGCAGGTAAATGAGCCACGGCAAAAACCATTTGCCAAATTTTTGAATAGATCCGCTTGATGCGATACCACCATTTCTCTGCTATCAAGCCAGGATAACAGCTAAGATTTTCCCTCGGGAATGACCCCAGCGGCACGTTGGCAGCCACAGGATTGTGGCTCACAGGAAGCGGTGTTCGCTTTATAGTTCGCAATCTGCCTTCTGAAGGACACGAGTTAAGATCTCCTGGTCGAAGAGTATCAAAAATCTACTCCCTAAATGGGAAGACGATACTCTGTATGGAGCTGATGGTACCCGCCTGGGGACCGTTTTGCTCTGATGTCATGCCCGGAGGTCCATTCCTTGGAGAAACAAGGTCCTAAGGGCCGTTTATCTTGTGCAGAAGAGGCCGGATCCGTCGAGGCGGAAAAAGATGCCACTCTGTTACGTTGGGAAGTGAGCAGCTGATAACTTTGGAAACCTAAAAAAAAGGTCGGAACCTGGGTTTCAAACCCGAAAGCCATACAATAATAGGGGATCGGCGGTTTATGTTTGGGGGCAGAGGCTGGGGAAATGACAGCTTGAAGAACAGACGGTTGATACGATACCCCAGGATACATCATCTCAGCGTGTCGAGCCATATATTATACCGGAGCATTGTATGTATCTGGCGGTATGATACGACATGCATATGCAAGATCCATGTATACAAATCTTTTTGACTGATTACTTGTCAAAAGTTAAAATTGCTGTTCCATTTTTCATTTCCAATTACTCGCATCTCGAAGGCTCCGTTTAATTTCCGTGGCAGGGATCGTGCTTACTCGACTAATATATTTCGATGAGTTGGATGAACTTCTTTCTTACGAGCATTCTGTCTTGCTGACGTTTTTCTCCCCCAGAGACCAATCGCAAATGTCTCTCGCTTACTCCGTACCGAGGTACGGCGATCGTGATTGCATTGCATTTGTTCAAAATGCAGCCAGAGTAGGAATGCTTGCCATGCATAATGTCGTGTGCAAGGCCCGTTTAGATTTTTTTTAGCTGAGAACGAAGGGCGCCCAAAAGAACCAAAGAAGTCCGAAATCAGGCTCGCGTGGCGGAGAGCGGAGGACATCCATCTTCCAGTCTCCTGGGCTGCAACAAGCCATAGGCATCAGAGACGGACCCAAATATGTGTGAAATCGTATGGACTTGCGATCATATGACATGGGAAGGGGTTAGAATAATGGATTGATAAGGTTCGGAGATTTTCCCCAAATCGCAGAAGAGAGGGAAACCATGTTCACTCTTCCCCATGAAAGTATCCTCCGTGGCTACAAGCCACAGCCTCGCCCCAAACGGTAGTCCATCCTCAGTGTGTATTTGAAATGGAGCTGGCGCCTTTGATATAACGTTTAGGACACGTCCGGGATGATCGACGGAACCCAGCCAGGGAATAAACAAATCAATAAATAATAATTTCTTTTTGAATTTCTTTCTGTGTGTTCTGGCTTTTCTTTTGCTATCTGGGCCAATTGGGTTTTTTGAGACATATGATTGGTTATTCTCTCGATAATAATTAAGCGTCTGGCGAAGCGGTGGGAGACGCTGAGGATAGCGCCAGTTTGGTTGGGAATGCTCCATAATATCGGGTTTTGCTCTTAATCACGAAAGTGGGTGGCGCATATTTCTCATGCCCACTGTCCGTACTGGGCAAGTCCATACACATACTCCGTACGGAGTATGGACTTTCATGCTAGACGCCTTTTTCTCTCCTGGCGGAATTCGCCGTGCATCCGGCGTTGAGAAGAAAGAGATAAACAACCAGTAAGTCAGTAAGTCGGAGAGTCGGAAGATCTTATTGTCGAAGGAAGAAAAAGCAATGTTGAATATATATGAGATCAGAGCTGGGGACGAGAAAAATAAAATAAAAAAATATAGAACACAGGGTTAGTTATATATATAATTCACTGAAGCTCCTCACATGGCACAAGGCTTTTTTAAGCCCTGCGCTTTGGCGCTGGACCAAACTCGTCCGTACGCTTTCATCCCAAAGCCTCTGTACAGACTCTGAAAATGCAAGCAAAGCTGGCGGTGACCGGGCCTCAGAAAGCTGATACCCGTGTAAAAGCTCCGTTCCCAAGAGTGATCTGTCATTGGTACCGTTTGGAGTCTTGGCGTCTGTTTCGACGAAGGGCTGGGGGTGAGATCAATCGATATCCTGATCGCCGCTTGCGCTTTGATGCTTCTGATGCAATGGTGCTGCAGATAGACAAGCTTTCGGTCCTGGAGCCTTGATTGACCTCGTGTAGTTTCAGGGGTACGGAGAGAAACAAGCCAGCACAGGTTCTGTTAGAAATTCATGGTTCTTCGCCCTCAAAGACCCCTCTAGGAGCAAGGCACACAGAGCCAGGACGAGGCAGAACACCTCCTTGGAACCTCCACTGCGATCCATGCTGTCCTGGCAGAATTGGCAACGGGCTCTTTGCATGGGAGATGTTAGATGTACACCGTAGAGATGTATCGTGTACCCAAAGCGAAGGTATAGGCGCCGACTAGCTCGCGGCTCCCAGGGTATTTTGTCTCGCATAGAAGGGCGAAGTACGAGCACGGAGGAGCACAACGTAGAATAATATCGGGGTTTCTTTTGCTCTTTCACTTTCCCCTTTCCCCTTTCCCCTGCACCTCTTTGCATGGTAGCTCTGGTGCATGGTTGCGCTGGTTGTTGATATGTTTTCTTCTGGTGTCGTTGTCGTTTGTTGTAGGACAGACGGAACAATAGTTAGGCGCTTCCGAAACGGGAAACGCTCCAACGTCAAAAGGAGAAAAAGTCAACGTCAACGTCAACTTCAACTTCACCAACCGCCAACCTCGCGGCATCCCGAGGGCTCCGTACATCTGCATCGCCGTCCATGGCCTAGCACGGCTCGTCTGAGTAGAAGACGGTGTAAATCAAGATATCTCCTGCTGAGAATCTGCCTCTGATCTCGCAAGTTTCATGTTTCCGGTGCTGCTGGAGGGAGTGGAGCGACTATAGCTACCATCCTCAATTCCACGGAGCACATCTGTCTGTCTGGTCGGTTACTCCAGACTGTCAGAACACATCTGGTTGCTCTTTGTACGGAGTACTCCGTAGATACAGGTTTATTTCTGTGTAATGGGACGCCTTCGGGTTATATTCATCGCTGAACCATGCAAGCCACCACCCATTTCTTTACTGGCTGATTAGCTGACATGGCACCTAGAATCCCAAAAATGAAAACGATTGTGAACCGGGCAAAATAATCCAGCTCTTGCCACCAGAGGCTCACATATTGAAGAAATTATCGGCTATTCATTGGGCAGATGGCTTGCTGTCCTCAATATTTCAGCCCTCTTATTGGGTAGGATGCAAAAAAAAAGTACTGGGTGAGAGACACTTAAAAAAAAGAGGCCTCGTTCAATTTCACACAGAGTTTCTGTACCAATCATGATTATTCAAGGTGCTGGGCTTTATCAGATGATCCCTGCTATCTTACTGTCCCCTGGCCGATGCAAAACGACGACCTCCAGACAGACATGATTTCTTCTGATCGACCAGCATGAAGATCAAGCCCAAGCAAGCTAACTCAAACTAGCGCCCATCCTGACTCAAGGTAGTGGGATGTCAAGAGAGCGAGAAGGCCTGATGATGTCGCCCACAATTTTATGCCAGGTGGGTGATCCACGGTATACAATCCGCTAGTAACGGTACCTGGCTATTCCCTCGCCGTGTCGATTTTTTGCCCGTGGATAGTGTTCCCATGTCGTTCTGCACAGGCCATCCTATCCACTGCGGATACGATGTGCAGCGTGATGAATATCCCCTGGTTGCGTATTTCCTTTCGGCAACGAATTTTGCAATTCTCCTGCGGTCCAAGACCCTCCCAACTCTGATTTACGGTTCTTCTAGGAAAGCATCACGATGGTGACACCCAGATGCAACTTGCTTTTTTATTTCTTCCTCTTCCCTTTTTTTTCCTTTTCAAAAGAAACAGACGACCCCACACACAGCCTAACTCCACCAGCGGAGATTGGCTCACGATCACTCTGCTTTGCCATAGGGCATCATCTATCTGCATTGAACAATCGAAAGTTCTCTCATTCTCGGTACTTCTTCAGGGTCGTGTATGTCCACAGATTCTCCAATGCATCCAGAGTGACGGAATTCATCAAACGTCCTTGTATCAGTCATCATCCTCTCGCCATAAATGTATTGATAAACGGCCAGACCCAGCACCGTTCCTCGACAACTGCAATTTTGCATCGGAGGCCTATCTTAATAATGCTTAATTAATTCATTCAGCCGGAATTTTTTAGGTTACGTTTAACGCCGCCCATAACCTGCCAGACCCCTGACCCTTCATGCTGCAGGCTTATTGCTACTCTACAACTACCACCACCTCCACCACTTATTACAGCTGCTTCCTCCTGTCTTCTCTCGTTCTTTTTTCTTCCTCTTTCTCTCTCCCCTCCTTTTCTTTCTTTTTCCCTTATATTTTCTTCTCAGTTGGCGCTGTTGACTGCTTTCCTATACATTCCAGAACACCATTTCCTCTATACCTTCACCGCTCTCTTACACCGAAGCCCCCAGCTTCGCCCTTCCTGGATCATACGCAGACAGGCAGAGGCAGCAACCTTGCATTACTCTTTGACGGTCACACCCGATCCGTTGATCATTGAACTCAATACATACATACTCGACTTCGTCCTGGGATATTTTCTTCTCTTTTTCCACTGGCAACACTTTTTTGGGAATTGTAACAGACGTCATCTTTTGATCCATCAACAACGTACTTACATACACCCTACCTACGGGAAGCATATCCGTGAAGTTAAACCTGGTTCCATTCGACGTGTTCTAAACCGCCATATTCTTGCCCTACTTTATACCCACGCCCTACCTCAGCAGTCTCTTGCTTTCTGCAACCTCGACAGCCGATAACACACTATAAGAGAGCTGTCAGGGCCAGTGAGGCTTGTTTGATTCACCTACAGCCCAGGACTATTGCTAGTCGAATTTCAGTGGGCTGCGTGACCCTTTCTGCTGGTAAAGCTCTCGTCGGCTACCATCGTTCCTCGCTATCACTGTTACAGATTAGACGATCCATACAAGGCCCCCAGACCCGTTCGGTTATTATTCTGGCACTAGGGTTAAATAACTGCTCCCCAATTCGGAAATTTTGACCGCTATGATTAAGGCAGGCCGAGTCTTGAACACAAGGGACATATCTCGTTAACGACACGTTTACCCGCCGGAACTCGAACAGCTCCATCCACAACTCTTAACTATCTTTCAGTTACTGGGTTACGCATTTACTAAGACCTAGGTGTCTATACTACAACAACATACCTAATGCAGTGCCTACCTTCTGCCCGGTTCTTTCCTAACGACTCCTTCGGACAGCCCCATCGCTCAGGGTCAGATCCGCTAAGATTCTCTCTAAGTCTCAGCGTTTCAGACGCACGTTATCCGAGCAGCTGTCGAAGCCCATATCTTTCCCCGCCTATGTCAGGCTCTCCGCCTCCAGAGTTTAGATCTGACGTATCTCATGGACTAAGACATGCAGGGCGACCAAACTCGCCAGCATCAAACCTGAAATATCCCGAGTCGCATCATGATTACCAAGGTCATCATATGAACGGGGGACAGGGGATGGTCCACGATCCGAGACAGTCGCAGATGTCAAATCAGCAGTACGGGCTTCCGTCTGTGAACGATATCCGCCCACCACATCTACTACCAGCATTTGGAGCACCGAATACTATTTCCCCACGGACGACAACGCTTCCCCCGCGATCAACACGCAGAGCAAAAGCTCATGTTGCATCTGCTTGTGTCAATTGCAAGCGAAAACATCTAGGATGTGATTCGGCGCGGCCTTGTCGAAGATGTGTCGTTGCAGGTAAAGAAGTACGTTTTTGCCATCATTATGAACCCCTACAAAACCTTTGGCGAAATATTAACTAACCGAACCGTGTTGTAGGAATCTTGTGTGGACGTAACACATAAGCGCCGTGGTCGGCCTCCTTTGAAGGCGGAAGAGGGCCCTATTCGTACTTACGAATCAACCTTTGGGCAACCAGGAATTCTGCGAGTGTCACAGCATTCCTCCACCATTATGGGTCCTGCCCGAGGACATAAGAGAAATCCGTCGTCCAGAGAAATCAGACCCAGCACAGATTTCAGTCACTCCCACGGTGGAGCCTCGAATGAAGGAGAAAGGAGGATGGGATCGAGCCCGACAGCTACGATGCAGCCTCCAATGTGGACACCTCCAATCTTGCCATCTCCGTCCCCCTTCACAGCTGGTAACGTGCCAACACGGCGACCAGCATCAAGCGGTCAACAACCAACGCCCCAGGCTCCCGCCCATGAGTACCAGACACGGGAAAGTCAACTACAAAGACCAATGGGCCGGTTATCACCAATGCATTCGTTTCCAGGAGAGGGGCCACGGGCGTCTTGTTCGCCACACATGGCCTATAAACCAAGAAGCCCAACTGACTCATCCTCGTTCTCAAGCCCCGGACCATCATCTGGAGGCTGGCCAGCCTGCTATCAGCCCTCCGATCAAGGATTAGCCTCCTTTAAACTTCCTCCTATTTTGGGTAGAGGCTCAGATATTCCGCCTCCAAAGGATGTTGCACCACCTAGACGATTTCCCTCATTGCCATGGCTGGAAACGGAGCAACGACACCATCCCGCTGCCTCTGACCGCACTATCTCTACCTCCGATTCTTCAAATCCTCTCTCTCCATTCCGCCGCGGATCCGTGCTCAGCAACTCTGCCCACGTCTCGCCTACTTCTCCAGTATCTCTTCCCCCCTTGCGCACCACGGGACTACAGAAAGCACCGGCTGATCAACTACAAACTCCAATAGAAGACAGCCAGAAGGAAGGGGACAATCGGCCCGCCAAGCGCCTGAGAATGGAACTGGGCGAGATGGTCAATGATTAATATGATTGCCCCGAACTGTAGTTAAACTTCTTATCATCAATATTTTCCTTAAACCTACCCCCATCGCGCATCTAATTAACTATTCTCCCTTCTCCTCTTTTTTTACTTTGATTTCCCCCTATTTTGGTTTTACACTCAAGATTTCCTTTTCTTTCCCTTTCGATTTGCGTTTCTCTTTGACTTTGGGATTTTCCCTTTTCCTTTTTTCTTTTGCGAATACCATTTCCTCCTTTTCTTTTCCTTTATGTCAGTTTATACCCAACCCGCATGCCCGAGGAAAGAAGCATTTGGATTTTATGATAAAGTGATACCTTTAGCTCGTTTAATATCTGACCGTGTTTGGTATGTTGTTCAGCCTCTCTTTTCTTTTGCTGCCACCAAGTAGATATACAGAGATTCCTGTCCTTCGTTACATGTACATACACTCTGAAGCTCAGCCACCTAATGCCTATCAAGAGCTTAAATAGTATATACAAATATTCTATATATATCTATATATTGATCACCTGTCCATTAGGTAGCGAGTGTTATTTAGTTCCGGAAGTGCAAATCCAAGTAGTATGTGCCGCAGCTCGGATCCTCAAATATTATACGGAGTAGATAGCTATGTATAGAAAACAAAGGAAAACGAAATTAATTCAGTGTAAATCATAAGAATACCATTG